>NC_134217.1:28902109-29207288 GCF_965140235.1 Caretta caretta | reverse complement strand
ATGGGTGTGTCAAGGACAGCATTATTTACTGGCTGATAAATGAGGTGGAGTTGGGCTAGGGGAGTAGCCTTGGCTTTTGGTGAAAGCAGTTCCAGCAGGGTGGATAGGTTTTAAGGGTAACTTACTTTGAAACTAACATTTTTGTTCACAGGATCCAGCTGCCAACTCTGCTAATAACGTGGCTATGGGTGTGTCTACATAGGAGCTGGAAGGTATTAATTCCAGTTTAATGAGGCCTACCTCTGCTAGCACTGATCAAGTGAGTGCACTATAAAAAAAGTGCAACTGTGGCAGTGCAAGCAGCAGGATGGGCTAGCCACCCCAACGTACGGTATCTATGGTCTTGGACAGATTCGTATTTGGTGCAGCTACACGTTCCCACTCTATTGTAGACATCCCCTAAGACAGACTGATGTCAGCTAAGCAGTGTACCAAGACTGGTGAATGGTGATGGAATGGTACCTGATACTTTTCCTTCACTTGACCTTCCTCATACCCCTTCTTTTCACTGCTGATATAAGAAGCATTTGAGAAATTTTAGAGGTGGAAAATGCAAGCTGCTCCAGAAGATTTTAATTAATTAGGGCCATATCCTTCAAGCTACGTTCAGGCAAAAATCTCAGCATCTTTAATTTTTGCTTGAGTTTTGTAAAGCATAACAATTGCTGAATTTGGCCCAGCGCTATTATGAAATATGGACTTCTTCCTCTTCAAGTGACATATCTGATACGGAAGTTATCAACCACCACCTTCCATCTTTCACAGTCCTGACAGAGTCGTAAAACTTCCACTCTCCTTTGGATACCAGTCCATCTGGAGATGTTTCTGACATAGTTGGTTCTCTTTCTTTAACTGTAATCTTTCCTGATAGTATAAGTGCTGGATTTAAGTCACTCTCCAATCAACCTGCATGTTCACAAAAATATGTTACTCTCTTACCTAGGGTCTCAAGCAATTGTGTTATTTTTAATTCCACCCTTCTCATCACCTCATTTTTCATAGTTTTAGTTACCCAGCTAATTTTAAAAATTATTCCATAACACCCAAACTCAAATATTATAAGTCATGTCTCAGTGTCCTTTTTAAGTGTCCATGTCTCACATCCATACCGTGAACACATGTAGTACTTCAGCAATCTAGTGCAAATGTGCAGTTTTAACTTTCGACAACACAGAAGTTTTTGGAAGTTGCTGAATGCATTTTGTAAGCTGTATCCTTAGCTCTGAAAAATTCACAGAAATGTAAATACCCTGGGACTACAAGACCAAGCAGATTAATTTTATTGGTGATATTCTGCCCATCCTGTATAGCCCCGTTTGCTGTTGCAACATTAATGGATTATATCTTTCACATACTTTTTATTTTTCCTTTAAGGCCTGATTCAGCTCCCACTGAAGTCAATGGGAGTCTTTCTACTAACTTCAATGGAAGTTTGATTTAGTCCTTACTCTTGATATTGTATTGTTCAATTTAATTTCTTTGAAAATATGATAACAGTATTCTTCACTGATTTACACTAGCTCATGATCAGATCCATAATATTTAAAAATTAAACCAGCATATTCTGTACAGATATACACACACACCCCTGTTGGAGTCAAAGGGATGTGAGTTTGAATATCTGAGGGCAGAATGCATCTCAGTATTTATATGGAACCTCTTTGCTACTTTTCCTGTAATTAAGCTGTGTATTGCATTGCTTTGCAGTTATTCAGCAACCTAGTAAATAGTTACAGTGTAATTACCTCTGATCCTCTGTGAATTAAGAAATCCATTTTGTTAGTGCCCTTCAAATCAGCTGAGCAGTAATTAGGGGTATTTGTTTCTTTGCAGAACGCTCTGATTGCAAACATAGCAAAGTCCCTAGAAACTATGGTTCTGCATATTTCATTTTGACTGCAGTGAGCTTCATATTCATTGTGACTCATAACCAAGATATATGTGACACATCAATATGAGTTAACAAATAGATAATTCAAAATAAATTGCCAGTATACCTCCTTGGATAACAGTAGTGCAACCTGCTATCTCAGTGTCAAGCTTTTGGAGATCTTTTTTTAAAAGATCCTGCTTTAGTCGTAACTCCCACTGCACATACCTGAAAAAATGTAGGGAACAAACATTCTCCCAGCCACCCTTCCATCCTGATATCACATTACATACAAATCTGGGAATTATCTGGCAATAACTCATACAGTGTAGATCACTTTCCTTCCTCACTCATTCCCACCAATTTGGGGAGGGCTGTTGTCAGTTCCCAACCCCTCCAAACCTGGTCTCACCCCACTGCTGGAATCCCACCTCTGTCTCCTTGCATAACGGCTAAGGGGCTGACTCTGCTGTGCCAGACATTAGGAGCCCCAACCCCATTCACACCTTCTTTAGGGGATGCCTTCCCCTAAGACCACTTCTGACTCTTGTTTACCAGGAAACCAGGCCACCTTTGGAATAACTATGTGCACTGGACATCAGTTACCTGCTAAATTGTGACAGCGTGAACTGTACCTCCTGGAAAAAGAAAAGGAGTACTTGTGGCACCTTAGAGACTAACCAATTTATTTGAGCATGAGCTTTCGTGAGCTACAGCTCACTTCATCGGATGCATCGGATGCATCCGATGAAGTGAGCTGTAGCTCACGAAAGCTCATGCTCAAATAAATTGGTTAGTCTCTAAGGTGCCACAAGTACGCCTTTTCTTTTTGCGAATACAGACTAACACGGCTGTTACTCTGAAACCTGTACCTCCTGGCTTACCCAAACGGCTCCTGGATTTTCTGTGGAGAAGATGAACTCCAATCTCATTCCCACCCAATCTCAGTACTGAGGGAAAAATTCCTTCCCAGTCCGGAAAACCACAACTAGAACAATGCTCACATCAGACCAAAAAACACCAGTGCTACACTTATTCCATGAGTGAGAAAGTGGGAGCTGCTGGTCTGGACACAAGAGAGATCTCCATCAAGCAGAACAGGGCATATAGGGGAAATTGGCGTGCAGGGGGAAAATGGCATAACTGAACCTCTTCAGCCTGACCTCAGCTCGTGTGATGCCCCCATCTCCTGCTCCCCCAACCCAAAGGAGGAAGGGAACCCTTCAAGGAGCTATGACCCCTTTCTTTCCACTTGGCCAGAAAAAGCCTCCTGCCATTGAGGTTGTAGGTATTGTATTCATTTGAGCCTTTCTGTTAACTGGAGTTAGAATCTATTTACAGCTTCTTAGTAACTTCCGCTCACTCCTTGTGGCAGCTGCCACTTGTTAACTCTTCCAGTATGTGAAAGAGATATTCCTACGGGTCAGATGGAAGTAAGAGTCAGGGAGATATTTCAGGGAATCCAAGGAACAGCTTAGATTTCGGAGACACCCTTGGCTGTGATTTGCATTCTGATATCATTATTATTTGAGTTATCAATAAATCCAAACCCCAGAAGTGGTAAGTTTGTCTTTACGCAATGTGTGTTGTAAACTTTATTTGGAACAGACTGGGATGGGAATGCTACCAGCTTATAGCAACATAAGCACTATAAAATGGATTTCTTATATTTTCAGAGGCTATAAGCAATACCATAATCATTGTTAGGAAGTAATGGGTTCTCATTTCTACACATTACCATGAGTTATTTCCGGAAAGTAATGTAGCATCATTATATGACTTGAAATAAACACATAATAAAAGCACTAGGATAAAGAGATTAAGTCTACTCTATAGGATAAAGAGATTAAGGAGCCAGTCTCAGACACAACAAATCTAGCACGTAAATTCACAGGGCTTGAGTCACCATTGTGTTGCTCCCGTTGTAGGTTGGAATAACTCCATGTTAATCAAAGGAGCTTCAATAGTATAAAGTTGGAGTAGCACAATCAGGAATCAAGCCCACAGTTTAGAGCAATTACAATGTTAATATGGTGATGGTATATCACACATATTAAAAATGCTATAAAATATTGACTCATACAACACAACTTATCAATTATAATTAGCTTTAAAATTGTATAATGAATAGCAGCAATAATAAATAAATTTTATTGATGACTAGATGTCTGGGATATTTTAGATTTTTAATTTAAAAATCATTTCACGAATAACAAAATAAATAACTCAGAAGAAAACTGACCCAAAAAATTTCAATAAATTTTTTTACATCTAAAACTATTATAAAATATGTTTCCTGTATTTATTTGTTTAATAAGTGGGCAGATTTTAAAATATGCTTAGCACCTGGCAGTTCCCATTGTTCTCAAGTGAGCATGTTGAACAATTGGGAAAATCCGCGCCTTTACCTCTAAGCCTGAAGGTACTGTAACTCCTCATCCACAGCAACCTTTGTTAAAACTCACAGTATGCTCCTCTGAGTAGCTTCATTATTTGAGATGGAAATTCCATCCACAAAAGTGCACCAGGGAGACTGACTATCATGGTGTTCAATTATAGATATATCTCCACCCTGTTTCATTCCCAGGCTATGGCCTGCAATCAACCATACACAATTTTCAAGGTACTGGAGTCACATATTGCCCAGAATAATAAGTGTACTCACATCAGAATAGCTGAGTACTCTGCACTACTGATCTGGGGGAAAAAATTCCTTCAGAAATTATAAAATTCAAGGTGCAGATGCCCATTTGGCAATTGTCCAGTTTAGTCATTTTTAGCTTGCTTCACTTCAGTCTCACACTCATTTTGCTAATTCAATAATGAAATATTGTCAGTTTGTTCTTTCCTCCATTTCTTTTGTGGCAATTAACAAATCAGTCAAGCATATTCAGCCCTTTAGCTAACAGACGAGCTTGCATTTGTATTTATTTTAGTCTTATATGCTCTCCCTTTCTCTCAAACAATCCATCCCATTCATGCCCATTTTTATGGTGTAAATTTTGATCCATGTTGTCACTCTCCAAAGTCTTTTTGCGAAATCAATGTTTTTCAAAATGTACAGCTTTACAGACTAACATTGCTCCATAAACTTCTGAAACCAGGGATGATGGTTCTTAGGCAGCTGATCCAATTACTCTCCCCATTAGGTATGGTTACCACCTCCTACAAAGTATGCTTCTTGCTTTTTTTTTTCTTCAGCTAAGTGTTCATTTTTATAGTTTCCTTGTGATTTTGTCCTTACCGGATAACTGGAAACACAGTTTCCTTGCCCACTTATTCACCTTCTCTGCAGTGCCCCCACCTGCCTGTTGTTCATTCCAGTTCTCAAAGTATGGAGCATATCTTACTATTGAGATCTCTATTCCATTCTATATAGGCTTTTATACCACACTCCTAACCATAATAGCAATGTGACTACATATCTGTCATGTGTTTGTTCTCTCATCTTCTTCACACAGGGAGTGGATTGTTTTGGCACATTTCCACTCCCATTGGCATCCATATAGGCCACTTCCCCTCAGATGAATTCCTGAGGTAAATACATCAATTGCTCACATGGAAAGCAATACAGTCTTTGGAAAGTAGGTAATGCATTTTAGTGCATTTTTCAGTGCAGTTCAGTAGACAGAAGCAAGGAGAGCCAGGATCATGTGACCAAACAATGCCTCAAGGACATCCAGTACTTGCTTTGTTGTCTATAATGGGTATGCCTCTAGCCTGTAGTTATAACCAAATAAACAAGAAATCTAGCTTAGTAAATTCAGGTAGAGCAAAAATTATGCGTTATATAATTTCTATCATGCTGATCAGAAAAGAAAGGGTCTGGTGAAAAGGTTAAGCACTTCTGAGCTCCTGTTTAAACCTTCTCTGATGCTTCTCTTTCCTTTTTAAGCTTTACTGAAATTTATTCAGCCCTAAATGAAAGATAATTATATAGTATACCAAAGTAATTCCCTAAAACATTATAATTATTCTTAATAATGTCAATAGTAGTTTTACAATAAAAGACAAAATAAAATTAAGAAATTAGAAGTATTAACAAAAGAATTCATGACATTAAAATGTAGTTTTCAAGTACATAAAAGGTTGTAACAAGGAGGAGGGAGAAAAAATCTTCTTCTTAACCTCTGAGGATAGCACAAGGAGCAATGGGCTTAAATTTCAGACAGGGTGGTTTAGGTTGGACATTAGGAAAACTTCCTAACTGTGAGAGAGTTTAAGCACTGGAATAAATTACCTAGGGAGGTTGTGGAATCTCCATCATGGGGGTTTTTAAGAGCAGGTTGGACAAACTCCTGTCAGGGATGGTCTAGATAATACTTAGTCCTGCCTTGAGTGCAGGGGACTGGACTAGATGACCTCTCGAGGTCCCTTCCAGTTCTATGATTCTATGTGCTTGCTGAATGCACAAACATTAATCTGAAGAATATTTTACTATATGTCTTTCTTCCTTTTTAACTTGTGTCCCTGCATCCTAAAAAACCCACCTGAAATATATAAAGAAGATAGCTTAGCATAGAATGCACTGAGTGATGATTCATAATTGCATTTATATTCTTGATAAACCATAGCCTTTTTGGATTTATGCCTTTTGGATTTATGGATTTTTTCCAATAGGTGACAGAAAGGGACAAAACTGCCCCATATGTCTTCATTTCTAAAGGATGCAGCAAGTATGGGCAATTGACTTTGTTAGTTACATGCCATAGCTTTGTCCTCGAGGTTTCCTATGTCTAGAAAAGAAAATTGTTGTCACACCATTTTTATTTCAAGATCTCTTCTATTTTCTCATCCAGTGCTTTGATGAACTTTGCCAAACACCATCAGGAATTTTAAAATGATTGTTAGAATAACTGTATTATAATGCAAAAATGATGTTACTTAATTTTACACGGAAATGAGTTACAGTGATTTCTACTTTACTGTGTCAGAATTTTTTTTTTCAAATAAGCATGGTTCAAGAGCTATTTATTTCATATCACTTCCTTGCGAAAAAGGAATATTTTACATTCTCAAGCATAGCTAAACAATTTCATTATCAATATTTGGTAACCCAACTAATAAGTTTAATATTAGTAAAAGGAGAGCATTGAAGAGAAGGAAAATTCATTCATGGAGGATTCTGAATTTTCAAAATTTGTTTTTATTCCAATATGGAACAAACCCCCACAATTTGAAAACACTCCACAAAAGAATTTCCATCCATCCAACCATTCAGGATTGATTAAAATGTTTAATTTAAATTTTGACTTTTTACATGTATAATACATAATACAATAAAATAAAAAATCAAAATGAAGTCATTCAAAAAGAACAACAAAATGCATTCTGAAAAGTCAAAATATAATGTGTTGACATTTTCAAAATATAATGTGTCTTCCAACAGTAAACTGTTCTGAGTTTTTTCCAGCCAGCTTTATTTAAAAGGCAGGCCTTATCTTGCCCTTGGAACCCTTTCTGCTAGGCTAGGGAAGCTGTATTTAAAGAATGATTGAACAAGAGAGTCAATCCAAATCACACAGTCCAGCAGTGGTGCTGTATTTTCAGTGGATAACACATGCCATCCTGCCCACTATTGCCAGGTGCTAAAATCTTGAGATCCCTTGGGCTTTGGACTGTTTAAATTCTCTGTCACATGTCAAGCCCATCAGAACTAGCAAAGGTAGGAGTGCTAGATCAGCAATAAGAGTATGTTTACACTGCAGTCGTAGGTTTTACTGCACCTCAGGTAGAGTTCCGGGCAGGCTTATATAGCCCATGCTGAAGCCCAGGCTGTCATATCTTTACTGCTATTTTTAGCTGAGCTAGTTAGACTAATACCAACCTGTGCTGCAGTGAAACCTCCAATTCAGTGTAGACACATTGGCGGTGTTGCTGCACCCATGATAGAGCAAGAGTGAGAGGTTTCCCTGTGTTTTTTAACATAGCTGCACCATGTTAGAAAAAGCAAATCCTTTCATCTGTGGAAGAGAAAAAATAGCAGGCAAAGCTCAAGCCATGATGGAATTTGTCACTGGTAGAAGTGAGGTTGAAGTAAAAGAAGAAACCTGCAAGAGGTGGAGCCAATGAGAAAAAAATATATCTTTACTGAGAGTTCAATAGTCTCCCAGTTGAAGAGGAAAGAGAAACACCACCCATTGTGTTCTGCTGCCTGTGTATGGATAGAGAACACCAAGTATTCTGATAAAAGCAAGTAAAAAGTGTGGATGGAAACCAAATACAGAGGTACTCTTTAAGGTGGTCACAGCCAGGTAGTTGGATAGTAGGACTTCAGGAATTAATCTTATTTATGGGTTCTAAAATAAATAATATCTGAATTTAAACCATCTTGCTGTGCAGAGTGGTCCTAGGCAAGGATTTGATTACTATTTTTCTCCTCCTCCTCCGCACCATTTATTATGCTCATGTTTCATCCTAATAGACTGTAAATTCTCTGGGGTAGGGACTGTCCTTTCGCTCTGTGTCTGATCAGTACAGAGCGCAATGAGGCCCTGTGTCTGGCTGATGCCAGTATGTCAGTAGCATAAAGAACAGAGTGTAACTTACATGTGAGCAACTGGTTGTATCTGCATTTCTCAACTGCTGAAAGTTACAAGCCGTAAAACTGATTGAAGGTGTAAATTATGATTCAGAGTCACACAGGCTGAATTTGGGACACACAATGCAACACATATCAAATATTACAAGAACAAATATACCACAGAATAATTAACTCCCGATAAATCTCTCTCTCTCTCTTTGCTCCTACATATAGTGTGCATACAAGAAGGGTGTGTATTTTTAAACCTAGGGATGGACTGGCACATTGCGATCCACCCTGAGGGGCAGCATGTTGCTGCACTGTGGTAGGATCAGCACAGACCAACCATTGTGAACTTTGCTCCAAGGCAGATGTAAGCCAAACCTGCCCCTTTTCTAGCTCAACTTACTTCCCCCTCTACAGCTGTGCTGATGGATCTGCTGTGAGGTAGAGAGGAGCCAAGACTCTTACCCATCCCACTACTGGCACCACCCTCACCCACATATGCAAGAGGAGGAGTAGCAGCCTGGGAGAAGCTGTTCCATGTTGTAACCCATAATGTAGGTGGCCGACACAGGGAACGGAAGGAGATCTCTTTTTACTCCCCAGTGTACTCTTTACTCTTTTTACTCCCAAGTGTAGGGGTGTAGGCTGGCTCAACATTGAGCCCATAGAATGCAAGCAGAACATTCCACTTATTTAAGTCTCAGCATGCTCATTTCCATAAGATTAGATGTCACAAACCATAACTGAGATCCACTTGCAATATGGAGTTTGGGGAATCCAAATAAATAAAAAAAGAATAAATAAATAAATAAGCAACACAGCTACACACACACACACACACACAAAGAGGATATGTGTTAACCTTGAGTGGCAATTTTTAATGAGCACAGTAGTTCTAATGTCAGGTGAGAGAAAGCTTGTGTATTTTAAAGGGATCATCACTTATTCACCTTTAAAGGTTACCATGTTTTCTTGACTCTTGCTGATCTGAGTCTTTACAAAGATACAGCTTAGAAAATGGAATTTTGTAGAAGTTTTTAATGTTGTAATTTATAACATAATTTTATATTTTTGTGCACATATTTCTGAAACACACTTCACCTTTTGCAAGGCCAGTTCAAGACAGGCATAGTTAGTAAGGAGCCATGTCTTATAATAAACCAGACATTTCTTTTAAGATTCACCAGAGCCCCATAATTCAAGTGGACCTCACTTATGAGGTATGCACTCTATGAGATATGAGCATGCAAATATCAGTGTGTTCAGTCTCAGATTAGTTAAATGTTCTGCAGTCATACTATATGACTAATGCACCCCTTCCGTGCCCAAGTTATAATGCTGTCTCTGATATAAGCCTTTACCTTGGCTCCCAGCTACATTAAACCTCCATTTATTATTAGTCTTGTTATGCAGTTAATCAGTAATGACTGAAATGCAGGGCATTTCCTTAGCATTAATGACAGACTGGGAGGAATTGATGGCATGAAGAACAGATGAGGAAATAGCCTGAGCAAAGGGTGTTATTGATATTATAAGATGGAGCTGGAAAATCACAGAAGAGGAGTATGAAGGCAGAGGGAAAATAGAAATGTCCTACATGTAACGGTGAAAACTAAAAATGTAATGCCCTATACATAAAGCAGTCTGATTGCTTGAGTCATCAAATTCTACTCAGCTTACAATATTTGGATAACATTAGTGAGAATGGTGTAATAAATAATAAATAGTGCACATTTGACTTTACTTTGATGTTAGAGCTGCAGACACAGTAATTACTGTGTCATCTTAATTGTGTATTGATAGATAAGGCAAAGCTTCCTTTACCCATTTACATGTCAGTGAGACTAGGGACAGGATGGACCAGCAGATTAGCCACTCAGTGGTAGAAGTTATCACAATTTCCATCTATTCACAGCCTATGTCAGTCATTGTTTAATTTATTTTTTCTATTTTCATAGGCACATTGTAAATCATTAATTTCTAGTACCATTATACCATATCATATTCCCCTTATTTTCACAGGATACTGAGTTTCCCTTCACAATGTAAAATGATGTGCTACTATTCATTATGCTGTCAAGTGACCAGTTGTAGGGCTGTGGGAGAACGAAGCCATACTTTTGACACTGGTGTGTGTTTTTGTAGAGTGATATTTATATCCTAAGTGCATGTTTTGTTCAAGGGCAATTCAAATGGCAGGTACAGTTCAAACCTGGACCAATTAGGGCAGAGTTGCCCATCTGACAGGACAATAACACAACTATGGGAAGCATGGAAATTGGGGAGGGGAAGGAAAAACTGACTGGGAAGGAAAATGAGATGCAGGTGTTAGGAAGGATGTGAGCAGATGACTGGGAATTACAAATGGCTGGTGGACTTTTCCCTTATAATGGGTATAGTTAAGCAGTCAGAAAACTGTACTGCAAAGATAGTATAAGGCAAATCAAGGATGGAAGGAACACTGCACAGAAAGAAGAGGGAAGTTAAGGGTGCACCAGAAGTTACTGAGAATGTTGATTTCATTCTTATTGCAATAAAGTTCTGCTCAGTTATCTCAAGCAAGTGTTTTTTATGCCTATATATTTCCCCAACCCTTCCTTCTCTTCAGACTGCAACACAGGAAAATAAAACTATGTCAAGTCCCCAGCCATCTCGTGAATTCTCTCAAGCTTCTAATCACAATAAAGACTCCATTCTCAGCGTACATTATGAAGTTCTTTAGATCTCAGTCACATATTACCTTGTAATACAACAAAACAATGTGAAATTCCATTACTCCAGTATCTAAAGTCCAGAGTCAGTGACAGGAAACAAAGTTCACCTTTTATATTCAAAGAACAAAAAGGCATGTTCCTGGTAGGAAAAGGTCACCTGGCCAACAAGACTGTTCCCTTTAGATTTTAATCAACTTCATGTTCTTACTTTATATTCTTCTTGACTCACAAAACATTCTCTCTCTGGAGCAAACTTGGCAGGGGGGTAACACACACACAAGAATCAGTTTATGTCCCGAGTCATTTTTGGTATCCCTCTTGCTGTATTTTAATAAGTGAGTTTCTGCCTTACACTCCAATTTTCTATTTCAGTGTGATTTTGCAGTAAGGTAAAAATCCTTTGTTTTATTCTGTTATCTTAAAAATCAATGTGATGTAATATATCAGCGTAGTAGGATCACTACAGGACAGGATAGGAAATATGTTTAACTGTAAAGGTGCAAACTCTTGTTGAAATACAAATATTTTTCAATAGTAAGAAATATTTAGTAGAATAAATAAGGGGTGACTTGATTTATGTTTTAAGACTAATGCTTGAGCTTCTCAAAGGAATGCAAGAAGCTTATCCACACATCTTTCCATTTAAATTAATGATACATGGCAATATCTCCTGCACTGGTTTGAAAATCTGAAGCTGTTGTGCAGTGTTTAAGATTACTTTCAGCCCCACATTTTCCACTGATGTCTCTCTGTATAGACACTGAAGCACACCGCATCTTCAGCATTGTGACAATAAATCCAGACTGAAGACTTGTCTGAGAATCACCACTGTGGGACATTCACTTTGTTGGCGAAGACTGTATGCTATTTAGTTCTTGCAATTTAGGAATGATCTTGCAAATCATCACCTGTCTACATATTGTACAGATTTAAGACTGACAATGGTGATAATTCTGTCAATCATTTATAACGTGTCATATCTGCTTCTGTGTAAAAAATAATCCACACGGATTCCTTTCTATTGCTAGAAGGAGGTAATCTACCAATGTGACCAGCACAATATCCCTATCCAGGCCAGAAGCCAAACTAAAAGGTGTAAAGGAAGTCAAGGCCTTCATGTGCTTTGATAACATATGCTCAATACTTTTTGATGTTGTTGTTTAGTTTTTAAAATAAAGAAGGTTAGAAGACATACTGGTAGTTTGTGAGATGGTCAGGATCAAGACACAACTTTTTTAGCATGGGCCTAATACTTCTCACTTCAGTGAAACTGGCCCTCTGCCCTCTCAAAAGGAATATATTAACAGTTTCCACCAACTAGGGACATCATATTCCTGACCAGCTAATTTTACCAGCTGTGAAAGGTATTGATCCATCTTGTATGTCACAAGATGTAGCTCTGCAACTACATCTTGAAACTGGTTGAAACTCAATTCCCAAACACTGATATTCTACCAGAAGGCAGCCAAAGGCTGTCTGAATCTAATTAATTGTGTTCACCACAAGGTAAATAGAAAGTTTATAGCAAGAAATATTGAACTCTGCTTCCGAGAGAAGGCAGCTCAGATTCACCAAACAATCTACCACCTAAAAGGAGTACCACTATTTAAGACTTCATGTCTGGGTCGTAGAACAAAATACTTTCTTTGTCTTCATCATTGCAGAAGATTGCCAACATTTATTTACGTCAGAACTGAAAAGAATCAGAGATCAGTTTCTACTCAAAACATGACAGCCAGTGGAGGAGGCTATCATGTGAGGATGTGGCAAAAGGAGGAAACACTTAGTAGTCACCTGATTAATAGTCAAGGACAAAAGCCAATTATTATGTCCTACAGTTGGCCACTAACTAAGAGAACTCTGGAACCCAAACAAGTCAATTTCTCTCTACCCCAGCCCACAATAAGAGTAAAGGTGGGCCCTGAACAGAGCCTGGGAAGTAATGGCCAAGGACTAGACTAGCGATAGACTAGGACAGAATGAGCTCTTCAATATCCATCCAAACCCCATATTGAATATTCTACATATATGTTAACTCTTTATTTTTATGTGCATTAATTCATTGATATCAGACAATTACATTGAAAATGCTTTTTGAATTTCCCTTCATAGTTAGTGACTGAGAGATAGTACACTGCCTCTATTAGATTTCCAAGGAACATACTGTCTCATAAAAAGACCAAACTTAAAGTAACAACAAAATAAAAATATGTTCTTTCTTGTCCCCCTCCCCATGACAACTCACCAAACACACTTATTTCTGTCTTAGAAGCTTTTAAAAATATTTCCTCAAATTAAAAAAAACTGTAGGTTTCTATGGTTTTCTGTGAAATTCAGTCTTTGTTTCATTGTAAATGCCACATAATTACACTGGAAATGTGAAAAAGCCATCAGCAGGAACTCTAATGCTAGGTGCAAGCTGGGTATTATTTTTTTCATAGCCACCCTGTAGGCAGCAGTTTCACAATAGTGATGGATGTTGTGACTCACATGAGGCCTAATGATAAGGCTTATTAATAAAAATACTTAAGTATAATTATTTTTTTAAAAAAAGCTGGGGAGGGCAGGGTCTTGATTCTGATGTCAATGTAATTTGATTGACTTGGTGGAGCTTCTCCTGATACACACTGGTACAAGTGAATCAGAAACAAGATGGTTAAAGCAATTTATTGAAAAATGTTTTTTTTTCCCCCCTTTAGCTTTTAGAGAGGAAATTGAAAGTGAAATTCTTCTGCATTATGGCAAGTTACATGAGACACCACATGACAAAACTTGTCACCCAAAGTAAGAAAGAAGGCACATTTGGATAATACATTCAGTTTAATCAGTTAAAGGTATTACAGTCTTTATATAAAAACTCCTCTTTTTAAATCAGTCACCTCACCAAACAGCAATGACATTAATGTTACCAGATTCTAATATATTTACACCAGTGCAGGTCAAAGTATGGGGGGAGGGGCGGTGGAACCAAAACAAAATCATGGAAATGTTTGTGAAATATCTTTCCACTTTTCTGACACAATTTTGTTTTTGTAGAAAAATTCCGAACAGCTCTAATTACTATAGACCTTAGATGCCTTATACATCAGATTCCAAAGCAAGCAGCCTCTCTGGCTGGCAGCCCACAGCAATTCTGAGGGTTTCCTAATAAACCTCTCCCTATTTCACAAGATTACTGTCTCCTGGCTTCTACCTATTCTGGAGGATTACTGTCTCCAGGTCTCAGTGCTTCCTCCACTTCTTACTGGTGACGGCAAATGCAATGTACACCCATATACCCAGAAAACACTTTAATTCCACTCTGGTGATGACAGAGGACTTTCCACACCCAACGTCAAGTATTGCTTTTGGAAGTTACAAGAAAACCATATATTCACAAAAAAGAACTATGCAGAAGGTTTACAATAGCGTTAGCATCGCAGTGCCTTTCCTGCAGATTGTGCAACTATACCAGCCGTGAAACAGACTAACGGAGGAAAGCTCTTTCGCCGTGAGATGTGTTCTTCCATGGGAGGGTTTGCTATATTTTATTTTTGGCCTTATTCAGTAGATTAGCCTTTCTCCTGAACAAGTCAGCCTGCTGTCCTTCCACTATCAATACCTGTCTTTAGCTCAGAAGTCTATGGATGTGCTATGCTGGATGAGGCTCAGGAAGTAATGAAAAACAACCATTTTGCTTGATTTAGCTAGTCAGCGCTGGTGCATTTCTGTTATGGCTGGACTCAGTATTCAATGTCAGTAAAGTTCTGGGTGAAGATATAATGACATATGTTTCAATCCTTGTGGTGAATCTCATAATACAGTATGATGTGACAGAAGTAAGGATGCCTTGAGGAAAACTGATATGGAGAATTTCCTTTGAATCAGTATTTCTACTTCGATAACAATCTAACCATTACACTTTGCAGCTTTCTTCACTAGAGATGGTAGTATTGCTCACTGGCTGATATTAACCCAGGCAGAAGATGCTCCATACAATAGACTCATACTTCTTTCCCCGTCAATGGTTGTTTCCATAGTTTAGGGCTTTTCCAATTGAAAGCACTCAGGCCATGCTATCAAACTGGTGTTAGCCCACAAGATTTAGCAGTAATTAACAAGGCAAGTGTTATTTATAGTACTACACACAAATCACAATGGCAGGTCATATTAATACAGTTTACTGTGCATGTAACTTATAGATTCCAAGGTAGAAGGAACCACTGTAATCATCTAGTCTGACCACCCACATATCACAGGCCATAGAACTTTCCCAACATAATTCCTAGAGCAACATATCTTTTCAAAAAAACATCCAATCTTGATTTTAAAATTTAAATCACGACTCTTGATAAATTGTTCCAGTGATTAATTATCTTTACTGTTAAAAAAGTTACACCTTATTTCCAGTCTGAATTTGTCTACTTTCAACCATTGGATCATGTTAGATCTTTCTCTGCAAGATTGAAGAGCCTGCTATTAAATATTTGTTGCCCATATAGGTATCTGTAAGACTGCATTTCCCATTAACCTTTTCTTTGATAAACTAAATAGATTGAGCTTCTTGAATCTGTAAGTATAAGCCATGTATAGATTGAGCTTCTTGAATCTGTAAGTATAAGCCATGTTTTCTAATCCTTTAATCATTCTTGCTGCTCTTCTCTGAATCCTCTCCAATTTATCCATCGTTCTTCAATTGTGAACACAGAACTGGATACAGTATTCCAGCTGTGGTTGTACCACTGCCAAACACAGAGGTTAAATAACTTCTCTACTCCTACTGGAGATTTCACTTTTTATGCTTTGATGGATTGCATTAGCCCTTTTGTCACAGCCTTGCAATGGGAGCTCACGTTCAGCTATTATTTACCACAACGCCTACATTTTTTTCAGTCACTACTTTCCAGGATAGTCACCCATTGTATAAGTATGGCCTGTGTTCTTTGTTCCCAGACATCTACATTTACCTTCAGACATATTAAGATTGCTCTGTATCAGTGACCTGTCCTGTTCATTATTTACCGCTCCCCGCATTTTGTGTCATCTGCAAATTATCTCAGTGATAATATTTTGTTTTCTTCCAGGTCATTGATAAAAATGTTAAATAGCATGGGGCCAACTTGAGATTTTATTTTATATTCAATTATATTTTTCTTGTTTATGCAGACACTCTGGTTACCACTCATGGCTTTCACTTTTAAATATAAATACTATGGGGAAAATTGACTACAAAAAATATTGTAAAGTCCAAGTAAAAACCTTTTATTCTATCATTCATTCTCATGTTGGAATGATGGTGTTATGAGCTTCATAATTAAAAGTAGCAGTTACTACAGCACCAAATATTTAAATCTGATGGTTGGGTAAGTGTGGGAGGAGGAAAGCTGAAAATCAGTAGAGATCATTAAAATGGTTAGTATGATTATGGTTATCATATCATTAGAAAAGCAGTATGGTTTCTTCAACAGAAGACAACTTTCTTAGGGCAGCGTGGGAAGAGCACATCTACTAATAGAAATTGTGTATACACATTGATGGCAGAATAAATATCTTAGCAAGAACACATATGTATCTCAGCTGAACCTGTAAGAGATGGGAAAACCACTCAGCAACATCATTAAAGAATAAAAGATCAACTTTCCTAAGGTTTCTTTACTGCAAGAAGTTCTCCTTGTCAAGTTTCTTTTCTAAAATAATAATGATCAAACTTGTTTAAGCCCTAACCCCCCAAAATTGAACTAATTGAGAATTTTGCCTGGTTATGATCTAAGGCCCAGATTCGTAATGGTATTTAGTCGTTACTGTGCTTAGTGTTGCAATGCCTAATTGATTTAGGACCCTAAGCCTAATTCAAAGCCTAGATATCATTCAGTCTCAATGGGACCTAGATTTTAGAAACCTGGCCTAAGACCCTGAATCTTGTGGATACTTAAACATGTATGTAACTTTGATCATGTGCAAACTTTGAGCACTTAATGGACTGGAAGAAAGTAAACACTCAGAGAAAAGACCTCAGGGTTTGGCCCACAGTTGACTTCAATGGTGTGAGGATTTCACCCTCCTTCTATTAGATTCTCACCATGTATTCCTTCTCTCTTACATTTACAGTTTTTCCTGCACAAACATATCCATATTTTCTTTTATAACTATATTCCTCACTTATAAAACACATTTTTGAAAATAGATATGAGAGGAGAACGTCATAAAATTAGCTTAGCTTTCAAAACCTTGTTATTTTAAAATCTAAAACACGTATACTATAGAATAACTTTCACAAGCTATGCAATTTCTAATAGTTATTCAAACATTTGAAATGACAACAGACAATACTACAAGACAAACAGAACTGAAAGTAAAGCATGGAAAAATGCATAAGCACTTACTAGTTTCCGTAGCTACAATAGTTATGTTGTGCCATATGTTTGTTTCTCTGTCGAGTGGTGTTGCCAAAGTTATTTTTCCGTCATCTGCATTAATGTTGAACTGTCTCTCAAGGTCAGTGTGTCGATCAATGGAAAACCTACAAAATGGACAACCCTGTAAACTTATCTGAGAAGATTGTTTGATCTGTACATATTGTAGGAAAATTTAAATAATTTTCTGAGAACTGCAGTTTTCTAGCCAAATGGATTGAGAAGCTCAATAGCATAATAATTTATAAGACAAAATGAGTGACTGTGTCTCAAGAAACTTAATTATTGTCCAAGGAGTAATTAGCTGCATATTCAACATGAAGGTCATAAACTGCCATCAGGTTCAGTAGGTAACATCTTTAAAAGCCGCTGCTGATTAAGAGTTAATTAGACAACCCATCCCATTTATTAGACAGCTTATATAGTATTTCATAGCATCTGCTTATAATTTCAACACCAATACATTAAACACACACAAAAATATTGAGCTTCATGGTTATTTTAAAAGGAGTACTGAAAAACATTCTTTTACTAATATTCTTCAGTTTTAATGAAGCATGAAATATTAACCGAGCATGTTACCTGCTTAGTTTTCAAGCAATTCCATGGACAATAGGTGGTTAATGAATCACCATTTATCAGTAAAGCACAAAAAAAAACAACCAACAACACAGGGATTGACTGTTATATGGATTGACATAATTGGTTTCTAACAAAACAACTTTGATCTGACAGCTAGTCAGAGCTTGCAAATGAGAATATACAGGTAAATTATGCAGCCTAAACATAGCCAGCTTGACTAACAAGAAAGAGCTGCGGTAGACTGCTCCAACAGTGCATTAAGCAGAATGATGATTTAGGGCTCAGCACAAGAAAGCTTTTATATAGGTTCATTTTCACAGAGTTGTTTTATTAATGTATTACTTGTAAAAATAAACTACATTGGAAAATTAAGCCTTCCAATTTTTTTGACGGGTGAGGTGCAAAAAGAATTTATCACAAACTACTGATATGGTACAACAGTCACAGGCTTCAAGGGGTTTTACTGAATCTGAACTGTGGATTTATATAAGAGCCTGTAATGCTTTTGTGTCTAGGTATTATCGAGAATAACAGCATGCACTGGTGGTTCTGCATCTGTTCTGCATTATACCTAGGCATAATGGGGTGAGTTAGGATGGAGTGTTAGAGTGGATTACACACTTTATATTGTGGTTATGGTCTGGAGAGTGACTCAAAAATGGCAGTGTCCTATTACACATCTGTTTGTTACTAACACTCTGCACTATATCTGCTTAGTTCACTGATGAAAAACTAGCATATTTCACTTCAGTCGACAAGACAGTTATTAAGATACCAGTTTATTCTATTCCTGCTCATGCATCATCATCAACTTCCATCAAAGTTCTGGTTCAAGAGCCTTTCTTTGTCACGATGACATACGGTGGGGACTGATGTAGGACTAAACAAAACTTGATTAACCAGAACTCATTCTTGGTGTAACTCCACTAATGTCAACAGAATACACCAGGAAGGATCTTGACCCATCAGACTTACCTACCTAGCTGTCGTAACTGAATCTTAAATCTCAGTGTTACAACAGATTTTTTGTTTTCAGTATTGAATAGTAAATTGTTTGTTCATATTTAGAAGTAGACAAGGGTTGCAATTCAACTATGTTGCTGGTAATTTAGTAAAATATATTGCCCATTAAAAAAATATTAGTTCACTGCAAATGTTGATTGGGGAAGCTCTGCTGTACAAACATAGCTCTAGGAAAATCTAGCATAGGCCGTAATATTGCTACATTGAATAACTACTGATGGACTTAAAATTAAAAGGTCTCTTTTTCCCAAAAGACATTTTATACTTTATTTATTCCATCTTTAAGGAGTTATTATCTGTATGAAGAACTACGTAGCTAAAAAGAATAGCAAAGAAGGATCCATGGCCAAATTTTCATAAATGGTTGCTTAGGGCAAGGCACCTACATTCATATTCGGACCCTTAAGTAAAGTGATTTTCAGGTGAGCTGAGCACACTCAGTTCCTATTGGCTTGAATAAGAACGAAAATCTTTCCATTTGTACGAGGCCTCCTCTATATCATAATTCCATTCCTGGTTCTGTACGAACAGTATATATATTTTTAAAGTTATATAACTGGGGATTTAACATCAGTGAGTTTATTGTATTGACTTTAATCCTAACAATATTTATTCAGAAATGCATTAAAAATAAAACATTACTTAACACAAGTTACATGGGGTTACAAGGTTGCCAAGAGGGAAAAATCCCCTCTTGACTATAAATTAAGAAATATCTTGTACAAAGTAAAAAAAATAAAATAAAATCTGCAGTGCCATGAACTTGGGGAGACTAATAGCATATATGAAGCTACCTTTTCATGATAATGATTATAGCTCTTTTTAATGGAGCTGCATTGTCAAATATATACATGATACATAAAATATACATTTCTATAAAAATGGAAAAGAATATCTCAGAAAATAATATCCTTTGAAATTGCCATAGTAACACCACAGGCTATTTGGACTTTTTTTTTTTTTTTTTGGCTAGTTTATTAAACTGTGCAGGAGAAAATAGGTGGTGTGATCATAGATTCCTTTAGCAAAAGACTCCGGGCCTGAATCTGATGCTCTCACTAGATTTACCTTGGTGCATCTCCACTGACTTAATTTGAATTATTCTTGATTTACATCAAGATAAAGAGAGCAGAATGCAACTTTCATAGTTGAAAACTCTCCTTTGCTGATCCTGCTGAGATCTGAATCACAATATTGATCCTATAAATCACCCTATCTCAGTGATGCCAGGCAAAGAGGGCATGTTACTTGGTGACTGAGAAGCAGCTGTACCGAAGAAAGGTAAAAAAATGTTGTATTGAGGTTTTTAAGGCCTGCTGTTAATTAAGAAAATGATGCACTGCCGCCAAAGATGAAGTCTCTCCAGTATGAATTTGAGGGAAACCTTCTACAATGAAGCTTACTTCTCTCACAGAGAGAGACTGAAGGGCAGTGATCATCTCTGAATTTATAGGAGGGCAGAGTGTGTGTAGAAAGCACAAGTTATTATGCATGCTTTTGCTATGCATTTGGACCAAAACTTGGCCAAGGCAATAAAACAACAGAAATATGAAATGAGCAGCACTGGAATAAGTCAGAACATATTTGAAGACGAACTTAGAATGATAAAAGATGCTGATGTGATACATTGAGCCACTATAGAGCAGTTTGACTACCTTTACTCAAGTTCAGCAGTGGAACTCCCTACAGAGTAAGGTGCTACTCATTGTGATTAAGAGTATCCCTAGACACAAGTTTAAAACTATAAACTACACATTTATGAAAGTTTTGATGGAATTTGGTAACTGTCTGATTAGCGCATGTTTGAAAAAAGTCTGTTCAAATTTGTGACTATTTTACATCAGGAAAGTTTAAAAGTGAACCAGTGACTAAATAATTTGGAACAGAGAAATTGTAAACGTAGAGAAAAGAAGCAGAGTTGATCCTTATAAAATATAACACTGGATTATGAGATGCGGACATTCTATGAGATGCACAAAGAAAATAGCTTTGCTTGGCCATATATTTTTTTCCATATGGACATATTTTAGAATTGATATCTGTGACAATGTTCCTCCTCTGCCTCAGTGGGTCCTGCACTTATTGGCGGATTTGCTTGCCTCAGAGATTCACGGCAGCCCTCAGTTTGGCCACTCTTGCTAGTCGCTCAAACCTGCCATCCACTCAGCTAACCTCATCACTGGCCAGCATGGGGGAAATGGAGAACAATCCCCAGTCTCTGTGTGCCACCTAGTGGGTCGGGGACAAGGCAGATCCCTTTCCAATTTAGACCTTCCCTTCTGGTGTTTCTCATAGACCAGGTCAAGTCCTCCTGTGTCCGATCAGGAGTTGGGGGGATGGGAGGGAACCTGGGCCCAGACTCTACCCCGGGTTCTAGACCAGGGCCCTGTGGATAACCGCTGTCCACAATGTTACCTGTATCAGCTGCGTGTCAGCTACAACATCCTGGGCTACTTCCCCATAGCCTTCCCCCCAGCACCTGCTTTATCCTCCCTGCAGGATCTTCCTCCTGAAGCCTGATCACGCTTGAACTCTTCACTCCTCCAGCAGCACACCTTCTCACTCCCTGCTTCTGGCACACACCCCTACTAACTGATGGGAGGTCCTTTTTAAACCAGGTGTCCTGATTAGCCTGCCTGCCATAATTGAATCTAGAAAGTTCTTAATTGGCTCCACGTATCTTGATTAGCTTGCCTGTCTTAATTGGTTCTGGCAGGTTCCTGATTGCTCTCAGGCAGCCCCTGCTCTGGTCACTCAGGGAACAGAAAACTGTTCATCCAGTGGCCAATATATTTGCCTTCTACCAGACTCCTGTATCCCACTGGTCTGGGTTTGTCACATATCAATAAATAAATCATATGCAAGGGAATACCATAACAGATAATTAAGACAGAATCAACAGCTGGATCTTACATAACTACTTTCCTACTTCACAGAGCACTAGTATCCTTCCACTGCAAGACCTACAGCCAGACAGAGGTAGTGTGAGAATGGCCGCATTACACATACACACAAAGCCTCATCCTTCAGTCTGTCCTGCCACAACTCCCTTTGAATATAATGGAGTTTTGCTGGTATGAAGATTGCAGAATTCAGAATTGAGCAAATCTGTTTGCTATAGGTTATTGCTGTCCCTTATTACCCTTCCTGACAAACAATCACTCAACTGGGCTGGGACCAAACTGTGAGGCTATGAAGAGAAGTAAGACACCCTCTACCACCATTTAGACCAGGGTTTCTCAAACTGTGGGTCAGTACCCAAACTGGGTCATCAGAATGTGTCAAAGGGTCATATGGTAGGTCCTGTGGCTCCTATCCACTGGGGCTGGCTGGGCTCACCCCCCCCCTTCTCCAGGCACTGCAACCTCTGGGGTCCAAGCACCATTCAAGTTTAGCCTAGCCATCATGATGATGGGAGCCCAGGCATGGGCGCTGATTCTGTGGGTGCTCTGTGGGTTCTCCGGGGCTGGAGCATCCATGGGGGGAAAAATGGTGGGTGCTGAGCACCGGCAACCCCCTTAACAGAACCCCCCCCCGGGCCTCCTGCCCACTGGTGGGCCCCACCGATCAGCACTCAGTAGGCCACCCAGCCTGTCTGGGTTAGGAGGGCACAACCAAAAAAACTGGGGGGCATGTGACCCCACACATCACCTCTGGTAGGGGAGGAAATATGCTTGCTTGTCCCAGACGCTAAAATGCCTAGTCTGACACAGGGCCTCCATGCCAGACTATTCACTGGGTCTTAACAGGCCATACACATTTACAAATGGATTCTGAGCCCAAAAAGTTTGAGAGCAATTGATCTAGATGGTGCTTTCTGCATCTCAGCTGAAGTGATGGGAGAGAGCAAGGATGGAAAACACAGTACTTCACAAAATCATATAAATCTCCCTGAAATTTCGTTTGGGAGCAAATAAAGGGGAAAACATCCTATTTTGACATTTTTGGAATAAAATGTTTTGATTTTTCCTTTCAAAACAACTTTGTTTCCATTTTAAAAAAAAATGTATAATATAATTTTTTTGAAATATCAAAATCAAAACAAAACATTTTGTTTCAGCCCAAATTATTTATTTATTTTATTTTTTAAATTTTCTTTCAGACTATTTTAAAATGTGTGGGTTTTGTTCCAAAATTGGGACAAAAACAAATGTTGAAATCTCAAAATCCTCCACAAAATGGATTTTAAATTTTATGCCCAGCTCTAGTGGATAATAGAGCTATTGTAGAGATGCAAGGACCCATGACTTTCTTTTATCTTTTAAAATAATTTGGCTAAGAGATAAAAATATATTTAAATTCACTCGGCCTGTCTGCAACCAATTAGTGCTATACTAGCTAGTGCCAGAATTAACCAGTCGTATGCCAAAAATAAGCATGAAAATGCAGAAAATTACACTGTGTACTTTTATCATTTAGTTAACAAGAAAATACTGTGGAAAGATGACAACTTTTTTAAAAAATTAGCCCGATCATCTATTGTATTTATTTTTTAAAGAAAAAAAATTTGAATTTACACTAAAGAATTCGGCATTTCTCATTTTAATAGGCTTGGTTCTGTCCTTTCTTATATCAAGGGTATCTGTGGTATCTATATAATTTGATCAAGAACTAGAATTACCTGGTTCTGCCATTCAGTCTGTATAAGATTTTGGAGAACATCATGAGAGATGTACCATTTGCACATAAGGTGAAGAAAGGGAAGACTTAACCATGTTACACATCCAAAGGGGAATAAAGCAAGGAAGTGGTTCAGATGTCAGGGCTGGGGAATGGGCAACTTTGCCTAGGGGTTAGCGTTCGGCATGTGTCGAGGGTCCAGAAGCCAATTACCAGGAATCAGTCTGGGTTGGAACACCATGAGGTTAGAATTGGGAGAAACCAGAAGGCAGGGATCAAGAATCAGTTATCAAGTGTCAGGCCAAGTTAGGATACCAGCAGGTCACGCTCAGAAGGCAGAAACAGGTAAACACCAGTGGTCTATGACAGGATGAATCCCTCTTGTACAGACAATTTCCTGTTTCCTCCTCTGACTTAAATAGGGGCTGCAGCCCAATCAAGAGACTTGGAGTTCTCCCAATCAGAGTGTAGAGATCATGTGCCCCAGTTAGGCTTCATGAACTCTTGTCCTAGCTGCTGTCTGTGAGCTGCCAGATGGAGGATTGGAGGGTGATGAATCCATAGAATTAGGGTTTGAGGCCCCTGTGCCTGACATCAGGCAGATCAAGATGTGTGTATTTTTTCTTCCCTTTTTTTTCTGCAATTTTTTTAATCCTGAGAAAATATGCTGTGTCATTCAAAATAAAGATGTGTCAGTAATTTTTAATTGACTCGATCAGCACTTCTCATAGTCCCTCTGACAATGACAAAAGGGGTTCCAATTAACACTAATTTGGATGTGCCCATTAGGAACTAGGCTGTAATCATCCATTAATTTCACAAAAGAAACTGAAGAGTTATTAGATGTTAACAATCTTTCGTCACTACTAAACTTAACTACATTTTAATTGATGACCTAAAGGTGAAAGGCTCCCTGCTAATGGTAATCTTCCAAACAAACCAGTCCTACAGGAGCTAACTTTTCTGATTCTGCTGAGGAAACAATAATTTCCTGTTACTGTAAGATAGTCAAACTTAGTGTGCAACATTAGGCTCATCGTGTGATATGGTAAATGATGGTGGTCAGAAAATGGGTGATATGGGTGTAAATGGGTATAAATTTAAAATGGGTGTAAATGTGATATAGTAAATGATGTAAATGATGGTGGTAAGAACATAAGAACATAAGAATGGCCATACTGGGTCAGACCAAAGGTCCATCCAGCCCAGTATCCTGTTTACCGACAGTGGCCAATGCCAGGTGCCCCAGAGGGAGTGAACCTAACAGGTAATGATCTAGTGATCTCTCTCCTGCCATCCATCTGTACCCTCTGACAAACAGAGACTAGGAACACCATTGGATAGCCATTAATGGATTTAACCTCCATGCATTTATCCATGGGTGTAAGTGGTAAAATAATGTAATTAGCATCATTTTGAGATCCTTATGTGTTCAAAATGAGTATAAACTTATACATCATGAGGGAGGAAAGGTGTGGTGATGGATAATCTTATCAGAAGTCATATGGCTTCAACTTTACCAAATCTTTCAAAATATATGCTCACTGTGGGACTGACTCTGCAGTCTATTTTGATAAGAGTTTTATTGACTTTAAAAGGAGTTTTGCCTGAGCAAATTGTTCCGCATTGGGCCCAGAATTCCTTCATACAGCAAACAAAGTGTTCTTTTGAAACTATCTGATGTTATCACATAAGATATTAGCAAAGGGAAAAGATGTGTGTGAATAAAAAACCAGACAGAAATAATCCTAATTTGCATAAAACCTTAATAGTGGATTTTATCTAATTTGGGTCAGATCAAAGAGGGATAAAATATAAATGAAAGAAAAGAAGCAAAATTCTTCCCTGGTGTAAACACTGCTCTTTTCATTGGCATTAAAGCAGGGATGAGTTTGGTTTAAGAAATTCAGTACAGACTATAAAAGAAATATTTCCAACATTACAGCCAATTATGTGGAATTGCTTGTACTCAGGATTGTTAACAAGGAAGCTGGAGGATTATTTCAGACTAAACACAGTAAGTGAAATAAACATTAATGTGTCAAATGCTGTGCTCAGATTTCTTATATCCCTATATGTCTTATATCCATTTCATTCCCATTGTTGGACAAGACAACTGAATTGGGAAAGAAACCACACAGCTTATGTTTTTATATATGAAAATGATTTGATTAGAAGTGTGACATATAACGCAGCAAAGCTGTTTTTCAAGTGAAACACAGAAAGACAATGTTTTCTCAAAAATGAAACATGGAGAGTGAGAACAAACTGCTATCCACTCTATCATCCATTGCACTAAAAATATACTTAGAATTCTGACAGCAGCTTCTTTAATGATAACTTTAAAGCAGCACTACCTTATAGGACTAGAAGACACATCAGGGTCATGAGAGGTCACTTGACCAATCACAGAGTTAATAGCAGCATTTTCATGCACTTCCAGTAGATAAGTAGGTGATGAAAAGACTGGTGGTTCATCAGCATCCTCCACTACAATTTTTACAGTTGCTGTATCCTTGAATGGTCCTCCACTGATGAAGCGAGGATCAATATGAACGTTGGCTGCTTCTACCTTCAGAGTATAGGATTTTTTGGTCTCAAAGTCCAGGGGCTGTTAAGAATGACAAAGATAAATGACTTGCACTAATGACCAGAGAAGCCAGAACAAATAAATATAATGCTGATAGATGAAAGTTACATGCATTTAAGTACGTTCACTAAGTTTTCATGCAATCACTTCCTATTCCCTGAACTCCAACCTGTAAATTATCTGGGCATTTATTGATATGTTTAGTATTTAGCCTCAGTGAAAGCAGTCCCTCATCTTTTTTTCCTCACTAGAAATTCACAATGATATATTCTCTCTTATGAATTGTACAATCACAATTTCATGTTAGATTCAAGATAAAATTTTACTGGTGATTGATTACCTGATGTGCATGATAATCATGCATTTAATCAGTGTTCTCTTAATTGGAGATAAGGATAAATCTTATATAAGCTCCATGTGGAATAAATATATATTTTTTTAGAACAGCGTGAAAAAATGTAAAGAACTAGCAATTATTGTTCTTTACACAGAAGAGGCATTATGCAGAGCAATTTAGAAATAATCATATGAAAAATATTTTAATATTACTACACCTCAAATAACTCTTTGCATCAGTATTTATAGGGATAAATGAGGCAGATCTGTCTCAGGAATTTCTTATAACTACTGCAATTTATATTGCTGTATCGTTCTTTAATTTCAGACAGATAAACATGGAGCCATAACTCTAATCCACCAATGTAACTTCACCATCATTGCCACTGTTTTTGATATTTTATTTCTGTACATCAAAATGTAAAATTTGGAAAAAAATTTCATTGATGTAAAGGAATGACTCATATAGTAAAAAGCAAGTCTATGATATGTAAGAATTTATGAGTATATAAGATTCAGATCTGCAGTTTCATGCACATCTGCGTCAGTATATTCACAATATAATTCTCATGTCTCAGAAGGATTAAAATTTCAAAAACACAAATTTGTTAAGCTTTGAAAGATTTGCATTACAATGTTCAATGTAAAAAAGAAAAGGACAGAGAAGTCTCAAATCTGCAATGCAAATGCAAACAAGAACACAAGCAGGCATTACAAAACTCTTTCAGAACTCTCTGAAAGCTTTAAATATATATTCTTACTTTGAAAATTTGTGTTGATTTTTAGATATGAATCCAGCTCTAATTGGACTTTGCTCTTTCTCAACAATTTCTAGAAAACATGACAAGCACTTGCTTCTCTGTCTACTCAGAAATTACTAAGCTTTTGTACTTATGAATAGGTGATTGTAGATCAGCATATTCACAATTTGCCAATCACACCTTCTGTATCATTTTTAGCAATTTCAAATTCTTCATGATAATGACAGTATCCCATAGAATTTGTCACACCTAGTCCCCAGAGTACCATATTCAAAATTTACTCTACATTGTCTGAAATGCTATGAATTTAAAACTGTAGGAGGGCAGGAAGAAATAAAAGAAGAAAAGACATTACATACATTTTCTGCTACAGAGAACAAAAGTGGTTATTGCTGTCAGGATGAATATGCGAAACAACAGTATGTTAGATGATCAGTTATGAAATAACTGGTGAGGGAAACAGGGCAAAAGGCTAATTGCTTTAGTTTACAAAGTAGGCCCACAGCATACAATAATTAACAGAGTATAGGAGCCTGTATCATGTCTTTAACCTGTGGAAAAAAGAATCTAAAGCACAGATGCATACATAGTTTTTCTTTTCTTTATATATTTCTTATGAGTAGGTCTGCACTGTAAATGTATAATAAACCATTTTCATTGGTAGAGGTCTACATTCTGACCTCTTTAATCTATTAACAGCCACAAAGTTGAATGTTAACTATCTAGACATATTTGATCCTTATCTTCCAGCTAGAACATAATGTAGAAATTTATTATATTTGTTTAATTACAAAAGACTATTTTGCTTTATGGTAGGCATGAAATTCAAACACTTTCATGATCACTTTTATAATGTTATCATTTATAGTCATATTTAGAGTCAGGTTTCTAAAAGATGTGAGTGTTGCTATTGACTTCAGTGGAACCAGGATTTCACCCCAGATGTCTTCTGTATGTACATGGCTAGATGAGTGCCTCTTCAGACAGGCAAGTACACAACCCTCCATGTTGCATACACACATGCAGTAAGTACACACACAAAAAGGAGTAGTGGACCTGAAGCTTTACTTTGAGCCTGCATTTGCCACCATAACTCATGCTGGGTAGTTCCTTACATCATGATTTGGTCCACGTAAATCACTACTCATGGAGTAAAGTAGTGTTCTACATGAGTAGGGGTGGCAGAATTGGTCTCTCTGGATTACAGATACTTTATTACTCATGAAATTATATATTAACCAATCAGGATTCAACTAGCCATACAGCTGGCCAAATACCATAAAAAAATTATTTGACCAATGGCGAAACTGAATAATTGTAAATGGATGAAAGTTAATTGTACACAATTGTCATTTACCTTTCTCAGTCTAATAATACCATCCTGAGTCTGAGCCTCTGACGTGATTTCAAATATATCCATTCCATCTCCTTCAATGATGTCATAGGATGATTTAGCATTTTCTCCAATATCCAGGTCATTTGCTTTAACCCTTCCTATTGGCTCCCCAAGAGCAATGTCTTCCATTACTGAGAAGTGATACAGACCTTACAAACAAGAGGAAAAGACTAAACATTAAGCCTGATTCTAGTTTCCCCTTCTTGCTCTTTGTTCATCTCTGTTTCCCCAAAGTACATGCTTGAGATGTGCAACCGATACAAACCACATTAAAACAAATTATTTACTTAAAGCTGCATAATCTGCTCCATACAGGGGAATGCTCTGTTGACTCAATGTGAATGTTCTTCTTTTCACTTACTATATTATCCCATCTCCTGCCTACAGGGATGTTCAGTGTTGCCAAACATAAAATATTAAGCTATTTTCAGCACAGAAAGATGCAATGTGTAATTTACTGCAAGGCACTTTTGAACTTACCTTTGTATTTACAGACTTGTAGACCATTTTTGATAAAATCCAATTACTAAACTTCAGCTTGTGCCCTGCAGCAAACTGATCAGATACATTAAAGATGTCTCTTGTGACTTAAAATCCTCACTGCTCTGTAGACCATAAACTTTACCTTCTAGTACTTTCTGGTCAGAATCTAATTGGTCTGTATATTTTCTTCAGTGAGATAGAAAACTCACTAATTAGGAGAGAGGCAGGAAATGTCCTCCAACTCATGTTTCAAAGGAAATAATGCCTACTTCATAATGACGGATTACCATCTTTACAATTTTGCCAAGGGATGACTTAATCCCAATGGAAAGCCCTATATGTGCCCTGCATTATGTGAAAATTCAGTAATTGTATTTTATTTCTTATTTTAATCAGTAACTTCAGACACCTTTATATTCAAATCGGGTTTATTTAAAGGAGATACAAAGTCTGTTTTTATTGAAATACCATGTTTTATCCCTCAGATTACTAGTGTGTTAAGAAGAGAATCAAATTTGGATGAAATATCTTCCTGGTTTTAGCAAAGACCTGGAGGCCAGTAGATGCATGCAAAAAGCATGCATGGCCTCTGCTTTCTGAAATCCTCTACAGATGGCCAAATTATTGCAGTTTCTTAATAATTTCTCCCAATTGTAGCTACAGGTAAGGGCTGAGCATGTCACCTTCAGGACTGTTTGTTAGTTGGAAGAATTTAAACTTTGCAGACAAGTATGTTACAAACATCCTGTGGTAGAGGATCTGGACCTGTTCTTTTCATTCCCTCTCAATGACAGTTTGCTACACCACAATGTGTGATTTTTAGCTGAATATGCTGCTTTTCGTTTTTTGAAACCATGATTTGCTGATATGCTAATTAGTGTATTAACTACACTGACAACATTCCAATATGAGTAAGGAAATGGGCAAATATACAAAATATGTAAATATATACATTGGATATCAAAAAGCATATATATATAGTCTTCCCTAAAATTAACTGGATTCCTTCCCAAATTTTTCCTTTTCACTTTACACCAACTCTCTCTAGAGGAGTTCATCTCTTTTGATGTCATTAACATTTGTGTCACTGTGTTTACTGTATAAAACTGACATTTGCATGGGGCAGGAAAAGTAACAGCAGTTTAATCTATAATTTATTTTTTCTTTAATGTTTCCCAGGCTGAAGACATAATTTGGAGATCATTGAGAATCCTCAAACACATAAAAGCTCAGAAACAATGAGCAGCCATAGCAATCAGTTTCCTCCAGAGACTAAATTATGTATTTATGATTTATACCGCTGTCCACACATCATGGTTTGTCTCTCTACACAGTTGATTGAAATTCTTTAAGGAGGTATTTTTTTCTCTGATTTACAAAGAAGATATACAAAATTAACATTTATTTTTCCACATTGTTGACTAATGGATAAAAATAGTCCCTAAGACTTATGAAGAGGTCTGCCATGACATCATAGTTCAGACTGTGACCAGCAATCCATTCTAAGCTTATTTTAAAGCATTCTAACTTTTCTCAGCAGTGAAAAGTTCTTCTGAATATAATCTTATGGTAAACTGTTGGGTTAAAAACTTCAATGTTTTATAAAATGACTCTAAAATGATTTCAAAGAGAGCACAGAAGTAGTGAAAGTTTATCTTTTTCATTTCTAAAACCCAGGAGGCTCTTTCAAATCTAACCATAAACATACATTTGTGTCCTGCCTGCAAACAATAAACCGATAAAACACACTAGGTTCATTATGATTTATTGTGAAAGCAGCAGGTATTACATCTTACGAATTTCCATTTCATTCTGGTAAGTCTCCATTGTAAGCATGATCCTTTCTTATTTTGGCTCTACCAGGCAAATGCAAACTGTGCTTTAACAAAGGTGTCCTAACAAGTGTCAAAGAATTGAACAATGATTGTATAAGATTAGAGCCATGACTAATCTGCAATATTAGCCAGCCTGGCTATGAATACTCAGTTCTAAAAGTCCATAATGACAATAGTGTCCAGATACAATATTTAACAATGTGTATCCTCTTTATACAGGGTTTCTTTTTTCTGTTATTGCTTTATATAAATAAAAAAATCTATATATGAATCTTTGCACTGATGAAAAGTGCTGGACATTACAGCTCTTTTTGTATTTATGTTTAGATCTGAAAAAGTATTAGTCCACATTAATTGTCCACCTAGCCGGTACATCACAAGGAGTGGTGGAGCAGGCTTACTCATATTGCCCAGTCAATGTGTTTCAAAATCCAAAGCCGGAAAGACCACATGTGAGGAGTTTATAGGGTAAAAGTACAACTTAGGCCTTGTCTACAATACAGGGGGGAGATGGATCTAAGTTATGCAACTTCAGCCTTGTGAATAACGTAGCTGAAGTCAAAGTACTTAGATCTACTTACTGCAGGGTACTACGCTGTCGATGGGAGACACTCTCCTGTTGACTCCCCTTGGGCTTCTCGTTCAGATGGAGTACAGGAGTTACTGGGAGAGTGATCTGCGGACGATTTAGCAGGTCTTCACTAGACCTGCTAAATTGACTGCTGATGCATTGATCGCTGAATGTCGATCCCCCAGTAAGTGTAGACAAGCCCTTAGTCTCCATACCCATTCAGTCCTTGATCTCCAGGCTGAGACTCCCAACAAGAGAAACAATTAGTACCAGCTATGTAATGATTTTCTGATCTGCTCATCTGTTTCATAAGTCCTGGATCGACACTATCAGCTCATTTCATATTGGCATTAAAGCCCTTTGACAAAGGTGTAACTAATTCTGATGTAAGTACAAAAGCTAGATATCTGGCCAAAATAGCCCTGTAGTTACAGATTTAGAACTATTGTCCATTACACATATACAAAATAAATGTCTCTGCATTGTGGTGATACAGCTCACATATTAGCTTCATCTATAAATGTTTGCATCATTAAGGGGCACGTCACCTTAGATTGTATAACACTGATGCATAAGGCCATGTGACACAATGTGATGTGAAGTAAGAAACTCAGGGACTTCATCATATAACATAACAAGAGAAAAAAGGGGGAAAAAAGATTGTGCATTCAGTACTTATCACTTATAAACACCACTGAAATTAGGTATTAAAATAACTTTGTTCACAGTAACCCCTTATAGCTGCTTACTTATTTTATTATATTTTCTTCTTCTCCCTCCACTTATATGCACCTATCCTAAGCTCTAGGGATGAAATTTACACTGTGTAGGGGTCTGGCATAAGACACTATTTAAATCCTCAAAAAAGGGCAAAGTGGAGTTTAAAATGGTGCATAGGTATCTCCATCTTGATGGGATGAATTTCACTTTGGACACACAAATAATTTGTTTTAAAATCACATATGTAGAGAAGTATAAGATGACCCAATGTCAACATTAAAATATTTCCCAGCCCTAACTGCCTACCCACTTATCTAATCATCCAGGCTTTTTTCTGAAGGGTTAAGATTACACATTAGAGGAATATATTCTAACATGGCATAAAAATACACTATTCCAAATAAAATCAAACCAGTTATGTTTCTTTTTTTAACTTTGAAACAGATTACAAAGCACTGCAGAGAAGCTCAGCAGGGTGCCAAATCATTTTAACCTAACCCAGCAAGACATGCATTGGAACCATAGCAGTAAATATGGATTTTGAATTAAAGGTCAACAATTAACTAGACTCATATTTAAAAAAAAAAAAAATCTCCTCTCATACTCAGTCAAACCTTTATTTCTTTTATCAACTATTTTAAAACTAGTCTTCTAAAACTAGTATTACTGTACCTACCTTCACATAAGGCAGGAATAGAATTAAAAGTAACTAGAATCTTAGAGACAATACAATAAATAAATATTTCCTTCCTCCTTCTGCATGCTCATGTGTTTGCTCATCAATGTATATGGGCACAACACTCTTTCCAAAAGCTCTTAATCAGTCCGTGGTCCAGGATACTGTATTTCGCCCTTGCTACATTTTTGCAAAAAAATCTCTGCAGTAAGCAAATGCAATATAAATGTTAAAATACAAAGACGTGTGTTACACATTAAATCAGGAGAACAGGCACACTTACTCTGTGCAAATTTGGGAGGGTTGTCATTAACATCAGTGAGTGTAATTGTCACTGTTGTGGTTCCAGACAGTCCACCCATATGTCCGCCCATGTCCTTTGCTTGGATGACCACAAAGTATTCTTCTTTGGCTTCTCTGTCCATGTTAGGGAGGGCAGTTTTAATTATAGCTGGACAAAAAAAAGGAAGGGGGAAGGAATCATGAGGTTGGTTAGATTCATACCGAATTTACAATAAAGAAAAGAAAAAACACATGATTAAGAATCGAGAAAGTTTTTCATGTAATTTCTATTTAGGCAAATATCAGTATAAAAAGTGAACTCTTATCTGCCCAGTTGAAGTTGGCTCTTTTTGATACCAAGGCAGAAAGAACTTGTAGACGTCCAGAAAAGTGTATGAGAGGTCTCCTGCCTTTTGTCTCATTAAAAATACAATGAAATTATAAACCAGCAGAGCAAAATCAATCAAGCCTCTGATATATTTTCATTTCTACAACTTACTTTCTGACATAAACTTAGATTCTTTCCCCACTGAGGTAAATAGAAATTTTGCCATTAACATCACAAACAGCAGCAAATTACATAGTGCAAACAGAGCTTTTTTTCCAGAATCCCACAGTACAACAATTTAATAGATTTCAAAGCCAGAAGGGCCATTTTTAAATCTGACCTCATGAACAGCACAGGAAATGGAACCTCCTGCTCTAATTCCTGCATCAAACCCATAACTTCTGTTTGAGCGATGCAATATCTTTGAGAAAGATCTCCAGAATCAGCAGTCATTCATGTAGTCTTTGCTTAGGCAGAGCTCCCATTGCAAGTGTAGGGCAAGATTGGGTTCATATATTTAAAAGGGTTTTGATGAAGTGAAACAGCTCTGTGATTCTCAAAAATGTGATTTGGAGCTCTGAAAACAATATGGTTAATGGCCAAACTAAAACTCCTATCTTGCAGGGAGATCCATGCAGGTAGACTACTGCCCCCAACCCTCACCCCACCATAAACCCCCATTAAAGTCACGGTGCCTACATGGTTCTCATAGCAGTATTGGGGCCTGCAACGGGAAAAAAATAAACCTACACAAAATTAAAGAACAATATCACGCTTACAACAGCAGCAATATGATGCTATGCCTTGAAATTCACAACTTCTAATCATATAGAACAGACATAATTTTAAAAAATAATAATTAGCCACACCACCACCCTTAAATCACTGCCATATTCACAGCATTCTCTATACTTAGAATGGGAAATACAACACCAAATATGCAGTGGAAAATTCAGCCATCTCCACCATAACAAACAGAACCCCTATAACGGAAGCCTCTATAAATGTTAAATCAAAATACAACATAAAGTAGTTTCTCTGGGAAGGTTCCTCCCTGCCCCATTAATCCTGGTTTTGAATAATACTTTTTAATGAAATCATCTGTCTGTGAAAAGAGAGCAAGGAGTTCAAGTTATTGAATCATCTTAGTAGTAAGTGAAGCGTAAGAGTGCCAAGGGAAATCTAATCCACCAGTGCAGTGGTCTTTTTAAACCACGATGCTCTAGGGCTCTTATCAGGCATGGAAAAGAATGTCTCTTTCTAAGGGCCCATATTTCCAGAACTCTCAGCTGGAGGATACTGTTTATGTGGAAACACTTACACTAACTCAGTAAGAATTTAGGATTCACTTTTGTTTTAAAAAGGCAGCAATTCTAACACATGGCATAAAAAAAGAGTCACATGACAGATCACACATCTGTTTTCATTATCTTTTAACAAAATATTTATTTCTATTATGTGCAAATCTAAAAATAGCTTGGGTTATGTTCTCTGATAATCAAGATTTCTTTAAAACAAAATCATTGGATTATTTACCTATTGCGAATAGTACAATCCCGGAGCCTTCAAATGCCTCCTGCTCTGACAAGAAGGCTGATTTACATTAATAAGAATGAGCTCCGGGGAAAAAAGATACTCTGTTCTTGCAGGGCAGCAGGAAGCCTGAGGCTCCAGGATTATATGTATCCAGATATTTACAGTAAATATTATGGACCAAATTTGAAATGGAAGTATGAAGCTAGTCAAGACTGGATGTTTTACTAAAATATCTGCTCCAGAGGTTTTTTGGGGGGAAGTTCTATGGCTTGTGTTATACAGGAGATCAGAATAGATGATCACAGTGATTCCTTCTGGCCTTGGAATCTACGAACCCTGCCAATGTCAATGGATTGCATCTGTTCATTCCAGGTATGAAATTTTGTCTCGTATCTATCCCAGTTAGAGAGGGGCCTGATTCAGAACTCTGAATTCAATTATCCTTGAACTTCAGTGGTGGCTGGAATTCAAAGCCAGAGCTAAATTTTATGGCTGAATATATGGCCAAATCAAAACCATATTGGTGGGGGAGGAGGAGGCATGCTTATAAAAAATGAATACGCTCTCCTGCAGTAATCACATAGATCATTGCACTAGCACTATTATGACAGGTTTCAGAGCAACAGCCGTGTTAGTCTGTATTCACAAAAAGAAAAGGAGGACTTGTGGCACCTTAGAGACTAACCAATTTATTTGAGCATAAGCTTTTGTGAGCTACAGCTCACTTCATCGGATGCATACTGTGGAAAGTGTAAAAGGTCTTTTTATATACACACAAAGCATGAAAAAATACCTCCTCCCACCCCACTCTCTTGCTGGTAATAGCTTATCTAAAGTGACCACTCTCCTTACAATGTGTATGATAATCAAGTTGAGCCATTTCCAGCACAAATCCAGGTTTTCTCACCCCCCACCCCCTCACCCCCCCACACAAACCCACTCTCATGCTGGTAATAGCTTATATAAAGTGACCACTCTCCTTACAATGTGTATGATAATCAAGGTGGGCCATTTCCAGCACAAATCCAGGGTTTAACAAGAACGTCTGAGGGGGGGTGGGGTAGGAAAAAACAAGGGGAAATAGGTTACCTTGTATAATGACTTAGCCACTCCCAGTCTCTATTCAAGCCTAAGTTAATTGTATCCAATTTGCAAATGAATTCCAATTCAACAGTTTCTCGCTGGAGTCTGGATTTGAAGTTTTTTTGTTGTAATATAGCAACTTTCATGTCTGTAATCACGTGACCAGAGAGATTGAAGTGTTCTCCGACTGGTTTATGAATGTTATAATTCTTGACATCTGATTTGTGTCCATTTATTCTTTTACATAGAGACTGTCCAGTTTGACAAATGTACATGGCAGAGGGGCATTGCTGGCACATGATGGCATATATCACATTGGTGGATGTGCAGGTGAACGAGCCTCTGATAGTGTGGTTGATGTTATTAGGCCCTGTGATGGTGTCCCCTGAATAGATATGTGGGCACAGTTGGCAACGAGCTTTGTTGCAAGGATAGGTTCCTGGGTTAGTGGTTCTGTTGTGTGGTATGTGGTTGCTGGTGAGTATTTGCTTCAGGTTGGGGGGCTGTCTGTAAGCAAGGACTGGCCTGTCTCCCAAGATTTGTGAGACATCCTTAAGGGTAGGTTGTAGATCCTTAATAATGTATTGGAGGGGTTTTAGTTGGGGGCTGAAGGTGACGGCTAGTGGCGTTCTGATATTTTCTTTGTTAGGCCTGTCCTGTAGTAGGTGACTTCTGGGAAATCTTCTGGCTCTATCAATCTGTTTCTTCACTTCTGCAGGTGGGTATTGTAGTTGTAAGAATGCTTGATAGAGATCTTGTAGGTGTTTGTCTTTGTCTGAGGGGTTGGAGCAAATTTGGTTGTATTGCAGAGCTTGGCTGTAGACGATGGATCGTGTGGTGTGGTCAGGATGAAAGCTGGAGGCATGTAGGTAGGAATAGCGGTCAGTAGGTTTCCGGCATAGGGTGGTGTTTATGTGACAATCGTTTATTAGCACTGTAGTGTCCAGGAAGTGGATCTCTTGTGTGGACTGGACCAGGCTGAGGTTGATGGTGGGATGGAAATTGTTGAAATCATGGTGGAATTCCTCAAGGGCTTCTTTTCCATGGGTCCAGATGATGAAGGTGTCATCAATATAGCGCAAGTAGAGTAGGGGCATTAGGGGACGAGAGCTGAGGAAGCGTTGTTCTAAGTCAGCCATAAAAATGTTGGCATACTGTGGGGCCATGCGGGTACCTATAGCAGTGCCGCTGATCTGAAGGTATACATTGTCCCCAAATGTAAAATAGTTATGGGTAAGGACAAAGTCACAAAGTTCAGCCACCAGGTTAGCCGTGACATTATCGGGGATAGTGTTCTTGATGGCTTGTAGTCCATCTTTGTGTGGAATGTTGGTGTAGAGGGCTTCTACATCCATAGTGGCCAGGATGGTGTTATCAGGAAGATCACCGATGGATTGTAGTTTCCTCAGGAAGTCAGTGGTGTCTTGAAGGTAGCTGGGACTGCTGGTAGCGTAGGGCCTGAGGAGGGAGTCTACATAGCCAGACAATCCTGCTGTCAGGGTGCCAATGCCTGAGATGATGGGGCGCTCAGGGTTTCCAGGTTTATGGATCTTGGGTAGTAGATAGAATATCCCAGGTCGGGGTTCCAGGATTTGATCTTGTGCGGATTTGATCTGTGCGGATTTGATCTTGTGTTTTACCAGCAGGAGAGTGGGTTTGTGTGTGTGTGAGGAGTGGGGGGGGTGAGAAAACCTGGATTTGTGCTGGAAATGGCCCAACTTGATTATCATACACATTGTAAGGAGAGTGATCACTTTAGATAGCTATTACCAGCAGGAGAGTGGGGTAGGAGGAGGTATTTTTTCATGCTTTGTGTGTATATAAAAAGATCTTCTACACTTTCCATAGTATGCATCTGATGAAGTGAGCTGTAGCTCACAAAAGCTTATGCTCAAATAAATTGGTTAGTCTCTAAGGTGCCACAAGTACTCCTTTTCTTTTAGCACTATTATAAGCTTCAGTGTTGTCAAGAGCTAATCGTGATTTTCTAACTAAATATTTAGTCAAAACTGAAATGGTTCAAGGGAAAGGGTCTGTTTAGATTAATCTCTTGATTCAAAAATAAAATTAAAAAAATGAAAATTGTCAAGATTGGATGCTTTGACATTTTGGAAACTAAAAAGAAAAAAAGTGTTTTTTTTTTAAATGAGTTGTGTTTCAGATTTGAGTTAATTTATACTAAAAAGATTACAAATATGAAAAACAAAACATTTTGAAATTATCAAAATAAAACAATTCCATTGACCCAATCCATTTCCCTCCCAGGATTCCTGGTTCATGAAAAGTTGAGATTTAGACTTTTTGTGACTATTTGGGAAAACATCTCAAAATTTCTGACAAGATGGTAAAACTGTTTCCCACCCAATTCTGTTGTGGACCATTATTCTAAAATACTGTGTGTTTTCTTAATATAATATAATCAGAATTTTGCCCTATCTTAATATGGGGCAGTCCTAAATTATGTAACACATTAGGGAGTGGGTGGGTTCTTAATTCTGCATGTTCGTTTTAGCATTACAGTGTTATAAGGGGTGTGCGGGTCTTGAAAATCTCCTAAAACTGTATTATGTAATTTATGGACAGCCCCTAAATTCTGAATCAAATCCCTAGTTCTTAAACCTTGCAAATGAAAGAGGCAGGATCTGAATTATTTTTCAACTCAGGTCCATCTCTCTGATGGCTATGCTAAACACCTGCAGTAAGTGTGATTAGGAAATGGTTAATACAATCTAATCTTTCGTCATAAGTGTTAGGAAAACAGCCCTGCAGCACTATGTGCTCATATTATAACTGCTATTTTTACTGCTAGAACCAGCAGCAACCTGTCAACAGGGAACTTAAATTGTCCTTGTTACTCAGGCAAAAAGTCCTATTGACATCCATTGGAATTCTACGTGCTGAATAAGGGTCAATTGTGGTCCACTGCTTGAAAGAAAAGTGGGAGCAGAAAACTCACTGAAGGGAATGGAAATAATTTCTCAGAGGCACATAGTACACTAAATATGTCACAGGTGAAAAGAGCAGGGCCTTTTACTGCATGGGGAATTCCCACTGAAATCAATGGCAGCTCTCTCAAAAACAGCCGGTATGTTACAACTGACACACATTTGGTTACAGGGCCAGATTCTACTCCCTTATTCATGCTTAATAGAACTTTATGCCATAAACAACTTTCTTGAAATCAGTGGGACCACTCATGAAGTAAGATTGTACTAATCTTGAGTAAAGATATCAGAATATGGTCCATTATGAGTTTCTTTCGTATCAGGCCTGATCCAAAGATCATTAAAGCCATCCCTCTGGATTGACTTCAATCAGTTTTGGATCAAGCCCACTATGAAAAAGATATGGATTATTGCATTTCTTGGGATAATTCTCACTCACACTGTTTTCCCTCTCACTCACACAGTTAATCCAGATATTTGTCTCTCATTGCATGAAATAGGCAACACTGTGTTTGTGGAGTTGACAAAAAGGGGTGTTGTGGGGTGGAGATTTAAATACTCCAAAAACTTTGTATACCATAATAAAGGTTCCAAGTTTCTGATTTTTAAAGCACACAATTTCATTTTGCTGTGTTACCAGCACAACCATGTCATTTCAATGGTTTTAGACATATCCCAACATGAAGTGTCAGTTCATAAACCTTTTGCCATGGGCTGCAAGTCACAGACAAAGCTCAGTCTCAATTTCAAACAAAATAAAAAGGTAAAAAGAATAAGTTAATAGCCTCTGTTACTATCAGCAGGTCTGAATGTTCTGTAACATCAAAGAAGTCTGAATTACAAGGGTTTACTGTCACCACCACTACAGCTATGCTCAATATCAATGGTATGCTGTCCAGCAAAAGAACAGAAGTGTCAGTATCTCTTAACAACCAGATTAACAAACACAAAAGCCCCCCTTTTCTCTGCATCTTCAGCTAAATAAGTAATGTGATTAAAACAGGAGAAGATAAGAAGAGTTGAACACAGAGGGTTTCAGGACTGAGTCTCTGAAACTTATTTATTCTTTCACCTCATACACTGTATCGATCTTCAAGCTGTAGTCACAGGAATTACTCAAACTTTCTAACGTCTCTTAGAAAGCAATTGAAGCTCACCTAATATTAATGCTAATGCACTCCTTAGCGCACACGAAAATTAAGAGCCTGTTCATTCAACCTTCTCAATCCCAACTCAACGCAGAAAAAACCTTGAATAAATAATCTTTGTGATATGCCCTGAAATGTGGGTTCTGATGGACTAAAATGGGAAAGGGGTAAGTCCCAGAGTAAAGAATTATGGCAGCTAGAGACATAAACTAATGGGGGGCGGGAGAATTATGAGAGTGGCTTAAAGCTAGGGAGGAGAAGAATAGTAAAGGCTGTGTCAATGAACCTGTAGAGAGTATTTCAGTTGCTGAGGGGAGAGCTTTCTTAGACTGTAATCAATAAATAGATATCTAAAAGATATCTTATCTATGGAATCTATCTTCCCCAAAAGTCCCCAATATAGGAGTCACAATGTTTACGCTATGTTACTTTCCCTGAACAGCTATTGGTGTCACACTGCTCCATAGCAAATAAAACAGCTGCAGGATGGGATTTTCTTTTACAGTGGCCCTAAATGCATTCACTGAGCAATTTGCACAATCTGCCTCACGACTTGAATCAGTTAATATACACCTCTGTGGACAGCTTTCAGAAACTTGTTTGGAAGAGCACACAGTGTCTGACACTGGAAAAGATCAGGGAATAAGAACTGAGGCATCAGAGGCTGCAGATAGTGAGGAGGAAAAGGAGGAGCAAGCAGCACAAAAGTACTTGAGCATTTTTTCCCTTTGCCATTCCCACTCTTTCTATTCTCTTTTTTAAATGTCTATTAATATAGTTCTATAAAACAATACACAACAGTGTATATGTGGGGAAGTAGCAAAACACATGCAAACACTTAAAAAAACCCAACTTGGAATGATTCATTATCTCACCAATACACCACCTCCCAAGTGATCTCCTGTGTCTCATATTCCAATAGAGAAATTTCTGCCATATCTGTTGAAAGTAAGATATCAGAATTTTTCAGTTTTCTAAAGATCAGTCTCTGAGGGATGTACAGTTATGTCTGTTTTGTCTCCATCCTAATGCTAAGATCTTGGCACAGATTTTTACTTCTATGTGTAGTAGTAATTTAAGGCCTGATCCAACTCAATGGGAGTATTTTTAGTAAGGGAGGTTTGATTGAGCCCTGAGGCCTGATCCTGCAGGATCCTGAGCCCTATATCTACATGGAGCCCCACAGACTTCTACAGAGCTCTAAGCAGTACAGGGACTCTGCCCTTTTGGAGTCACTTGTGGGATCTGGGCCAAGGTCTCAGCGCTCATACAGACTAGTGGGATTCTACATTTCTTGAACACAAAAGAAATTATGTTAAGATGTGTGTAAAACTTTCCCTCAGTTTCCATTAGGACTAAACTTCATATTGGTCACAATAATTTTAAAAACATTTAGCCATTAAACCATCCTCCCTGGATATTTACCTACTTTTGAGTGCTGTCTTGGATTTTTGGGGATTTTTTTTTTTGGTATGTTTGTTTTAGTTTATAACGAGAGAAGGAACTGTCAATGTCGTCTTTATCAGGATCTGCTAATTTTACTCTAATTCTCTGTATAAAGTATTTATATATATTATACTCATTGAATAGTAGCACTGAGTTATGAGTTTGTTTAAGATTCAAATGAAAGAGGGCACAATTCTACTTGCTTGCTAAACAAACATTTTAAATCTCTTAAGACCTTAAGTGTTGGAAACTATATAAGAACCTAGAAACTGTTGTACTTTATTTGTCTAGATCTACCACATTTTGAATATTTTTTGTGACTGCTTACGTATTAGGCTTCCTTTTAATTAGACCTTGCACGTTTCCCATTGTGTATGAACTAACAGCATCTACATTTTCCTCCATATATGCATCTCTCTGTCGTTTAATAAAATCTCTTGAGATAGAAGCTGGTATGTTTTAGTAGACCCTATCTGGGTTTCATAGTTATGGGGGAAACAGTCTTTTCACCTGTTCTTACCAACTATTCAATTTATTCACTCAAGCATAAATTTTCAAAGGTACACACAAAATGTGAGAATAGATGAGATTGTTTTATGAGTGAAAAAGGCAGATGAACATTTTTCACTGCATATCACATATGTAAACCCTGCATCCTTAGGATTTCATTTTATTTCTAATAGTACTCTGCCTAACTATAATTGCCCTTGATATTGCAGGAAGAAGAATGATACCACACACTGAATGAGGCAAGGACCCTGTGGAAAAAAATAGTATGCAGGTTAATTGCTAGGATCATCTGGGTGCATCTCGCCAAATCAATTTGCTGCTATTGCAAGGACCTCATGCACTGGTATTTCTCGGTCCACCCTATTCTCTGCAAGTAGTTTAGTCTACTGAGGTCTGAATACTTCGGTCTAATCCAGGTTCTTGGGTTCAATACAGGTGTAACTGAGTGGGAGTAGTAACCTCTGATGTGCAAAAGGTCAGGCTAGATGATCTGGTGGTACCTTCTGGCCTTAAACTCTATGGTTATTTGTCATTAGAAATTTCGTATCATAATGCATATACCCAAGGGGGCCAGAATAAGGTTGCACAAGAAATCTCATATTCAGGTATTTCCGAACTTTTCAGTGCTTGACTTTGCAACTTTGATGTTCTTTTAATGCAGATGTTTGAATACATTATAGAAGTAGTTACACTTGTTACAGAGATTGGCTGAGCTAGTAGGGTTCTCTCTGTGGGTCTTCAGTGACTCAGCCCTCCGACCAAGCCACATACGCGGTCTTCCCCTCTGAGTATACAGTCCTAAGTTCTTATTATGGTACTGGTATGGGGCCATAGCTCTTAGTCTTCTTCACAGAGGCATTGCCTTCTTCAACCACCCAGCCGGGGCCCATCTCAGTACCCTCAGCTGCTGTCCTTTTCAGCAGCCCTCCCTGGGCTCAGTCTGGAACCAGATCAACAAGGGCCATCTCGGAACCCTTGTCTGGTCTAGGCAGGTTCTGTGTTCAGTCCCCTGGGCTCAACCTGCCCGCACTGACCTTTCCTTGGTCCTGCTGCTCATTGAACCAGCCAGGCACCCGGTCTTTGGCAGTCTTCCCTGGGCTTGGCTTTGTCTGGTGAGCTCTCTGCAGTGACCTGTCCGTGGTCCTGCTGTTCGTCTAGCCAGCCTGGCACCGGGTACTCCCCCATCAAGCTCCACAAAGCAGCTAAAGGCTATGTTCTGCTGCTTGCCTTTTATCTGGCCCTTCTGGCCCTTTACTGGTCGCTCCAGCAGCCCCTCTGATTGGCTGCTCCTCTGAAGTCACTCTAGCCTGCCTGGAGGACTTCTCACTGTTCTATTCTGGGGCAGGGTGACACAGGGCCATGAGAACTCCAGATCTAGTCCATCCTGCCACACAGGGGTAGTCAATAGGTGGATTGTGGGCCAAATCCAGACCACTAGATGCTTTTGAACCGATTGAAATTTTTTTATTTGCTTATACTAATCATCATTATTGTTATTGCGGTGTGAAAAAATGTTTCTCTGGAGTCTGGACCTTGACAAAAAAGAATTCATTCTATTAAAGAACAAAATTAATCAGACAGCATCAAAAGTCTGCACTTCATACTCCATATCAGGAAGATACCTCAGTCTAATATAATCCACTAGCATTGTGAGGTGATATAGGTATTGATCTGCAGTGTTAGAAATACCAATATTATTACTACTTGGTAAATTTTAGAAGCAGAAATCATCCCTTTAGAGTCCAGACTCCTCTGTTCATAATGTTCTGTTCACTCCTATTTTCCAACCAGAAATCATTGTAATTATTTTCAAACGTCCACAGTGGTTAAATCTTTTCCTTATGAATATGAAAAGACAACTCTTCTCCTGCTGTGATCAAGGGGCCCGATCCTACAGCCTTTACCCACGAGAATTATCCTTTTGACTCATGAATGAAAAAAAGGACTTCAGAATTTAGCCCCAGGTCTGCAGCACAAGCAATCTCTCTGCAAAAGACTCTCCCCACTGGGTCATCACCAAGACAACTCACAGGATCTACTAAGGACAGTTAGCCTTATAAATGCCTTAACACATCTCCTAAGGATAAAAGGAGCTTAGTATACAGTGACAGGAAAAACTGCACACTTGCTTTGAAAATGTGGCCTTCTGAGTGCATCTTCAGCACAGCTTCTAGCACTGTCAAACAAAGAAAATTCTACTTAGTGAAGCCAAAAATGAATCACTGCTTCCCAGATTTTGAAACAGGAACCAGATTCTGATTGGACACACCAATGATTAAAATGGAGGTATTCTACATTTACACCAATATAATTGTGATCACAACCTGGCCTGACATTTTCCATTCAAACACTAGGAAGAGCAAGAAGAAAGAGCTGGGAAGATTCTCTGGTTGAGGCATGACAGACTTGCCCCACACCAGTGTAGATTCAAAGATAACAACACTGGAAAATTCCTCTTGAGCTGTCTTGTGAGGAGGAGAGGTAAAAAAAGGTAGTACTCGGCTCTACTCACTTAAGCTGTGCCCATAATCCTATGTGTGGCTAACAATCTTAAGGGATCTACTAAAATGTCAAATATAAGTATGTCAACAGCTCTAACATTGAAATTGACACCACTGGGGTTCAGTTTTTAACAGCCCTTGTTGATAAATGAGAGTTAGTTTCCACTTCTTTTAGAACTAAGGGGCCAAATTCTGCTTTCAGCTGGAGCTGGGTGAAATTTTTCAGATGAATAGTTTATTTGCCAAAAAAAAAACAGTTTTGGTTGACCTGAAACTATTCAAAAATTTGACACGAATTCACCAAATTCTCTCAGACATTTTTTTCTCCCCCTCCCTCAGCTAGATTCACAAGTGGACTTAGGTGTCATTCACAAAACAGAGAAGAAGAATATAGTGATGATCCCCCTTTTTAACATCCAGCCCAGTGGCTAGGCTACTCACTTTGGATATATATGGGAGAACAAGGTTCAATGCTCCACTTTGCCTGAAGCAGAGCACGGATTTGAACTTGGGTTTCTCAGGTGACAGCCCTATTTGCTGAGTAATAGGGTATTTAGGGCAAGTCTTTCTCAGGGCTTGTCTACACTTACTGGGGGATTGACACACAGGAACCAATGCATCGGTGGTTGATTTACCGGGTCTAGTGAAAACCCACTAAACTGACCACAGATTGCTCTCCTGTCAACTCCTGTACTCCACTGGATCTAGAGGAGTAAATGGAGTTGATGGGAGGGCATCTCCTGTCAACATTGCATAGTGAGGACCCTGTGGTAAGTAGATCTAAGCTACTTTGACTTGAGTTATGCTATTCCCGTAACTCAAATTGCGTAGCTCAGGTCGATTATTTCCTGTAGTGTAGACAAGGCCTCAGTCTCTCCTGTTGAAGCTGTTCTACTTTGTATATAATATTTTAATAGTCTTTGGGCCATAGAGAAATGGAATTGAATTCCAATCTCCCACATCCCAGATGAATGCCTTAACCATTGGGCTAAAAGTTGTACAGGGGAAACAACCCCCTTCTCTAGCTAGTGTGTGAATCTAACCCATTAAAAACGCTAGGAAACAAAATCTTTTGGGTTGAACAAAATGTTTTATTTGACCCAAAATTGACTTATTCAATTAACTGAAAATTCCAAAAGTGTTTGGAGTCAGTTTGACTTCAACCTTTTTTCTTTTCAATTTTTCAGAACTGCTAGCAAAGCACCCCACCCCCCAAAAAATTGGTTATTTGCCCAGATAGACTCTCATTTACATAGGTGCAAATCCTATTATTTTCAGTAGGTGTTATACCTATTTAACAGAATAGAATTTAAACCACAGGTTCACTCTGTCTGCATGCTTATTAAGACAGCACAACATTCAGTCTCATTCAATACACAATCAAAAGAACTAGAAAGTTACAAAAAACTATTTTAAATGAAAGCTTAAATCTGCAATAACTAGTGCAGCTCCCACACAGCATTAGCTGGTAAAGAGAGACACAGAGCCATGGCTCAATCAAAGCCCAGAAGAACACAGAGCAGTTTCTCCCTCTGTACTAATCCCAGTAGGGTTTAATTCTAAACTATTTAGAAAGCCTCTAGAGAAAATGAGGACTTGTGGCACCTTAGAGACTAACAAATTTATTTAAGCATACGCTTTCATGAGCTACAGCTCACTTCATCGGATTCATTCAGTGGAAAATACAGTGGGCTGTACAAGTCCTCATTTTCTTTTTGCGGATAGAGACTAACACGGCTGCTACTCTGAAACCTGTCTAGAGAAAATGGTTCATCTCCCTTCCAAGGCAGTTCATTACACAGCTCCAGATTGCATTTCTTGTATCAAAGCTCAATTTTCCCCATCTCTCTTTCTAGTCTGAGGATGTTACGTCTCCATTTTACCACACATAATTACAATAATAGTCCTTTCCCCTCCCTCTTATTAACACCTGTCTAATATTTGTGTAATGATTTCATATCCTCCCTTAATCACATTTTAATCAGTTTATACAAATAAAGTTCAGTCAATCTCTCATCACATCATATTCTTTCATCACTCTCGCCTTTGTTGGCCACCTATGAACTTTCTCCAGTTTCTCCAATAGCCTTTTTATAATGAAGAACCTTATATCTGCTCGCAGTACTCCTAGGGCATTTTTCCTAAGGCTATACAGAATGTAGCATTTATTAATAAACTAGGTGATTTCCCAGCTAGACAGAGGAAGTCAATTGTGCCAGAAATGTTTGTAATGTAATGTATTTTATACTGTTTATATTATTTTGTTTGTACGCTATTCCGAACATGGTTGTGAAATGAGAGGGAGCAAATAAAGACTGAAGAATGATCAGAGTTAAAATACAAGACTCAGGCATGCCCATTTGCAGGTGCAATATCTACCATTAGATTGGCTTACTCATGTATGTTCCAGCTTGAGAACCACCAGGTATCTCAACTTCAGCAATATGGCCTAGGGAGAGGGGTCGGACCAAGTCCCAAACCATTTAGGCCTTTGTAGCTTAAAACCAGACACATTGAATTCCACCTAGAAACTCATGGTGAGAGCACATCACACAGTGGTTAGTCCCATTCAAATCAGTAGGCAGTGGCTTCAATTCAGTCCTTGCTTGGCTCACCAGAAATTAATGGGACCAGTGAATGGCTAAGGTACTTCTCAACACAAGTAACGGTGGCAGGATATAGTTTGTATTTTGTAGATTCTCTAAGACTTGCAATTTGAGTTAGTCATGGAGGACACGTGTGTGATATGAACACCTGTCATCTCTCAATTGGATTGGTTTCCTACGGATGTTCAACACATCTGCATCATGGAAACCCTTCAGTCACTAACAATCAGGGCTGAATTCAAGTCAATGACCTTGCGTGAAAGTTTCCATTTTTCTCTGACAAACGACCTCAGCTCTCTAGATCTCCTGGTTTCCATGTTTTTTATCTCAGTTTTATTGAATCAGACTCTACCCATGACAGCCAGACCAGGTCTAAAGTACCAGCACTACACTGTGCAGCTTGTAGCACCGTAGGACACATATTTCCTACATCGATAGAAGGGGCTTTTCTAAGTGTAGTTAATCCATCTCTCCAAGAGTGGGTAAAAATTCTTCTGTTGGCCTAGCCATGTCTACCCCCAGGGATTAGGTCGTCCTAACTGCCGCACTCAGGGCACAACATTTTTCACAGCTCTGAGCCACATACCTAGGTTGATCTAATTTTTTAGTGTAGACAGGGCCCCAGTGAGCAGTTCCAAGACAGCCTCTTTTAAAATGTAAAACATTTACTGCTTTATAAACAATCAGAGTTTCCGTTTGAATAATATACTGTGCCTTATAGTATAATAAAGCAATATGTTAAACTGCAGCCTTCACGAAACTTTATTTCAAAGACAGTGTAGGAGTTACAGTATTTTAATAAGTTCATATGAAATGTAAATAAGTCAGACAGTTGAAAATGTATTTTCTCTGACACCTCTATATTGTAGAACACCGTGTCACTTCAGATTATGTTCCATTATGATAATCATATTGTAAAACTGACTGTTGTGATTTAATATCTTAGGAAAAGCTGAAAAATGAGAACTATTCTTGAGCTTCTTCTTGGGGAAAAAATTGTAAGTGTGTGACTTATTGGAGAGTAAATGCAATTTGCATACCTTTATAAATAATATCAGAATCCTGTCTTAACACCGACCATTGGAAAAATTAAGCCACGGCTCCATATCTGTCTGACAAGCTATAGTTATGATTTATGGAGGTGACAGTTATTTAGTCCAGTGAGAGTTACATCACTAATTTGGTGTCATAACTTGGTGTCATACAAAATCTTCATTTAAAAAAATATTTATTTATTTTTCCTCTCTAACTTATGAATTAACAGCCTTGTTAAAACTCATCTGTAGAAGAAACCATGCAGGTGGAAAGGAGGAGAGAATTATATCCAGAAAGTATTTTCCTCAAACTGTGATAATGACATTTAATAGAAAGATTAATAATATAATGACATTTAATAGAAAGACTGGATTACTTTCTGGGATGTGCACTATAACCTACATAATAGAGTTGGAAAATCATAATTTGAGAAATACTATGGAATACTATGAAAATGCATTTTTCATAAAAGGTAATGGAAAATGACTGTTTTAAGCAGGGGTCTTCTACCAATACTTATGACTATACATGCAGCCACACAGAAATGTGCCAAACAAACTGAAAACCAGTGTCAGAGTCTTGACTAAGGATCTGATTCAACAAGATCCTGTAGCCCATTTATGGCAGGTAGGCAGGTGCAAAGAGAAAGCAAGGCAGCCCTAAGGCTTCCCAAAGAATATGCCCAGGCACAGCAGGCCTCTACAGTGTACACAAGGCAAAGAGACGAGTCTCCCTGCGCTTAACCATCTCTGCTGTGGTGCCCAGTGTACAAGGATATTCCAGGGCTGGGGTGGGCCAGAGGAGGAAGGAAGCAGGAGATGATGTAACTAGGGAAGATCCTATCAGTTCTATGATTTTATACTAACTATAGGGGTCATTGTAACAGGCATAAATCTAGCCTGTGCCAGAAACTGAACCTGAATAGAGGAGGCAACAAGCCACCTTCATTCTAACACTGCACTAGGCGCTGGCATCACCACAGAGAGGAATCTGGATGAAAATTTTCAAAAGACAGTCATCTCAGACAATATTGTACTGCAACATCTGAGGGATGGAAAATATAAATATGGATTTTTAAGTAGTTCACATTTTTATATGCATCCATTCATACAGGGATGCTTTTATCTGTGGCAGAGAATTGTAGAAATAATATGAGTGCACAAATATCTGTATTATATGTGGAAAGCTCCTGCACTTCATATGGATGTATGAAAATGGAACCACAGAGGAAAAAACAGAAATCAGCTACGCTACTTGAAATTGCCTCCTTCTGAAGGTTTTCCTTCATTTTTACATCTGTTTCTGGCAAGATCATACGCTAACTACTCTAAGTTGTTATATTAGTGCCCTATCACCACTGCATCTGAACACCTCTCAGGAGTTAAACTACCACAAATATTCCCACGCTTAGCATATTAGGAGTACATTGTCCTAGCCTATTCAGCAAGGGGAAAAAATACTAGTTGTGAGGCACTCACATTTCTAAGATTAGACGCATATAAGAAAGAGCCCAGGATGTCTACTTTAATTCTGCTTGCTCCTCTGAAGACCCAGACTTTTTGTCTTTGTTAATATGCATCCTCCCCCCACTTCACCTGCTAATGTTAATTTTTAAGCTTTACTATTCAAATTGTAAAGTTGCTGAACTCCAGAAATGCACAGAGAATACTGTCATTTGCATGTTTTATGCATCGCTACCTGGAGAAGGTGAAATTTACAATGCCACAAACTGCTAGGAAATTGTAACTATATTTGATCTATTACTATTGGCTTTCTGAGACTGAATGCAACAAACCATAAAAGTGTCCTGGTGTGTATCAGGCATTATCAATTCTATTACTCCCAGATGCTCAGATTATCAGGAAAACTTGCTGCATATTTCCTCCTCAGTTTCTGAAACCAGTGTAACTCTTTGGAAGCCCCTTGACTATAAACCTTTAGTCTACCTGAATACTCCATTTCAACAGTAACAGTGCAAAGCTGTAGTTTCTACAAGGCTAGTATTCACTTTTGATGTGCCAGATAAATTTTATGTCAATGAGTATTTGTTTAGCCATTTTATATTCTAGACAACAAGGTTATGCAGATGTCATTTCTATGATTTAATATTTAGTATGGCTCATGGTTCCTCTAGGATCTACCCCCAATAACTCCCCAGCATGACACTGCAATTTGTTTTAAAATTTAAAGACAGGATGATCTGATCTGGTATGCACTGGTGTACAGAAATAGAAAGGAACCCTCTCACTCCTCTGTGCTGACAGGCCATATTAAACATAGCAACATGAGTCAGAGAGCAGCATCCATGGAGTCACTCCCCTTCCCACACAGGTCAGGAGGAAGTGGGCAGGGAAAGGGTAGAGTTTTGGCTCCTCCCCCACAGCATGTGAGCCAGATCAGATGCGCTGGTGATGAAGGGGATACAATCTGTGCCAAACTTAAATCTGGGGAAAATTATTTCTCCCATAGAGTAAGGAGGAATCCTGGACCCGGACTGTGGGTCACAATATGCTCCCTGGGACTACTTCTGTGGCAGCACACTTATTCAGGATCTGTCACAATTGAACCCTATATGAGTTAATGCATTTTAGAGAACTGATTTATCACCTTTATAAAAAGAACTCACTGAACTGCTACTGATAGCACTGTTGATGAGTGGAAATGAGGTGGGGAAATGTAATACTAATGAAACAGGAGAAAAATCATGATTTGTAGGTTCACAAAAAATCCTCAGAGATTTTACTGGCTTTCATGAAAATAAACATCTGCTTTCCTGGAAGATAAATTGTCATTTCTTGTATTAAGCAGTTTTCCCGGAAAGAAAAAGAGCCAATATTGGTAAAAAAAAATAATTGAAATATAAATTATAAACCGAGGGCAAATTCACAACATTTTAGGTTTGGGATTTTTGCCATGAAGGTCATTTTGAATGAAATAAATGAAAAAGCTTCACCTTGGATAAACAAAACACTTTTCAGCTCCTCTTTGAAAGCTGCTAGTTTTGCACAGCTCTTGAGAACAGCTAAAGGACTTATGAACATGTGCATCAGGAGCTGCTCCTTGGAGAATCCAAGAAATTGGTGATTAAAAAGCCCTATTAAGTCTTCTAATGCATCCTCTGACTAAAGCTATATTGTTCTGTACAGTTTATTTTCTAGTGCTTTACCAGGTCTTTCAAATATTTCCAGCAATGGGAATTCTACTACTTCACTTTGATAATAATTTCACAGTATAAAAGATCTCACTGTTAGGTATGGGTTCCCCCGCCTCGATATTCAAACTAAGTTTTCCTTTATTTCATTTTATTATATTACCCTGTAGCTATTACCTCCTGGACCACTTTAAACTATTTTTCTTCCTGAAAGATTCTGGTGTCTGAAGCACAGAACACACTGAATACTACATTTGTTGCACTAGATATATACCAATATATCTAACTCTAGTCATTACTATATATAATATTTTGTAATATCTTATGTTTGAAAGGTATTATAGAAACCAAATAATATGTTCTAAGGCCCCAAAAGGGACTCTGCATGGTCAGGCCTCTGCCTACATACATATATGCAGATGCACGATATAGGGACTAAGTGGTACTTCAGCTAGGATGAGAAAATTCTTCAGTGGGAAGAGGGGACTGCCCTATGCCATTCAATGGACGTGTTTCTCTCTGGCAACAGGAAATCACTATAATTTCATTGTGCTGCATTCAGAAGAGATTTTCATAGACCTGAGATTCACGTAAGGCATACAATGTATTAATAAACCATGCTGCAAAAGGACAGTTCCATAGCCATGGTTGCTTTTGATTTTTCTTCTGACCACATGAAAACACTTTATTAGAGTGATCTCTGTCATATTATATGCATAACACACTATTGTAGGCTCACAGACACCTCTGTTTATTATAGTCAATGAACAACAGTTTTCCTTGTGCAACTCAGCTGAAGCCAAGAGGAATTTATTGGTGTGTCAAGCAAGATAAAAATCGGGCTCATTTTAACTGATTTAGGAGCATCATCTAATAATTTCTTCTGAACAGAACTTTTTGGTGTTGATGAAAGATTTAATCTGCATAAGCATGAGATGGCTGCTTTACTTATGAATGGCAAAGTTATTTCAGGTAATTTTAGTTAGACTTTTCTTTTCCTTCTGAGGCCAGCACAACTGACTTACAGTAACTAACATGAAAAAATATGAAAATTAACATTGGGAAAAAAGACAACAGAACAAATCTCTCCAAAACATTTCTCAATAGCTTTTTTGCTTTAAATGTGGCATAAGCAGAATAAACAATGTGGGGTTGGCTTTTTTAGCGCTTCTTTGAAGTGACCTACATTATCAGACACTTACTAATGGCATTGCAAATGATGAGAAATAAAGCCATCTCAAATTCATGCAAATAAAACATATTCTCTGTCCCCAGATCCATCCAATCAAGGAATACAAATATTTCTTAATGAAAGCACACATTATATTCACTAAAATACCCAAGCCAAACCCTACAGTCTTTAGCCAGAAAATCTAAAGTCTTTTATTAAAAAATATAATATATTCATGACAATCCCCAGGCCAAATCAGACAGTCCCTAACCAGTTGTTAGTCATACAGTAATGGGCGTTTTGCTTCAGTAACTTCTACAGTATTGGCTTTGGCATTATTATCAGCATCACTAATAGAGGACTTTTTTTTTTTAAATCATCATCAGATCACGACTGGAAACGAATCAGATACTCATAGATTACAGCCTGACTAATGCTGACAGACATCTCTTTACATATCGTGTTTAAGTGCAGTGAGTGAAATATTCAGAAAATGCTGCTTCTTATGTATATTGTTACCTGGAGAGTCCTAATTCAGGGTCACCTACCTGTATGCGGTTCAATGGAGAAGTAAGGCTGTCCTTCCAAAATGCTGTAAACCAGCTTTGCACTATTTCCATAAACTGGATCATCTGCATCTGTGGCCGTTACTTTAGTAACAAAGGTACCTAGTTTAAAAGAATATTTAATTAACATTTCAGTTCTTGCCAGAGATTTGTATGTTTCTTTATGAAAAAAATCAATTTGTTTAAATCTATACAGAAATTCATGAAGTGAGAGATGTCAGTAAAATGAAAAAGTAATCAGTTATGACTTAAAACATTATTCAGAGAGCACAGACAAAACATTATGCTGTGAGAAGAAATATGCCACCAGCCTAATGTTCTAGATAAAGCAAAACCTTTTTAGTAGTTGTATTATTTAAGGTTCCTTTATAGAATGCATTTTAAAGTTACTGTTAGATCTATGCAGACTTCAAGCATTTGCAAAGGGAATCATATCAAAGGGATACGAAATACAACGTTAATACAGTAATACAATATAATATGTTGCACTTAAGTTTTGAAAAAGCACATTTGAAAGAACCTGGCCAACTTACAGTGGCTGCATAGAAAAGTAATAATATAAAGGATTTTTCTCTCTTTTTCTTTAGCTTCCAGCTACAATAATGGTTTGATGTGGCCAGAGTCAAGGCATTATCTCTTGTTTCTGAAATGACTCCCCATCACTGAGGGGGTCCACTTCCCAGCTGCCATTGTGCTTTCACTAACCTGTCTAGAAAAGAAAATAAACAAAGACATGACAAGAAATTGTTCATTTTCCTTCTCAGACCACACTCTGGCTTCTGATTGTGTAGAAAGCCACATCAAATCAAACTCAAATGTGCTTCATGGTTTTGTTGTAGCGACTTCTTTTGAATGACTTTAAAAAAATAATGATGACACTAATTAAGCTAGTTCATATGCGAAAAAGACAATATCGAGAGAGAAAGAGAATGAGAAAGTGAGACAGAGTTTGAGGGCTGAATTATGCTTCTTGTGAGCTGAGATATGCTTGCCAAGGAAAAGAATAACAGCATCCACCAAGATGTGCCCTCTCTCTGGGTCTGCTGGCATTGCTATAAATGATGGCTCATGCCTGCTCCTTGTCCCTGTGTGCTGCTGAACCCAGGTTATGCCTGACTCCTGTATGGGAACACTAAGTGCAGGGTCTCCCTTTGCTCTTTACATGCGCTTTGCTCCCCTTTACTGCCCCATATGAGGAGATTCATAGCTGTCAAGTTTTGTGCAACCCTTGACATTTTATGCAAATTATGTAGGGGGCTAATTTGCATGTTTATAATTACTTTACGTATATCTATCCTCTTCAGTGTCTACACATTATCTCAGGCAGTGGCAGGGGTAGAAAATGGAATTACAAAAAATATTGGCAGCTGTGACTAGGGTACGGTGTGATTAGGAGAGGGCCCTGGGTGTCTGAGGGCTATTTGGTGGACTAGCTTAATGGAGGTGTCTGTGAGGGAAAGTGGTGGCTGGATATAGGGATGAGTTCAGGGGAAAATGATGATTCCCTGGGAAATAGCTGAGTGCCGGGTTCCCTAGGGTAGCTAGAGGTGCTGCATGGGTGGGTCCCAGGGAATATGGGAGTGTTGTGATACATGGAGTTGCTGGGGATGGATGAGCATTGAGGGGAGGAGGGGTGTATGATGAGGGTGGTCCTGGTGCAGCTTACTGGAAGTGAAGGAGGTTGTGGCCTACTTTGAGTCCCTCGCCTTGAGCTTGTGGTCTGCCTTGAGTCCCTTGCCTTGTGTCTGCGCTGAATCCCCCATGACCTCTTACTATTGCTCAATTCAAAAAGGTGGGCACCAAGAGGAGAAATAGAGTGGCTGCTTGCTCAGCAGGCTCCCCTGGGGCCTTGGCACAGGGGACTCCCCTCCAGCACTCCCCTCCCACTGTAGGTTAAATCAAAACACATACCTCCTTTCATGGGGTCTGATATATGATGTCATTCTACAAAGTGTAACTTGCTTTGTTCGTTGCCCCAGATCACCCTGCACTGGGTCTATGTGAGAATCCTGGCCAGCTCTTGTCCCAGTGCAGGAGACCTTCCCCAGTTCCCTTCCTGTTGTGCTTCAAATGGTCACTCTGTCGGGACAAGAACCCACAGCTCTCCTCCTGGAGCTAGGTTTAGGGCCTTAGACCACTTCTCCCTCACTAGCCCATTTTCCCCAACCAGTCCTCAAAGAGTTAAGCAGGGTAGCTTTCTCTGGCTAGTGTCTGCCCTGGTGCTCTTCTCCTAGCTCTTCCCCAACTGGATGGGTGAGAGAAGAGTCTTTCCCCACCCTCTTTGCAATGTTCCTGGCCCCAGACCCTTAAAGACATAGTCACAGAATTTCCCACCACTACCCTGAAGAAGGCAGACTACCTTGTCACAGGCCCCATCTGGCAGGATGGCACCACAGCAGGCAAATGCCTGCAGCCTTCCCTTAGCTCAACTGTTTGCACAGGAATCCGCCTGGGCTGTGGAAATGTGTGACATGGCAGAGAAATCCAGAAGCGTAAAAATGTACAGAATGTATTACATGACACTTGCAGCCATGGGAGGGACAACTTTATCTGGCCTATGTTATACAGGAAGTCAGATAATCACAGTGGTCCCTTCTGGCCTTGGAATCTATGAGCAATTATTCCTAATTTAAATATCATTTCCTATGAAGGAAACAGCATTTTCCTGAACCCTTTTGCCCCAAACAAAACCAACCAATCATTGGATCCAGTGTTCCATATGATAATTATTTACTTTAATTTGGCAATCGTTGTTCCCATGTGGTTAAACTCCTGTAGCATAGCATGCCGTCCTCCCACCTCCATGGAAGAAGAATGGAAAAGGCAGACATGGGAGACACACAGAGCCCTGGCATGTGGCGGAGGAAGAAATGGGATGTACATATGATAAAGAAGTGGGGAATGACAGGGAGGAGGGGCATGAGAGGGCCCACAGAACCCCTAGCAAAGGAAAAGAGTCTTGGCCCCATCTGGTGGGGAGGGAAGAATGAGGAACATTGGTGCAGAGCCATCCCTTGGGTACAGAAAATCGGGGCAACTGCTCCAGGCCCCACACTTTGAGGGGCCCCACTGGCCGGTGTGATTGATCAGTGTGGTCGGTCACGGAAGTGATGGGTCAGTCCCGGAAGTGACGTATCCATCACTTCCTCCCCGGGCCCTGCACCCTTTTAGGGATGGCCCTGCGTGGGTGAAAGGGGTAATGCGAGGTACCCAAATCCCTTAGTGTGGGAGGAGGTGCGAGGAGAGTTGCAGGTTGTCCCTGAAATAGAGGGGGATGTGAGTGTGGCAAATGGAGCTTGTGTAGGGGACTATGGGGGGTGGGGTAGAAGAATGCAAGGAGTCCCTCGTGTGTGCAGGGAATTCAGTCTACAGAGGCAATGATTTGTTTGACCCTCTAGTTATTTTCATAGAATCATAGAATATCAGGGTTGGAAGGGACCTCAGGAGGTCATCTAGTCCAACCCCCCTGCTCAAAGCAGGACCAATCCCCAACTAAATCATCCCAGCCAGGGCTTTGTCAAGCCTGACCTTAAAAATATCTAGAGAAGGAGATTCCACCACCGCCCTAGATAACGCATTCCAGTGTTTCACCACCCTCCTTGTGAAAAAGTTTTTCCTAATATCCAACCTAAACCTCCCTCACTGCAACTTGAGACCATTACTCCTTGTTCTGTCATCAGCTACCACAGAGAACAGTCTAGATCCATCCTCTTTGGAACCCCCTTTCACGTAGTTGAAAGCAGCTATCAAATCCCCCCTCATTCTTCTTTTCCGCAGACTAAACAATCCCAGTTCCCTCAGCCTGTCCTCATCATGTGTTCCCTAATCATTTTTGTTGCCCTCCGCTGGACTCTTTCCAATTTTTCCACATCCTTCTTGCAGTGTGGGGCCCAAAACTGGACACAGTACTCCAGATGAGGCCTCACCAATGTCGAATAGAGGGGAAAGATCACGTCCCTCAATCTGGCAATGCCCCTACATATACATCCCAAAATGCCATTGGCCTTCTTGGCAACAAGGGCACACTGTTGACTCATATCCAGCTTCTCATCCACTGTAACCCCTAGGTCCTTTTCTGTCGAACTGCTGCCGAGCCATTCGGTCCCTAGTCTATAGTGGTGCATGGGATTCTTCTGTCCTAAGTGCAGGACTTTGCACTTGTCCTTGTTGAACCTCATCAGATTTCTTTTGGCCCAATCCTCTAATTTGTCTAGGGCCCTCTGTATCCTATCCCTACCCTCCAGTGTATCTACCTCTCCTCCCAGTTTAGTGTCATCTGCAAACTTGCTGAGGGTGCAATCCACACCATCCTCCAGATCATTTATGAAGATATTGAACAAAACCGGCCCGAGGACTGACCCTTGGGGCACTCCACTTGATACCGGCTGCCAGCTAGACATGGAGCCATTGATCACTACCCATTGAGCCTGACAATCTAGCCAACTTTCTATCCACCTTATAGTCCATTCATCCAGCGCATACTTCTTTAACTTACTGGCAAGAATACTGTGGGAAACCGTGTCAAAAGCTTTGCTAAAGTCAAGGAACAGCACGTCCACCTCATCCACAGAGCCAGTTATCTCGTCATAGAAGGCAATTAGATTAGTCAGGCATGACTTGCCCTTGGTGAATCCATGCTGACTGTTCCTGATCACTTTCCTCTCCTCTAAGTGCTTCAGAATTAATTCCTTGAGGACCTGCTCCATGATTTTTCCAGGGACTGAGGTGAGGCTGTAGTTCCCAGGATCCTCCTTCTTCCCTTTTTTTAAAGATGGGCACTACATTAGCCTTTTTCCAGTCGTCTGGGACTTCCCCCGATTGCCATGAGTTTTCAAAGATAATGGCCAATGGCTCTGCAATGACATCCGCCAACTCCTTTAGCACTCTTGGATGCAGCGCATCCGGCCCCATGGACTTGTGCTCGTCCAGCTTTTCTAAATAGTCCCAAACCACTTCATTCTCCACAGAGGGCTGGTCACCTCCTCCCCAAGCTGTGCTGCCCAGTGCAGTAGTCTGGGAGCTGACCTTGTTCGTGAAGACAGAGGCAAGAAAAGCATTGAGTACATTAGCTTTTTCCACATCCTCTGTCACTAGGTTGCCTCCCTCATTCAATAAGGGGCCCACACTTTCCTTGACTTTCTTCTTGTTGCTAACATACCTGAAGAAACCCTATAAACTAGAATCATCTCATATATTTAAAAGTGATATTGGCTTTCTTGTGTAATTCAAACTCTAGCTATAATTTACCCAGTGCTTATCAGCTTTGCCATCTTGCAGGATAGGGAGTCTTGTAAGCTTGTCTGATCTACTTCTGCCCTTTTGAACAGACCTGGCCACAGCCCCACCCTCCCAATAGGTTACATTCCATAGCTGCTGCCCTGAGTGACAATTGAGAGAGTGAGAGAGAGAGAGATTGATGCACACCCCAATTGGATTAGGCTAAAATAGCAGAAGAGATATTTTCAATTTCTAGGAGAGTGGCAGAAGCTGCAAAATGTAACCTGCTTGCTACGTCAGTAGGGGTGTGGTCAGACTCTTAGAGGATGTGGCTTGGGCAGGGATAAGATGTAGCTCATTTGGAGAACAGTTGGAACTTTCACAGGTGCTTCTTACCTCGTGGTTGTTCCTTTTGAATTTTATGATATTATCTTTAGAAACAAAGGAACAAAACCACAGACTTTTCTGAGGGTGTCTTTTGCCCAAGTTTCTCCTTCTGATGTAGAAAGAAGATCTGAAAGGTTTATTTTTTTGTTTAAAAATAGTTTTTCTATTGCTCATTTAGGAATATTTGGCATGTCAAGTCTGTTTTTTCCTTTCTTAGCTGAGGATCTTTTTTCAGGGATCTTAGAAATATTTGTTCTGAGCTCTCATACCTTAATTGGAAGGTGCATGTGTTAAATCTTTTACAAAGGCATCCTCTGCCCCAAGTGATCATTAGGTATTGGAGCTAAGTATGCCATAACAAAAACAATCCATCCAGTTGCAAAATTGCTTCCCTACTCTGTTGATCAGCCTCCAGCCTCCTTTCTCTTGTGATATCATAATTTTACCTCTTCTTCTGTCACCAATAGACCTATAGTTCTCAAATAAAAGAATAAAAAATAAATAAAAACAAGCCATTTTCTCATAGATCTTATCTATACATCATAAAAGAAATAAAAAAGGTCATTAGCCCATTTGATTTTCTTTGCAGGTGACTTTTAAAGTCAATGTCTTTTTACCTAATAAAACTAATACACCACTGGCAGAATTGGAAAGGCAGAATATTTTCCAGTCACAGGATCTATTCTCTACACCATACCTCATATTTCCTGAACCACATCTCAAGGGATACCACTTCCTTTTAGTTCCAAGATGACCTCTGTTCGATAGAAATGTGGTGTCCCATCTCCAACACTTTTATTGTTGAAAATGATTTTCACAACGAGTTATATACACTAACAGAGTGAATCACACAGCAGTTTGTGTCCCTCATTTTGGATCCTTGTCTCACATTGCATCCTACATCTGGGCTGTGGCAGTTGTGAGGTATGCCACACCCATACATATAGCTCATATTGACACTAATTGGAGATACATGTGCTTACCAAAGCAAATCTTGTCCCATCCATGGCTGTGGAGGACTGCCCTCCTCGGAACTGGGACAGGCGGATCTTAGCAGAGCTCACAAGCCACTGACTCTACCTTCCCCCATGCCCCATATGTTATGGAGCCCAACTCCATGTGGTTTCCTTCTACGCGAACATGAAGGCAGGACTATGAAAATCACCACCCCTCCCTACAGATGGGAAAGTACTACAAGCACATGGGATTACTACCGCTCTGAGTTGTGGAATCCACAGACACCTCCCCACTCAGCAGAATTCCCCAGATCTCAGACTAGAAACTTAGACTATGAACTTTGCAATAGGATTTGCTCTGCAATTGATAGGCAGTTACATGTTAAATATACCTAAATATTGCCATATACATATGCAATGGATGCATTTGTGTATGTTTTTTTCCATTAAAAAAATCCTACCACCACGTTGAGAAAATGCCAAGGTTGCATAGCTAAGCACTCAGTGTTTGTCATTTGAAAATTAGTGTCCCAGAATCTAGCCAGAAAACAAAAGACCAGGATTTTCCGTTAGTGTTTAATTTTGACTGCATTTGGCATGTTTGTTCCTTTGTCAATGCTACAACAAACTAATTTAGCTAGAGACTATAAATTTGACATGGTGCCATTTTCACAAGAAAGCCACTGTTATAGTCCAACTTGCTGTTGTCCTAATTATAATAATTTAGCAGTTTTATATAATCTAGTCCAACAACGTAATCACTGTTTCTCCTTTTTGTGTTCATGCCGTATGTAATACAAAAACATTTTTAGATAGATGTCTGGGAAAATATTAGCATATTAATTTTAAAACTTTCGGCATCTTTCCTGAGACACATTTCTGCTATGCTAATGACACTGTGATTAAATGTGGACTGCAAAGAGGTTCGACAGATTTTAATTAATGAACACTTCTAATGTGATTTAACTGTTAACCATGGCTGATTGTTTCGCTCTGTTAGTGTCAGGTTTCATAGGTTCCCATTGCCACATGCTAACAACCAGAGACGCAGTTAATGATAAAAGTATTTTTATATGACTAGGTAAGGAGGCTTCTGTTTGCTGACAAACTAAGATTAAAAGCCTCCATAAAAATAAGATGTGTGTGCTTGGGTAGTGTTGTTCTATTGTTTTGGCTACGCTTTTTATGTGCAAGTCAAGGTGCAGGTTCTGCACATTAGTCAGAAAGAAAAATGCACACACTGCCACGGGGAGTAGGAAAGCAAAGATTTTGGTGTGGCAGTGAAATGTGTGTATTGGAAAAAAATAAAACTTGTATATCCTGGAGGACTGAACAAATAGTCAGCATCTGAAATTTACATGAATCCATATTCAATGAAGCAACCATTTTGTTGAAAGATTGTAATGGCTAGGGGAATACAGAAATGTGACTATATTGAAGTCTTGTGGGACTGTGCTTTTTTTGGTTTCTCTGGAAGTTAAAAAAAAACCCTCAAAACAAAACATCCTCTGTAGTCTTTCCTTTCCCCAAACCGGGTCAGGCTGAAATCTCCAGCTGATTAGGAGATCCAATCACCATTCTAGCTAAGCATTAACAGTATACTTGCATAAAGAAAGTACTTGCCACTATTTACCAACAGATATGTTTTCTATGAGATTCACTTTGCTTTAAAATCTGCAGCTAGCATTTTACTCTGGCTGATAATGGCTGTGTAGTCAACGATGGTCAAAACAACATGCTGTTTGTATTCACTAGGTCAGATAAGCATTTGTTCCCAAATAAACCCTTTGCCTGATTGTCCTTCTTTTCTATAATCTCACAGGTAGAATGACAGCTGTTGTCATGGTAACTATTTTTTATTGAATAACACCGCAATAATCTCATAAAAACCTGTATAACTTCTTGACATGTAAATTATTGCTGCCTTGAAGCTGAAGGAACTTACTCTTCTTTTTTTCTCCTTGAAATTTTTAATGTGTCACCATGAATGCAATATGTTTAATTCATATATGTACACTTTCTTATTTTTACTATACTGAATTCATGCTAAATAGAATTGTGTGTCCAACAATTTACAGCAAAGGACTAGAAATCAGGACTCCTGGGTTCCATTCATAGTCCTACTCATACCCTGCACAGCACCTCTCTGCATCTCAGTTTCCATGTCTGTGAAATAGGTAAAAAATACTTGCAGTGTAAAGAGACTCAGTTAATTAATGTTTGATTTGTTTGTAAGTTCTCAGATATAAGGAGTGTTAAATGCAACATATTAGTAGTAGTAAGTAAATATCCTAAACAGAGAAAAGCCATATGGGTGAAACATACAGAAGTGCACACAGACCCCTGCCATAACGTAAAAAGGAGGGCTCTGGTATGAGGGAAGGGGAAAATGGGGGCACACACAGCCTCTGTCACAGGGAGAATAGAAGACTCCAAAATGAGGGAAAGAGGGAATGGAGGCACCCAGAATCCTCATTGTGGGATATTGGGGAATACGGGAATAAGGGAAGGGGATACCCAAAGCTCTTGACATGGGGTGAAGGTAAGAATAGGGCACATACAGAGTCCTTTCCACTGGAGTGAAGGGGGGGGCCTAGAATGGAGGGAGCAGGGAAACAGGGGACACACAGAACACCAGTAGGGTCAGATTGAGAACGCTGGTATCAGAGGAAGGGAGAAATTGGGGACACACAGAACCCCTGACAGGGGAGAGACTGGGGGAATTTCTGAAATAGAAGGGGTTGGAAGATAGCTCACAGGGAGCATATGGGGTGGAACAGAGGAACGTACAAAGCCCCTGGTGTGTGCAACAACTTCTGTCTAAAGAAGCTATGAAGTGTGTGACCACTTTGTTATTTATTATTTGCTTTTCCATAGAGCCTAGAGGCCCTTATCATGGACCCAGTGCTGCTAGGTGCAGTACAAACAGAACAAAAAGATGGTCCCTGTCCCAAGTAGCTTACATTCTAAATACAAGAAGACAGACAACAGATGGACACAGACAGACGTCGGAGTACAGAGGAACACAAGGAAACAATGAGACTGTATTGGTCAGGATAACAGTCTGTGGTCTCAACACACCATTTTTTTTTTTTGTAAGCAAAGGATTGTTGTAAAGAACTATTTGAATAAGGATAATCAGGGAGCTTTATAGGTATTCACAAGAAATTCCACCAAGCATGAGGGACAGCCTGGGAGAAAACAACAAGATAGTCGTCGAAAAAATTTAAAAGTGAAGGACAGCACCAGCCCAATTGAAAAATGGGAGTCACCATCTCAAAAGTGAGTAAGAGATGACAGGTGGGGAGGGACTGACTGTAAAGGGCCTAGAAAGAGAATACAAGCAGCTAAAGTGTTTATACTAAAATTGTGTGCAGAATCTTGCACCAAGCTACCCCTAGAGAGGGGGGATCAAAAGATAGTTTGTTTATTCTTCTTTACCACCAAGAGACAATTTAGATACTTGAGTGATGATGGCCTTATAAATACCTTGTTTGAGAGATGAAGAGGAGACATTATTCAGTCATGTATAAGGGGGTAAAACTAGGATCGATGGGATATAATTAAGAAAATGTAGGATAACATGCCGGGGCGGGACAGGGGGCGGAGGGGAATCTTCCTCACAACAAGATCTAACAGTATGTGGAATAGTACCTCAAGGGAAATAGCAGAAGCCCCTTCACTTGAGACATTTCACACTACTGCATGAAGCATTAGATAGTGTATTGTAAGGAAAACCCCTATATTGACAGAAAGATAAACTAATGAGCTACGAGGTTTTTTGCAGCTGTAATTTGGTGGCACTGTTATGATTTTTATATTTGTTTGCTGAGAATTTTGTAGAGAATATGAAACATACCGATTTCAGAATATCTGCTTCTTCCATAATATATTGTATATGTATGCGTATATATATACACACATACATTGTATACCTACCCACACTATATATATGGTGGAAGAAGCAGACATTCTGAAACTGGTATGTTTCATATTAATTCATTTTTAAATCAAAATTGAAATATACATGTGACAAAGGTGTAAAATTTTAACCGTGAGTAATTAACCATTCAGAGAACTTATCACAGTGATGGACAATTTTTAAAATAAACATTGGATTTTTTTCCCCTAAAAGATATGGTCTAGGAAATATTTTGGGGAAGTTCTAAGGCCTGCATTATACAGGACGTCAGACTTGATCACAATTGGCCATTATGGCCTTGAAATTTATAAAAGCTATTAAACTATTCACACATACTATCAAAAAGCTAAGAGCAAATTTCATATTATTAATAATATTATTTATCATCCGTATAGTAGAAGTATCCAAAAGCCTGTGATATCAGAATTCCCTTGTACTAGGTGCTTTACAAACCTATAGAAAATGACAGACCCTATCCCAAACAACTTACAATCGGAAAAAAAAATCAGTTTTATTGGTAATATTTTTTAAAAATGGTCTTATCATGGAAAATCAAAATAATCATAACAGCAGCTGCATGGACATCACCATAAGTTATTTTGATATACCCTAGTTTCATGGTTTCTTTGAAGTAAATGAAAGGAATACAAATGTTGGGCCAAATTCTTTTCAAACTCCATCAGCAGAATTTTGCTGCTTTGAGGTCCTGACCTCAAAGTAGTCATGCCAGGTTTACACCAGTATAACAGAGTGGAATTTGAATTTCTGTTTCCAAATATTAAATGTAATTTATTTTAATGTACTTGAAGTGTACATAGTCTAGAAATCTAATGACACTGAAAGAAATGTTAATATAACTGTGAATGAGTCAAAAACTTTCTTTGAACAATTAAATACCCCGGAACACACACAGCAACAAAGCAATGTTTTCAGATTGCTCATCTGTCATTCTAATGAGCCTTTATAATGTGAAGCAAATGGAAAATATATATATTGTCTGGAAAAGTGTAACTAAGAATCTGGAAGGTGCTTGCTATGCATAGAAGAAAACTGTCTTCTGCACAGCACATAGACAATAGAGCAAGCTGGCAGCCTTCAGCATTTTACGACTGTATAATGAGGAGCAATGGAAGCATGGTTGTGAAATCTAATAAGCTGCATATTTTACCATTTCCTGTGCATAAACTAATTGTTTTAGAATTGTGATACTTCCTTCTTACAGTGGTGATCTTAAGAAAAGTAAAATGTTTCATACTGAGATAGATAAAGCTCTCTCTCTGGAAATTGTCCTTGTTGATGTTACCTACTGTATGGATTTGACTCATGAAAGTAATAAGAAAGGACATCGTCTTTTTAGTTTTAAGTTTGGCAGGTCTATCCAACTACAACTTATAAGACAATGCCGTTAAAAAGCCTGCATGTGCTGCTTTATAAATTCCAAAGTGACCATTTGTTAGCATTAGAATACAGTCTGTAGCAACTTTCATGTCTGTAATCACATGACCAGAGAGGTTCAAGTGTTCTCCGACTGGTTTATGAATGTTATAATTCTTGACATCTGATTTGTGTCCATTTATTCTTTTACGTAGAGACTGTCCAGTTTGACCAATGTACATGGCATAGGGGCATTGCTGGCACATGATGGCATATATCACATTGGTGGATGTGCAGGTGAACGAGCCTCTGATAGTGTGGCTGATGGTCATGCGATTACAGACATGAAAGTCGCTGTATTACAACAAAAAAACTTCAAATCCAGACTCCAGCGAGAAACTGTTGAATTGGAATTCATTTGCAAATTGGATACAATTAACTTAGGCTTGAATAGAGACTGGGAGTGGCTAAGTCATTATGCAAGGTAACCTATTTCCCCTTGTTTTTTCCTACCCCCCTCCCCTCAGACGTTCTTGTTAAACCCTGGATTTGTGCTGGAAATGGCCCAACTTGATTATCATACACATTGTAAGGAGAGTGGTCACTTTAGATAAGCTATTACCAGCAGGAGAGTGGGGTGGGAGGAGGTATTTTTTCATGCTTTGTGTGTATATAAAAAATCTTCTACACTTTCCACAGTATGCATCCGATGAAGTGAGCTGTAGCTCACGAAAGCTTATGCTCAAATAAATTGGTTAGTCTCTAAGGTGCCACAAGTACTCCTTTTCTTTTTACCATATTTTATGTTTCTCTTAAAAAGAACTCTCTTTTCTTTTAGACATTATTTTTGTTTCCCTTTTAGACATTGCTGTTATTATAGAACATTAATAGTATTTGTGGGAGAGGAAGAAAATACTTGTTCTATTGTCCAGGACTTTCTAAAAGATGGCATTTGTCTAATCAATTGACTATTTCATCAGCACTCATACAAAACAAGGTGAATTGCCTATTTTATATAGAACTACTAAGGCATAGAAATTGCAAGGTCCCCAGGCAAAGAAAGTAAAATTGGATAATCACTACACAGTTATACTTCCATGAAGAGAAAAATTACTGTATTGTTTGTTGACGTACAAAGGAAGCTTCATGTAGGTGCAGTGTATATATTTTTTTATTTATTACATATGTACACACACACACACACACTTATATGTATAAACAATAATAAAATAGCCCTTGCTGAATGCACAAGGAATTCACTAATTTAAAATGTTACATTATAAAAATAAGAGATTTTCCACAACCTTGCAGTTTCTATTCTGTGTTTTTTGTGTATGTATGTGCATGCACCCGCGCACATGTGTATGTGTGTGTGTCTTTTTCAAAGCCTGATAACGCCAGCAAATATGAGCCAGGTTGCAGGAGCAGATTCAGAACTCTTGCTCCCTCAGGCCAGCAGAGAGCAAGCATATGGCAGCAGAGACCACTGGCCTCCAGGGAAAGGGTACAGTCAAATCATCCAGCCAGCAGTCCTCTACAGGCTGATTCATGAGAAAGTGGCATTGACTTTAGCTCCACAGGCAACAGCTCATCTGTATTCACAGAGAAACATTAAGTGTTGCAGATTCAGCAGTTAAACAAAGGCAGAGGTACGGATTCCTAAAGAAAATAATAATATTAAAATAAACTTGGACTGAGGCACAAAGTTCAGATTCTGAATTGAGTCTGAATCTGACTTCTCCAAATTTCAAATGTGTCAATTACATAGAGTGACCTGAGCTGTAAAATTTGTATCCACTTCTGAATTAAAGGCTGTTCTTCCACAAAGTTTGGGGAGGAGGAAGTTCTGATGTCTATCAATAATGAATTAAAAAAAGGAGCAGGTATAATTACATTACATTAATATAAGCATCTATGAGAATATTATCACATAATGAGATTATTTTTCTGATACTCTACAAGACAAACTTTGGATGTGGTGCCTTGTGACTAGAATTTGTCAAAATTTACCAAAATTTGAAAATACAAAATATAGTCAGGTCTCTTGTCATGTGGTGCTTACTAGTGTCTCAATATTTGTGCAGTAATGTAGATTGGCTTACTACCTCTCATCTGTGTCTTCTCCCGATAAGCTTTGGCCATGCATCCTCACTAGTGCCACAAGCATCGGTGTTTGAAAAATGAGATGGAATGTTTGCAAATATTTCAGTCACAAATTTTGATCTTCTTTCTGTCAAAATTTGACATTTGGAAAAACGTTGAAAAAAAACTTTGTGAAGAGTGAACTTGTCTACATGTCTGAGAGGATAAGTCTACACTGCAATCAGAGGAGTGATTGTAGCAGATGTAGACAAAACCGAGCTAGCTTTAATCTTGCTAAAATGAGTATCAACAGCCATGAAGCTGTGGCACCATGGGCTGTACAAGCCTGCCAGGGACATGAGTGCTTAGGTGACTAGTCTGCACTGAAGTCTGTGTTGCTGCAGTTTCACTGACGTTGGTATTTGCGCTTGCTAGATTAAAGCTAGCTCAGGTATGTTTACATGTCCTGCAACCACACCTGCAACTGCAAAGTAGAGATACCTGAAAAGTTATGTTCACACAGTCCAGAATAAAAACAATACCATGTGACCTAGGCATGCAAAAAAAACCTAACACACACAGCTCAACTTCAAATACAGAATACTGGCAACTGCCTGTGATTGATCTAGATCAGTGGTTCCCAAACTTGTTCCGCCGCTTCTTCAGGGAAAGCCCCTGGTGGGCCGGGCCGGTTTGTTTACCTGCCGCATCCCCAGGTTCGACCGATCGTGGCTCCCAGTGGCTGCGGTTCACTGCTCCAGGCCAATGGGAGCTGCGGGAAGCGGCAGCCGGTATGTCCCTCGGCCCACACCGCTTTCAGCAGCTCCCATTGGCTTGGAGCAGCGAACCGCGGCCACTGGGAGCCGCGATTGGCCGAACCTGCAGACACGGCAGGTAAACAAACCAGCCCGGCCCGCCAGGGGCTTTTCCTGCACAAGTGGAGGAACAAGTTTAGGAACCACTGATCTAGAGACAAGAATCTCTGCAGAAATTACCCTGGGCACAGATTCTGACAGACCTGTACATAGGGGCACAGAATCAGGAAAGAACACAAGCAGCCCTGCCAACAATGCAGTAGTGCATATTGCCTCAAAGAGTGTGTGGCCATGCCCCTCCCCCCAGCCTGTTGGGCAGGACCAGCATGCAGGGAGAAGTACACAGCACCCGATGGGAAGATGTAGCAGCAGCATTCCAAGGAACTCTGGGAGGCAATTTCTCCCCCAACTCCCGCAAGTGTAGTTTGGCTCTGCTCTGACCCCTTATTCTGGTGTGCAGGCAGTTTGCACAGTGTATCCTCTGGAAGAACAAATACATCCGAGAAACTGCAGACCATACACAGACAGGAAGAGAGGCAACTTTTCCCTAATAAATCATTATAAATTATTCACCCAGTTCTTTGCATAGTTAAGTTTTAGGGCTCAATTCTGCACCCACTGATGTCACTGGGAGTTTTCGTATTGACGGAGATCAAGGCTAAGGGCTTGTCTAGACTTAAAAAGCTGCAGCAGTGCACCTGTAGCACTTTAGCAAAGACACTACCTGCATCTAGGGGACACACTTTTCAGCATAGGTGCTCCACCTCTCTGAGAGGTGGTCGCTTGTCGAAAGGAGAATTCTTCTGTTGACCTACTGCTGTCTACACCGGGGGTTAGGTCAGTTTAATTGCATTGCTTAGGGGTGTGGTTTTTCACTTCCCCTGAATGATATAGTTATACCGACCTAATTTCCTAGTGTAAACCAGGCCTAAGGGCATAATCCTGCAAATACCAGCCGTGCTAGCTACTTTGAGGAGTGCCCTGGATTGAAGCAGCTCTCCTGCTGTGGGACTACTTGCAGTAGTTTGCAGTATACTCTCTAGTGAAAATGTTGGTAGGAATACACCCTCCGATTATAACCTCCTTGGGAACAGTGTCATGACTTCCTCTACACACACTGCCAAGCACACTTCAGCCATTTAGCGAACAAAAGTAATTTTGAAATTTCCAATTCTGAAGGTGATTGAAACCAAGAAGTACAAAGGAAATTACAACTTTTTTTTAAAAAAGGTGATCAATAGTTTCCTCTCTCTCTCCCCACCCCCCCAAAAAAACCTCAATAAAAGTTAAAATGTTGGTCAAGAATATGTGGTGTTGTTTTTGCCTTTTGTATCCTAACTGATTCTCTCATGCTTATTATTGCCTATCTACCTTTCATTCTCATAAACTCCATTGAGGTTATTCACAATATACATGAAAGATATATATAATTTCCATTTCTTGAAAAAAATCCCTTATTTAAATGACTCCTCAGTGCCAGAGTTCAAGAAGTTGATTATGCACAAGATGGGCAAGTAGTGGAACAAGAGAAAGTGATGATATACATTTTCTAACAGCTGTTACATTGTAGTCATATTTTGCAACATTGACTTTTTTTTCCCTGAGCTTTTGCACTACCTTTGAGTTTACCCTTTGGGCTAATTTGTAGTTGACCGTAGTAATATAGTCCTTTTAGTCAACATTTTTGTGACAGACTATCATTGATTTAACAGTCATGCACAGTGTCTTAAAAATCTATATCTATATCTATATGGGGGGGAGGGAGGGAAGAGCAAGAGAGTGTGGTAGGACTTGATAATATTACATCTTGGGTTTTTATCACAACTTTACAATTTACCAAGTTACTCCATCATTATTTATATCAGACTTGGGATGTTGATGATTTACAGCACATTTTGTCCCTTTTGGCAAACAATTTGTAACTGGAATAGAATTAATACTTTTGGGAGAAAGGGAAACAGACAGACAGACACACACACACACACACACAGAGTGTACCACATGCTTTTTATATGCGTGTTGATGTGAAATATGTCCGTTTTGTACGTGTGAAATAACAGATGGCCAAATTAATTGGAATTACTCCTGATATACAGTAGTGCAACTGGGGGCAGATTTTGGCCCAAAGAAAGCACATATATTCAGATTAAAACTGCAATAATAGCAAATACTAAACTGAAAATCCAAACTCTTTTCCAAGAAAGACATTTCCAAGAAAGAAATCTTTGAGAAACATCATCATAAAGAGATGTTGGATTATTCTAAAATAATTCACTCACTCAATTTTTTGACGCATTGCAGGTGCAATTTATTTTTAGTGCACTGCCATGCTGCATCACACTATGTACTGTGTTTTATTATGACAAGTGATGGGGAACTTTCTAATAGTTGGAGGTTTAGGTCAGATAATCCATGAAACGTTTGGATGTTTGTCTGAAATTAGCCAAAAAATGTGAATATTCATTTTTCCAGTCTCCCTCTTTCTTCTTTCTCACCTCCTTCCCTGCACCAGCACATCTGTCATTCTATTCAATGCATCTTTCTATTCTCCTGAACATTTGCCGCAGACCATTAGCAGACCTCTAAGCACCCTTTGCTCAAAACAGAACTATGGAGCCTAGCTCACTGTTCCTTCCCCGAATACCACCACAGAACTGACAACAGTTGAGGAGAAGGAAGCACAGAAGGGGGACTTATCCAGGAATTTTCAATTATACACTACGGGATCAGTTCAGTTTGACCTGGTTCTTCTTCTTTTTTTTTTTTTTTTTTTTTAAGCTGGCTTACTCGTCTGTACATTATGGCATCATTCTTGGCTGTTACACAGACGATGCAAGTTCAGGAACAAATTTAAAAACAAGTGAACCACTGGGTACTCCACCTTTCTTCTCCATACTTATCTGGATCTCTTTCTAGGGGTTCTTACCTGGGTTCTCTTCCAAAATGTGTCCCTTTAGGTCTCATGATGTTTTAAACATATTTGTAAGAATGCAGCTTAAATGCCATTGAAAGCAAGTTATTTCCTACTTCCCAAGTGCACTCCTGTGAGCAGCCCTGCTACCATATGCTGCCACACAGGAGACAGGCGTTCAGATTTGACTTCCTCCTGCCTTCTCACCCTTGGCTCCTCAGGAGATCAAAGTGTAACCCTTCTGCCCGTCAGAGTTGGCAGCAACAAGGGCCGGGTTCAATATCTAGGGGATTCATTCCAATAACACAATGCAAACTGGCTCAAGCCCCCACTCAGTGACCTGGGACAAATATATACGACCCCCGCTGGGCGCCTCCAAGAGGCAATACTTCCCCTCTCGCAAGCACATAGTCTGAGTGTAGCAAAAAGCCTTTTAATAACAGAGAGAAACAATGTGGCATTATGTTGGGGAAACACCACGAACAGGATTCGTAACACAACCCATGAGCAAAAAAACCCGACCCCAAGCAAATTGGGGCATGCTCTTTCCCTTTGGTTCTTTAGTCCAGCAACCCCAAATCACCCAAAGTTCCAAAAGTCCAATGACCCAAAAGTCTCTGTCTCTGGTCATGGCAGCCCCAGAGTTCGAAAGTTTATCTGCAGAGCTTTACCTCCAAACCTGGGTGGAGATGGGGAGGGAGGGGAGGAGAGAGGTAAGGGGCACCTTACATGATCTGAAGTTGACCACCCCACAGCTCCATAGGCCTTCGCTCCGTTCTGCCAGCCGCCCCACGATTCGCTCGCCTCCGCTCCGCTGCCCACAAACAGCTCCCGCCGTCCCACAAACTGCTCCATCAGCCAGTCCACGAACTGCTCCGCTCCACATCCCACAAGCAGCTCCCGCCATCCTATGAACTGCTCCACCAGCCTGTCCACAAGGCACTCCAGCCGTCCCACAAACTGCTCCACAATATATCTTCAGGCTCCCCCACTACTTAACACAACGCTCAGTGATTTCAGCTCTTAGTCAGTTCAGCTGTTTGGTGATTTCAGCTTGTAGTAGGGGAGCCTCAGTGCTGGTGCACCATTAGCCCAAAGTGAGCTCAGCAGCCTGTAACTAGGCTCCTAATGGAATCAAAATTAGCTCTGATCTTCCACAGTGGGGAGAGGAGGAAGTGCAATTAGCATGTAAGGCCCTCATTCAGGGGCCCATGCCACCAAGTATAAATACTTGTCCCCAACCTCTCTCAATTCACAGAGTTTTGGAACCCATGACCCTTGCCTAGCGAGTGCTACTTAGTTGATGGTGAATCCCTCCATCATAACAAAAGGACAAGTACAGTTCCAAGCACAGTTCCCATAATCAGGGTAATAACAATTTATTCTTCCTGCCCCAATAACAGAGACAATGGGGATCCCACAGCAGCCAAAGTGACCATTTGGGCAGCTATGGCCTCATTCTATGCAAATGAGATCGGCCCCTGAAGTTCTTTTCCACAACTTGCCACACCTCACCACCAGATGTCAGGGTGGAGCTCGTCCTGACACTGCTTACAAAAGCAATATGAAAACTGTACAGAACATTCAGTCTCACCAAAGAGGGATGGAGGCTGAGATGGACTAGAAGGATGATTATTGTGGCAGAGCTGAAAGGAAGGAAACTGAGGGTTGAGGTAAGGGTGAATTGTATGTGCTCCTCAGGGCTTTTTCTGGAGCATGAAGCCCACTCCTTCCTCAGAAAAAAGAGAATGATTTCAAATTATTCCTGAACACTGTGACTGTGCACACCATTCACCATTGTGACTGTGCACACCAGTGTGTGTGTGTTCGTGCAGATGCAAGAGTGTGCAGTCAAGACGGCTGAAAAGTCAGCATCATTCCTACAGGAAATAAAACTGGAATAGACATTTCCTTGGCATCATTTGCTGGAGGAAGGTCCTGGAAACAGTCATTGCAGGGAAACAGGATTTTCCAGTGTCATTCATATACAACAGATGCATGTGTTCATACTGATTACGTATGTAAATGCATGTATACATGCGGTGTACATGATCTCTAAAGACTGTTTGCATGTGCAAAGTTCCAGCTTCCCCACAAACATGATATATTATCCATGCTGTAGATATATATATACAAGAGTGCATGTCAACTGTACTATCCATGCACTTATTCATATAGTTAGCACCTTGGGACAATGTTTTTTTATAGTGCCCACCACATTGCTGTCAAACGAGAAATTATAACATGCAGCAATATAAGATATATCAGCTGTGTATATTATGTTTGAAAAGCTACACTATGTCTGAATCTCAGTGAAAGAGGGATGAGTTAGTTTTGGAATGCTAGAGAAATTAATGTGTATTCACTTGTATCTTGTGTGTTACTTTCTCCAGCTATCCAGAAATGAAATGACTTGTATAGTATTTTCATTGCATAAGCACTACACATACCATATGAGTTCCTCTCCAGTCTCAGAACATTCTCTCTCTCTCATACACACCAGTCCCAAGTTTTCCACACTTACTATCTGATCACCCTAAGAAAACCCTACCTTAGTGAATACTGTGTTAGTGGAAAGTATCACACAGTTGAAATAGAAAAGCTTGGGTGGGTGGAGTTCTCTTAAAGGGGAATGAAGTGGAAAATGGAAGCAAAATACTGAGAGCACAGCAAAAAATAATAATCTCTAACTCTGGAAGAAGAAGAAGTCAGTCTTTCCCCTACATATTGATAGATGATGGAAACTGATTTTAAAACAAACATGACAATACCTAAAAAAGTTAAAATAATTTATATTTACTATAGCTATTGATACAGCTTCTATTTGGTTAAAAGGAGGGAGAATAGCCAAAGAAGTAACAGTAAAATTGGTAAAACAGCAACGTTCTTGCCTTCAAGATGTCAGCCTTGACTTTTAGTCACATTACAGGTTAACAGGAAGAACTGTGTATGCTGCATTGGTTTCATAATTATTCATCATCCACATAATTCAGTGAGATACATGCTCTGGGTTCAGAAGTGGCAGCTCAGAATTAGGGTTTGTATTTGCCATTGGTGCTTTTTTGGAGTAATAGGTTGAAAACAAAGTACATCCCATGGAATGCTACATAAAGAAAAAATATAAAGCCTAGGGATATTTAGACACATACACTGTCCTCCTGTCTGCTTCATTCAGCAACATTGGAGTGCACAAATCATATGGTAATTATAAATCCAAGCCTTCTTTTGAGATGACTTATGGCTTGTTTTCACCTTGGTTGTTGTTGTTATTAAGGGCTTGAATATTAACTATACCATTTGAAAATACTACGCTTATGGGCCATATTGTACCAGACAGAAGAGGCCCAGGCCTGGTAGGCTCAGGGGCAGAGCTGTCCCACCTCAATGGGAATTTCAAGAGCAGTTGTGCATCTCTGTGCTTCTAGAATGAGACGCTGCACCATCCCTACTCTGTCTTCATTGTAACTCTCTTCTCTTTCATATATCCAAGGTTAACATTCTTGATACCAATGTTGGTCTCATCTCCTATAACCTCCATATATAATCTTTTGCAAAGTCCTATCACATCTTCTTTAACATCTCCCCAAAACATCCTTTTTTTTCGTTATCCCATCTGCTAAAACTCTTGTCCATATACTTGTCCTCTTGCTTTGATTACTGTAGACTTCTACTGTCCAGATTTCCTACCTCTCACCTTTCCCTCTTCAAGTCTGTCTAAAACTCACTTCTGATTTCATTTACCAATCCTGTCACTCTCCCCATACGCTCCTTTCTCTCTCCATTGATTGTCTGTCCTTTACCATATCACTAGTTTCATTTGTACCTAATCCCATTCACATTCCATATGCTTTTCCCACCCTTTCACTTTACTGGCCTTCATTGCCTTTCTCCTTCTCCGTTTCTCCCTTCCTCTGCTCTCTGCCACCATCTCTTTCCTCTTCAGTTGCCTCATTAAAGATCGTCTCTTTCAACAAAGCCTGCCCCTTCTCATCAGTAACCCCTATGCTTTCCTTCACCTGATCTGCTACACAGTGCCCTGTCTGATTTGCCTTTTCTTACTTAGATTGAAGCTTCCTTGAACAAGAATCATGTGATATCTTAATCTATGTTTCTAAAGTGCTACATTCCATTATGGGCTATATAAATTATTCTTAATAATATAATTAATGCTCAGGAACCATTTCCCCCTGCAGGCATATCTTTGTGTTTCCCTTCTAGTTTTTCCTTCGGAATGCCCAGTCGGTCCAGTTCATATAAGGATTAGCCTACAATTTCTTTCTTGTCCCTCCCCCTTTCAATTTAATTAAGCCATTTTCTTGCCTAGAGCTTGGCAAAAACATCATCTGAAACCAGGTCTACATTATGTTTGCGCTACTATACAATTAAAACAGCTTAGCATATTAAATGTGTTTTGGTAAAGAAATTGACATTCAGGCTAAAAACGCATATACGAATTTCAGTAGAAGTGATTCAAAGCAACCAAGACATCAAAATCTGGAGAAGAATTATAACTGATATGCAAACCCTATCGTAACTATGCCAGTGCTACTGGGTCTGCTGCAGTTAGATTTGAAAAGTTCCTCATACAACTAATTGTACTGAACTGCAGGAAGATGACAGTTCTAGCCCCATATATCACGCGTGTGTGTGTGTGAGAGAGACTGGAATAGAACGGAATGCTGTTTTCCAAATTCTTTGACAGGGCACTAGTGTGTTTGTAAAGAGGCTTGACATGCCTTCAAGTGAGCATCTATGTATATCTTGCCTTGACAGCCATAGAGTACAAGAATTGCCAAAAAACACATTACTTTCAGTTTAATATTGGTAAACCTTAGAAATCGTTGTTTATTTTCTATGGCCCAATTCTGATGTCCTCACTCACACTGAGTGTTCTGCAATTAGTCACGTTGTTTTCAATGGGCCTACTCTCAGAATAAGATACTACACACTGAATTTCAATATATTCCTAGGTGTCTGTATCGCTCTACCTATCTGTACAGGTATATGTCTAGACAGCTGCAGATATAGATATATAAAACAAAATGTGCACCAGAATTGCACAATGAAACAAACATATCCCCATTCAAGACATATGCAAAAAGACATATGAAGGAATATAAATTAACACATTACCAATACACTCTATTAACAAGTACGTTTTGCATGTATTTTCCTTTCCTTCAACCACATTCGTTCCCTTCATCTTCTTCTTCCCAGCTTTCTCTCTTTGCCCATACTAACTCCCTCGTTTTCAGATCATATGGCTAAGTGGTTAAGCCCACTATCAGTTTCCAGACATAAGATCTTTCATTTTCATGTTTTTGGCTGATTATAGTTATACGTGGAGGAAAATAAATGAGTATGTGTCCACATATTGTAGGTGCTACATCTGTGTACAAATACACACAACCCAATAATTAAACATCAACAAAATAGGATTAGAGTGGCATGTTGGAATAAATCTTGATAAATCCTCCTCAGTAACAATACTCCACAGCATCATAAACAGACTATAAACCTGGGCCAGTGAAGTATTGTTGTGCAAAGAATGCCAATTTAATATAACTGATAGTCATGTTCTTATTACTGAGGATCTCAACCTATTGTCCTACAGCTGAGCAGTTTGGTCAAGAAAGGATTTAAAAAATGAAATAGGAATGAAATAAATATATATATTTTTCCATCATTAGTGTACTGGGTTATTTTAAAGGGTGACTTTTCAAAGCTCTTTATATGTTTAGGCGTACATACCCACAATGGACATTTCTGGAACAGTGGCATGATATGGGCCATCAAGAAATTCTGGTGCATTGTCATTGATGTCTTGAACCTTAATGATGAATTCTGAAGGCGGCTCCAGAGGTTTGTTTGTATCCCTATCAACTGCTTGCGCTGTTAGTGTGTACTCTGCCTTTTCCTCACGGTCAAGTCTTTTCATAGCATGAATATCTCCAGTCTTGTCATTGATCACAAAGATTGTCCCAGCTCCATCTCCTGACAGGATATACTTGATTTTGCTGCTTCCAGGATCCAAGTCTGTGTGTAGCTAAAATGACAAATAAGCATTTTAGTGATAAAAACCAGCATTTACTTTTCGCATTGGTCTAGCCATGCATTTCTCAAGTTATTCTTTTGTACTTTAATCTTAGCTCCTTCGATCCATATCTCAGCTTGAATACGCAAGGAGAGTAAGGACTTGTATGCATACTAATCAAAATTGAATGTAATCATAGGCATAATTAGACTTACTATTTAAAAAGCAGCTGTTTTATATATTTAAATCCCTATTTCTAAACATAAATGTCTTCAGATCTATTATGAGCCAAAATGAACAAACACTAAATGTCCTTAATCAATTAGATCAAGGAGCAAATGAAGGATAAGCAATAATATATTTTTAAATCTAGCTACTTATTTTCATGCATTACTTCCTTTCAGCTTATTTTCAGAAAGTGATGGGTGTTTAAAAATGAATTAAACACATTTGGCAAGTTTCATCTGAGTTAATGTTTTTAATTGACAGCATTACCAAAAATCTTACAACTGCATTTTAACTCAGTTGTTGAACTGAACTAAAAAGATTCTTAAATCCTTATTCCCAAAGGGTTATTCATGAAAGAGTGTTTTGTGAAAGCAAGCTACCAGAAAAATGGAGAACGATTATTTTCCTTGGACACACTTTTCTTCACAATTTCTTTCCATCAAAAAAAAATGATTTTTAAATTGTATTTAGTGCTTCAGCAAAATGAGAAGATAAGATTAGAAAACTCTAAAATAACACAGAAAAAAATCCAAATGCAAGCAGCTCTTCTCTTATACTTTTCAGTCTTTGTCAACTAAGTGCTTGAACCAAAGCTCACTGGAGTGGGCTCTGGAACAACCCTAAAATGCCAGGTGAAATCAAATAATCAATTAATCTTCAAGTATAAGATGTGTCTTTTATTATTTCAAGTTTATTAATGTCAATATATATTGAAATGAAGGAATATATTATAATTCATTTATAGTGATATTAAGACAACCGGAAGATTACTTTAGTTTATATACATATTTAACGTTCTTTGAACACATTTAGTAAGGGAAATTGTATAAAAGAGTATCATTTGAATTAAACATCTTGCACATCTTCTTCACAAAATATGTTCTGATAGAGGTTTGTATAACCTGGTAATCAGCAACAAGCACCTAACAGATTTTGCTTTCACAATGGTCTTCATTAGAGGATAAAATGAGATGAAAAAATTCCTTACGTATTTGCTGTCACCCTATACTGTAATTGATGCACCTAAATGATCTTATAGTTATGTGCTTTCATAGATATTTTTCAGGTTTGGATCACAAATGTTGATAAATTAGCCCATACCCTTGCTTTGAGGTACTTGGGCTTCAGTAAAGATGAGACAGTTTACATAACAATGTTAGAGCACCTTGCCTAGCTTCATCTCTAGATGACTGCAATTGTCCGCTGTGCTTATTGCAACAAGTTTGGTCTTCTGGATTTGGATTTAGGATTTATACAGTAGTTTGAATTTTGGACAATCAGTTTGAATCTTTGGAAGAGTTGGAGCTGGCATCTGTTATTTGACTTCCAGCCATATGGAGCCAAACAACTTAGTTGTCCCACAAAGATCTTCTGGGTGAAATCCTGGCTCCATTAACTCATTCTATCTCCACCTGCCCTTCATACCCTTTTTCTTCCTCCCTTCCATCTTCTCTATTGCCCTGTCCTCCTCTGATCAAAACCCTAAAACAAACAAAAAAACACAAAACTAGCATGATGTTCACAAACCATCACTCTGTTTGTAGGTTCTATCTCTTTCCCTTATCTTTGTCTATCTTCTTTATAAAGAGTGTAAACTCTTTCAGACAGTAGGGGACAGTCTACTATTCTTTATTTGTACAGTGCCTAGCACAACAGAGACTTGTTCCTGATTAGCCCCTAGGCACTGTTTTAATAAACACAACAAACAATAACAACATTAATGTCAATAGCAAAATCCGCAATGATGTCAAATGTGCCAAGATTTCATCCCTGTGTTTTGATGGGCAATCTACCGTGCGTTGATGATTTATGTCTTAGTATGTTAAGCCCTTAAAAATTATTAGATTTTTTTAAGTAGAAAGAGGGACATATAGAAACTTCAGATGCTGTGAATGGGTTGATTCCCCAGTCTGCTATTAACCTAGCATGGACACACAAACACAAGACTGAGCATGCATGCGCACGCTGAATGTGCAAAACTCAATCTTATCTGCAAAACACAAGTCTTTCTTCTCTCTTTCTAGGATTTTCTTGTTTGTTAAGAACAAACAACATAATGCAAGACTGACTTTCCTCCTGATTTGGCTGTTCCTCTCCCCCCTGCACAAACAGAACTAAGTATTATTCACCTTGTACAGTTGTGTTTTCTCTGAGCATGCTCAGTTGAGTTAGGTTGATGTGATATTAGAATATGCCTTTGGGCACTTAATCCCTATTCAACAAACTTAATTTAACTAATTGATTTAAGTGTGCTTACAGGCCTTTCTAATTAAAGACTTATTCTGGAAAAAAAAAATCCTGAAAGTATTTTTCTGATGCATCTACACTGGCTAATATTTGGGACTTTGCTAATGAGGAGTGGCCAAACCATCAAAGCTTAAGTCTAAGAACTAGCTGAGTAACAACACAAAGAACACTTTGATTTGTGAATCAGAATTTGGCTAATTAAGTGTAGAATCATGGAAGAGGAGTTGTGGAAGACAGCAAAATCATTAAGTGATGGCAACGATTTTTTAAAGAAACTGCTCAATTAAGGGAAACTGAGTTAACCACTGAGAGAAGTATGTGCATTCAATAACTGCACAAGACCCATCACCATGGTAGAGACTGAGACTGCGCTAAAGAAGATGAAACATGGGAAGGCAGTGGGACCTTACAGTGGACCAATTATGGCAGTTAAAGCTTTAGACCTTGAGTGGGTGGGGATGATGATAAACTTCAACCATTTAATCCCCCAAACTAGAAAAACGGCCAATGAGCAGCAGAAGACCATGCTGGTACGTATCTTCAAGTGTGAAATGTATGTGCAGAGGAATTACAGACGCATAAGGTTAATGAGTCATGCAATTAAATGGTTGGAAAGAATTATCAGGAAAAGACATTGTAAGTGACTAGAGCATCAAATAAATGACAGTCAATTCGGATTTATGGCAGGAGGGTAAACAACTAGAAGTACAGGGAGAATCATAATGAATAGCATTTAGTGTACACTGAGAGAAGGCTTATGACAGAGGTTCTAGAGAACAGATATGGGGTCTATGGCCACACAATCTACCAGAGATGTGTTCAGACTATCATGGATGTGTCGGAGGGCAGTACAACATCACTGAGAAGCAGCTGCAGCTACAGTGATCCATTCACAGTGAGGGTAGGTCTATATCCAAGGTCAGTCTTAAGTCCATTCCTATTTGTGATTGCAATGATACCTTCATTCAGGAGGTTAGGGAAGAGGATCCATGCAGTCTGCACTGTGCTTATGATATTATATTGTGTTGCAAAGATAAATTCAAACTGGAAAAGGATTTAGAATGATGGAGGAGTGTATGAGAAGAAAATGGTTTATGGATTAGCCAACAAAAAAATTAAATACATGCAATGCTTCATTGAGCGGGACAATGAGAAACCAGTAAAACTAGGTGATATAGAGTTAACCTCTGTGCAACAATTCAAATACCTCAGTTTAGTAATGAGCAATGATGGGCATGTGGATGTGAATATTAGGAGTCTCATGAAGAGTGGTTGGTGCAAATGCAGGGAGTTGGTGGGAATTCTCTGCAATAAGACTATGTTAATTAAAGTGTATAAAACCATGATTAGGCCATCCATAATGTAAGGATTGGAATGCTAGCCAATGAAGAAGAGAGAAAAATAACTACTTCACACTGCTGACTGAAAATGCTCAGGTGGATGCTGTGTGAGATGAGAGCTGACAGCCTACAGAGAAATGATACAAGCCATGATATAGGTAGCTCCCCTCATGAAAAAGCTGAGGGAGCATGAACTGAGATGGTTGGGTCATGTGAGATGAGACACAGGATTTGTTGGCCAGAGATTACAAGAGCTATTAGTCACAAGTCAAATACAAAGACTCAGAAAATGGTTGTTCGAGATGCTGAAGGAGTTCATGAAGATCAGTGTCACCTTAGAAAATGCACTCAACAGGAATGCTTGGACATGAAGAACAGGAATCACTAACTCTGACTAACAGGTCACAGTGAAGGCAAAGAAATCTAGAGCCATGGAAGATTTGCAGAAGTTCTTTAATCATATACTAGTGAGACATTGACATTTGGACTGAATACAGCTCATGGTTACTATTAGCACATTGGAAATGTGCCCAAAAGAGGTAGGAGTGCCCAGAAGCATTTTATAACCTTTAAACTGCAATTGATTAGGATCAATGGAAAATACATTTAACTCCCCCCCCCAAAAAAAAAGATTAATCTGGGTCAAAAACTATAGTGTCAGGCACCAGCCTGCAGCAGAGCCAGTCTCCTGGCAACTCAGTGAACACAGCTGGTCCTGATATAAGTTCTCTGATAGACTGTGGCACCTTATTGGTTGCAGGAGTCAGTAGGCTGGCTGATACTTAAACTCAATAGCACCAGCAGTCCAGTGGCTGTTTAGCACAGTCCTAATCTGCAGGTGTGCTTTATACTGTCCCTGCCTCTGCCCTCTCTAGCCTTGCTTTAGCTCCAGCCTGTACCATGTCCTGCTCCAGCCTGAACCTGTTCTTGTTCTAGCCCCCAGCTTCCTCCTGACTTCTGATTCCTGGCTTAGACCCTCTTCTCCTTCTGACTGCGACTCCTGTTAACTCTTGGCTTTAGGGCTTTGTATTCTGACTCCTGACCCTGACCCCATCCTGGATCCAACTCTAATAGGTAAACCAGACTCTTGCCTGGTCACTGGCCACCTGGTCACTGACAGTCATATATTCCCAGCCCTTTAATATAAAGCAAATGATAAATGTTGCATTTATTCAAATTGTGTTAATCCTTTATGGTGAGAATCCAAAGTCAAAGGTCAAAACAGCTTTCTGAGATATTAAAGTGCTTTAATACGGAAACTTTATAATAAATAACCTACATAGGTTCCAATGTTTCTGAATTATTTTATTGTTTTGATTTTGGATCTAACTGACATCATCACCTTATAGCTTCAAAGCACAAAACTAAGTGATGTCCAAAGTCAGAGAGCATATTATTTTTTCCAACTAACATTCCCTCTGTTGTATGAGATATGAATGATAATAAAAAGCAATTGTCAAGCTTCAGCAGGCTGTGTTCGTGTGAAGGTTCAAGATCATTACACTCATAATTCTATAGGGTCTAGGTGAATTGATAGAGAGGCATAATCAAGAGGATAAACGAATCTGAGTTTCTGCTGAAAAGTCTTCACAGATGTTGGAAATATGAAACTGCTTTCCACACCTGTACCTTTATTCATTACATCTGTGCCTGGAAGCTAGCCTCCTATTTTTCAGAGTGGTATTCAGAATTGTAACAAAAACATATATTTAACAAAGGGGAAATCGCTATTTACCACCCAGATACCAGTACTAGACATGATCCCAGAATTAAGAGGAACATATACCTAATGGAAAACTTAATTCTATCCAGAGATGGTGACATTTAGTTCCCTTGCATGAGACTCAATTAATTAGACTTTCTGACAGAGAAGTCCCAGGGCAGTGAAATCCCTCTCAACCCCTGGCCAGGCTGTAGAGTTGCAAATGCAAACATCCCCGTCTCTTGAAGTAGCAATCACAGTTCCTCTGTCCAACATATTCATGTCCTAATTGCCCTTAGATTGTCCATGCATCCTTCCCATAGCATACCTCTGGTCCCAATGGTGATACAGATGTCTTGTGTTAATACTCTGAGACCCTCAATATAGCCTTAACACAGTCTTAAGTAGCACAGAGGGCTTTACAGTACTTCTCCACATCAAGACAAATTTCATCCAGCAATGAACCCCACAATAACTAATATTCATTGGTATAATACAGCTGCTGATCAGTGACTTCAATATTATTAATATCATATGTATTGTACTGCCACAATACTAACTTTATTATTCACCGATTAATGAACACATACAAAAGAGTGTTGCCAACACATTTAGTCAGATATAGCATATAGTTATAGTCTTCCACATACATACCTTACAAATACACAATTACCCTCAATGCAGGAGAGAAATTGCAGAGACAAATACTTTTTCTAAGGACCTCTCTATTTGCAGATTTAAAAGTACCACTGCACAATAAAAAAAAGGTAATATACTGGAATGCTGATTATTCAATTCATATTAAACAGTCATAGCCTATAGAAGTTCAACTTCTTGGCTGAATCTGTATACTTTTATAAATCCGTTGTGTGTTTGTGGTTTTTGAAAAAACCTAGAACTAAGATGGGTGGTAACCGACTCCAGCACAACCATGGGAGAAATCAACAATAATTGATCTTGAGTCTCTAGCTTCAGTTCTGGGATCCAGTGGGAGATCCACTGTGCTTTTGGCGGGTGGTAAAATGTACTCCCTTCTGCTTCCAGTCACCTAATCTGCCCAATATGGGGATGGGTGTGGACTCTTCTCTCAAGTGTATCCTCCCTGCCCTAGAAGCTATACGCTCTTGGGAGCACAGGGCTGGAGCAGCAACTGTGCTCGCTGATCACATTGTGACTGCAAGCTGTGTGGCTGCACAGAATGTGGGAAGAAGGAAATAATGCTCTTAGGGTCTGACCCAGCTCTATTGAAGTCAATGGGAATCTTTCCATTGACTTCAGTGAAAGTACGATTCAGACACAAGAGCCATCTCTGACCCTGGTGCCCAGGTACTGGTGGAGACATAATCCAGCTTGTAATGAGCTAGAGTGTCTAAACAGAGGAGCTGCCACCCCCATGTCAACATATTAGGGGTGAAACAAGCATAACCGCAGCAATAATCCAAAAGTGAAAAATCACAGCCTATTAGAAATATGCTCTTGGATATTTTTAATTAGGAAAAGAAAAGACTGCACCATGAAATTAAGTTTTATTTGAGTTCATTAGAGAATAATTAATTCAGCCATGTATAATTACAAAGGAATTACCCATCACTTCTTTCAAAGGAAATTACACAATCTGCATTTTAAACTTCATTTTAAAGCCTTGCATCATTCTTCTGAGAAAGCACCACATGCTGCTCTCACTTTTAGAATTTCTAAGTATATTTCTTAAAGGGATCACTGGTAAATCATTGATTCCATCCACCTCTGTGAAACTTTACATATTATCCTAATGCTCCTTCTTTTCCCCTTTTCTGTGCCTGGTATGGAAATCCTGAAGGGGAATCTTTCATTTCAGAGGCAGATCACATTTAATGAACCCAGAGAGACAGTTTCTTTAGCTTTCTGGACTCTTTCACAAGTCCCTATGGGTTCTAAGGCACTCTAGCTCATTCTGTAAAACATACTGAAAGATTTCAGTGGCTTCTGCATTCATTTATATACATCACTGCTTCCAATAATTGTAACATCTTTCTCATGCTGTGATCCTTTTCCTAGTTATCTGTCTAGTCTTCCTGTGTGTCTTCTGGTTTTGTTAGATATATGAAAACAATTAGGTGGTAAGAAAAAATTTGCTTTGTATTTTGGTGAGTTGTGACAGAAGATGATGTGTGTGCTCATCAACAACCCAAGGTATAAAGGATCATTCAGCATTAAACTCCATAAGACAGGCTGCAATGTATTTGTACACAGTGTGGAATTAATAAAGTGATTGTAATTTCAATTCAATAGCATCTATTATTTTTTTCATGGATGTGCTGGTCCCTTTAATAGTAATGGGAATTATATCTGCATAGCAGGGGGAGGGAAACCAAATATTCTGCATTGCCATAGAGTAATAACAAACACGGGGCACAGCCTTGTTCTCACTGAAGTTAACATCAGTACTTCCAAGTATTCTAACAGGAGAAGGAAAATGCCCATGAGGTATTTATGGTTTCACTTAAGATATTAGGATCATGTAACTATAGTATTTGTCAATGGACTTTCCTGTTCAGCTGCAGTTTCATAACCATATTCAAAGAGAAGTAAAGCAATAATACCCTTAATACTTTCATCCAATGGTGTAACCACTGGGTTTGTCTGCCTCAGTTTCCTACACTGTCAATTACAACATCTTTGATTCTCGATGCCTTCTTTTATGTTTCAATGTATTCTTTGCCATTGCTTTTTTATTTCATTTGATTTGCTAATTCAGTGTGTGTTTAGATTCATGCCTCAACTGTGCATAAACAGATTTTTATCATGTACCTCTCACTATCTCCTTATGAGGTATCAGAGTGCGCTGTTGGCTAAAAATAGAGCAAGGACTGGGAGCCAAGAAACTCCTGACTGTAACATTGACTGGCTCTATGGCCTTGGGCAAATCACATAGGTCTGAATTCATTCCTGTGCCATGCTTGAACCCCTCATACCATCATCATGCTCACACACACACGATACTGAGCCTGCCAAGGGTTGCTTCAGTCCCCACTGCCGGTTAGGGCATCAAGTGGTTCCCTAATTTGCTCCTGGCTACCTTGTATCAGCCAGAAAATAGCCAGGTCATGGGACACGCTGGCCACACACACTGTCATTACAAGACCATTCCCAACTTACCCTAGGATTCCCAGTTTGAAGGGGGCTCTAGGGAGGGTGAGGATTTGGCTTCACCAGTCCTGCACCTAGCAGGGAAGACCTCTTCTGCCAGGGGTATTTGGCTTCACCAGCTCTGGCCCCTGACACAGACCCTAACAGCACATTTCCATGGCAGCTATGGTACAGCCAGGTTACAGCTGTCCCCAGAACTCCTGGAGATAGAGAGCAGAAAAGATAGTACAGCCTCATATTGGTTGTATTTATTTATTTCAGCTAAACTGAGGGTTACAACCACAACCTTTACTTGCCTACTCCCATCCCCAAACTGGCCAGCTGTTGTCTCTCTTTCCTACTATGCACCTAGACTCAGACTGAGACCCAGACCTCTGGAACACATCCTATGACATCCAGAGGATAAGGTTTGCAGTGTCGCAGAGACCTCTTACCGCTCTCCATTTAATAGAAACAAGGGTCATTGTGTATAGGAATGTCTCTATACACCACTCTAGGAGGAATTTGGACAGTCCCATCCAATGTGTCCCATTTTAATTTCTTTAAAATTCTTCTATTTATTTACACTGAATTTATTTCTTCTGTGCTATATTTTTGAGCCATATTTTTACTTTCCTCTTCTAAAAGTCTTATTATAACTTGCTACCCTATATACTCAAGCAGAGAGATCATCAAACTTGAACACTAAGACCTTTTTGTGTTTTTCAAATGATTTTCTCAAGTGAATGTCAAAGCAATATCTAATAATACACACTCTTAGGATTGCAGAATAAAATATAAAATTAATCACTGTGTACCCACAGCAGTAATTTGAAGGCTGCTTACTAAATCTGTCAAACCAGACAAGCTGTAGCCTACATCTGCAAAGGCAGAAAAACACAATAAGCCAGTTAGGTCAAAGGTGACAGAATGTTTCTATTTACTTAAGCATATTTAAGTTGTCATGATTTTACAGTTCTGCATTATCCTGCTGAACACATTGCCAAAATGCTATGCTTTTAGCTGCTTTAACCACACGGACTTCTGCACACCATGACTGGTAGGTTGCCAGAGATAATATATTAATGTGTCTTCCTTTTTAGTTTCAGAATTTCCATACAGATAGAGTGTGTTTTGTTATTTCATAATATTACAAAATTAACCTACAAATGGAAAAGTACAATTTTGTGAAAGTAACAATTTGTTCAGACATAAGGTCACATTTCAGTGTTTGAACATCTGGGAGGTGAGCGTTCTGTCTAAGGCCACAGAATGTGCAAAACTGACAATGTGAATAGAAAGCTGTCTTCCAGCAATTGGCTCTCAGACACATCCTGAATTTAAAAATGTAAACATTAGTTATGCAGCCAGCCAAAATCGAAAGCCATTGGGAAGGTGACTACTTTATCAGTAGGAGGAAGACGACTAAAATATGCATTGTGAAGAGGATTTAAATATTAATTATAATATAATTATGCTGGTATAATATAACTATTTTTAAGCAGACCCACATGCCTGGACATAGTAAATTGAAACTTTAAACAGCTAGTGTAGAATTTTCAAGTTAGATAAATGTGTAGGACGAAAACCTAGACATATGACAAATTCCTGTGTAGGTCCTGAACCAAGCATTAATCCCAAAGCAATATTGTTGTATTTACAGTTATACAACATTAAGGCCCTCACATTTCACAGCCAAGTAGAAATGTGTCAGGGCATTCTTAATTTTTCCATTCTCTCTCAGTTCGAAAAAGACCATGATAAATAGCTGTACAATGATAATCCATTACAGAAAGTGTTGGTTGAAACCAGTTAATATGGTTTTGTGCAAGTTAACATGAAAATCTTTGCCAGTTCATTTGCATGGCTTTCAAGTTTTCTGGAAATAATTTTCAATGGATTTCCATAGCCTCATGCATTCCTGAAAATCTCTTGCAGATCAACTCGCAACATTGATGTTTAGCATTATACAGAATGATTTTGAAATTTCATGCATTTGAAATTTGTCATGATAGTATTACGGCTGCTGTCTTTGACGATATTGACCTGGGGAAGGATAGGAGAACACAAAATACCACACACACACACCTATATTATACGTGCAGACATACAAACACCTGTGAGGGATGGTTGAGGCACACTTAGTCTGCCTTGGATATGGAAGAATGGACTAGATGACTTCTTCAGGTCCCTTCCAGCCCTACATGTATAGGATTCTATGCATACACACAAATATGCATGGGCACACATGTGCTGTCCTGGTGAGATGAGGATGAATGTATACACTTATGTACGTGCTGGTTCCACAGGAAGCAATATCCTGTAGCCAGCATTTGGATCCTGTAGCCAGCATTTGAGTGAATACTGAAACTGATGGCATAATGATTCTCATTATTATCTATTATGACAGCACATAAGCCAGCCTGTTTCCCAATAGTGTATCCAAACGCGTTGCTGATTTTTAAGATACCGACTATGGGCTTGATTCTCATTTATACTAAAGTGTTCTGGCCTATGAAAACCAGGGAATAATGTAAAGAAAGATACAAAATGGCAGGGAATAATGTTGTCAGGGTTCCTCCCCCACTCTGAACTCTAGGGTACAGATGTGGGGACCTGCATGAAAAAACCCCTAAGCTTATCTTTACCAGCTTAGGTCAAAACTTCCCCAAGGTACAAAATATTACACCCGTTATCCTTGGAATGGCCGCTACCACCACCAAACTAATACTGGTTACTGGGGAAGAGCTGTTTGGACGCGTCTTTCCCCCCAAAATACTTCCCAAAACCTTGCACCCCACTTCCTGGACAAGGTTTGGTAAAAAGCCTCACCAATTTGCCTAGGTGACTACAGACCCAGACCCTTGGATCTTAAGAACAATGAACAATCCTCCCAACACTTGCACCCCCCCCTCTCCTGGGAAATGTTGGATAAAAAGCCTCACCAATTTGCATAGGTGACCACAGACCCAAACCCTTGGATCTGAGAACAATGAAAAAGCATTCAGTTTTTTACAAGAAGACTTTTAATAAAAAATAGCAGTAAATAGAAATAAAGAAATCCCCCCTGTAAAATCAGGATGGTAGATATCTTACAGGGTAATTAGATTCAAAAACATAGAGAACCCCTCTAGGCAAAACCTTAAGTTACAAAAAAGATATACAGACAGAAATAGTTATTCTATTCAGCACAATGCTTTTCTCAGCCATTTAAAGAAATCATAATCTAACACATACCTAGCTAGATTACTTACTAAAAGTTCTAAGCCTCCATTCCTGTTCTGTCCCTGGCCAAGACGACTACAGACAGACACAGACCCTTTGTTCCTCTCCCTCCTCCCAGCTTTTGAAAGTATCTTGTCTCCTCATTGGTCATTTTGGTCAGGTGCCAGCGAGGTTACCTTTAGCTTCTTAACCCTTTACAGGTGAGAGGAGCTTTCCCCTGGCCAGGAGGGATTTCAAAGGGGTTTACCCTTCCCTTTATATTTATGACAAATGTTAAGAAAGATACGAAATGGATTCAGCCATTCTACATATAACAGCAAATTACAAACTAGTATCACAATGGCCAAAATATAAAAACATGATATAAACCAGCCTCAAGATGCATGATATAAACCAGCTCCATATAAATCTGGGGTGGGCAGTTACCTAATAAGGTTTAGTCTGGATGTTTATCCAAACTATAAAAACTCATAGAGATCACTACCAAAGCATATTACCTGCTCCACAGCCATAGTTCTCCTTAAAGCTTGGCTGGAGATGTATTCTTGTGTGAAATGACAGCCAACCTTCTATTCCACTCCAGGGTCTTCCAGGGGTGTAGGTGTGAAGTCCATGCAATGCCACATAGGGCCACTAACATTATAATTGTCATTATAGAGTCAGAAGGGGGAATCTTGAATTCTTACGAGCCCATGGTCTGGGTGATACTTGGATTTAGTCAGCTTCTTATAACTGGCCAACACCTGGGGCACTCAGGGACGTTTTATTTGGCCGCACATGTCAGTGAATTTTACAATGCTTCCTACTGTGTCCAAAAGGAGCAGTGACGGGAAAGAAACAGTCACACAGAAGAGATTGGAGAGTTACAGCCCCTTCCTCCAGATGACATCAACTGATTGTGCTGGGGGCTGTCTAGGAGATGGAGTACTGGGAACCTGTCAGAAGGGTACATGGGAGGGCATAGGAGAGAGGGAGAAGTCTTGTAAAGAGGAGAAGGAGGGACAATTTCATTTTTTTAATTGGGGGCTATGAATATGATCCAAACATCAGGCTACCCAAATCTGACTAATGTTCAAATCTTAATATTATATTATTTGCATGTTCCTAATATAATCCGAAAATACCTCAACCAAGATTATGAGAACCTCCAAATAGTTTTGGACAGCTGGTGTGACCACTGTAGGATCAGTTGTATTGATCTTATTAGTATTTGCATTATGGAAGCACCTAGAGGTCACAGTTGACATTAGGGCTCCATAATGCTGGATGATATTCATACATATAAAAAGTCCCTGCCTAGATTTCACTATCTCTGATTAGGGTGAAGCTACTCTTTCACAGCATTGAACTGCTTTTTCCACAATTAGAGTAAATCCAGAACAAACACTTGTAGTAGTAGCTAATCAGAAACTGTCTAACTTCTAGAAATATCACCTACTGATCAGTATGACTCAAACTTATGGACAAGAGATGTGTTTTGTTTCTGAAATACATTTATATTTGTAAAAGGAAAGATGAACTATTTCCTTTGCAGGACAGAGGTTCTGGGGCCTGAACTCAGTGGGACTTTCCCTGGACTTCAGTGGACACTGGACCAGGACCAAATTCTCAGAAATTAGGAAATGCTAGAATTAAGGGTGTTTGTGCAACCTTAATTCAGCCTCTTTGTGCATATGTATTATGATACAATCTCTAGTTACATGATCACATAATATTTTTTAACAGCTTTAGTGGGGAGACTTTTCTGCCCATTCCTCCCCAGCACAGCCCCTCTTGACCCGCCTCCAACCTGTTCCTGTCCCAATCCTGTTTCTTCTCCACTCCTGACTCCTTATTCCAGTTCTATTTGCCTTACCTAGCAAGTCCTGGCCTCCACTACTCTGTATTCGAATCCCAGTCCCGGTCTCTTTGCTCAGCAAGTCTTAGTCTCACCCCTCCGGACTTGCTGTCCCAGTTTTCCCCTCCAGACCCCTCAGTCCCAGTTCCAATCTCCTTGTCCAGCCATTCCCAGTCTCCCTCTCCCAGGCCCGGTTTATTCCCCAACTCCTTGTCCCCGGTCTTCTTGCTAAGCCAGTCTCAGATGCCCCCACTCCTGATTCCTCAACCAAACTATTTTCCTTGCCTCTAGTCACTCTCCCAACCTCAAATCACTGACACCTAGTCCCAATCTCCTTCCCCAGGTTCCTCAACCACTCTCAATGCACCTACCCTGGGCTCTGTGTCCTAGCCTCTTTGCCAAGCCAGTCCCTGTCTCCACCCAAACTCCTCATCCCAGTCTACTCTCACCACCCTCAAACAGGTCCAACTCTTGTCCCCTCTGCATTTGAGTCAGGCAATTTCCTCCTCCACACTGCTTGAGCCCAGCAGGGGCAAATCACTGAGAGCACAAGAAAGACAGGCTCCCTACTATCAGATTCAGTTGCTTGGCCTTGACCCCAGCCCCAGCTAGCCCACCATAACCCACCTACAATTACAGGGAAAGTAATGCTCATCTTCAGCTCAAGCATGCTCCGTAGGGAACCTATAGGCAACTTAGCTGCTAAAATCTAAGTCTCTAATGAGCATCTCTGAACTGCAATTTTTCAAATACTTATAACTACGCCAAATTCAGGCAGATTTTCATGGGAATTGCAAAAGGCACATCTGTGACACATATCCCATATCCCTGTCAAATTTCAAGTCCTTGCTTCAAAACATGGAGGTGCTGGAGAGATTCAAAGAAAAGGCCACCAGAATTTTTTAACCTGGGAAAACAATGTATTTTTCTCTGGCTTCATTCCTGGAAGTGGCTAGACTATTTTGGCTGAAATTTTCCAGAAGGATTACACCTGAGACAGACACCCAGCATGGAAAATTTCAGCCTGAACAGCTAAAGTTTAGCAAAGTTATAAGAAATGTAAACCTGGGTCTTAGAATGGGAAACGACAGATTACTTGAATAATAGGCAGTGCTATCAACCTACCTATATTAATATGCCCTGCATGTTCAGGAGGTGAGTTTTACTATGGCATATTATTTCTTATATCTAATTATGCATTCATCGTATGACAATTTATTGGAAGTCCAATTAAAATGCTAATTTACCACTAGCCTACAAGTTTATTATTTATACCTTTCTAATAACTAATAAATCACATGTAATTGACTTTAATAAAGCAAGATACATAACAAGACCAACAATTATCTGATTATGAGATAATAAAGTCTTGAATACAGCAACAAATTGAAGTAAAGTAAAATATTTGAGAGAATTTATGGTCAGAAAAGCTTGCTTTCTATATTTACTTAGTATATAAGAAGTAGCACACTTTGTCTGCCTAAACAGATAAGTATGTCACTATCATTATGCAAACAGGTACTGATGTAAAAATTAGCTGAAAAGATAATCTACAGTCTGATGCTCCCTTAGCAAAATAATATTAGTTTAAATGCTTTGTTATTTGTGTTAGGGCAGTTTTCTCCACAAACAAAAGCCACATGTAGATAATGAATTTGTCATGGATTATAAAATTCAGCTCTTCTTTCCTGACTCAAACTGGAACCATGAAGGCAGTCAAAATATGAAACACAACAAAACTAAATCTTTTATTTTCCCTGCATATTATCAAATATTTATTGACTTATTAAATGTTTCATTATTGACTACAATTGGTTTCTGAGCATCTATGTGCTTTTCAGCTACACTATAGTTCATTGTCTCTGCTTAGCTTTTGCGTAGCTTTTTTGAGAGAAAGACAGAAGCCTACAGGATGAGAATGCTGGAAGCCAAAATCTTCTTCAATGTAGCGCATAACTGCTGCTGATTATAGAGCAACGTGTTAGCAAGAAGGCTCAACAGGGAAACCCCATGGGGTTTCCATTCTCTGCTTCTTTTCAGTGTACGTTCTGAGAAAGTATGACACAGTGGTAGAACAGGCTCACGTAATATTTTTAAGAGACAAATAATTAGCAAGACTATAACTGTCCTTTTAACTTGTGTGAGCAATCCCAACCTGACAACAAGAACAACAAAAGAAAAGAAAATATACAGTAATTTCATGGGAATGCAAGACTATTTTCATATAATTGGATAGCAATCTCACCCCTCCCCCCCCCCCCCCCACACACACACCCATAAAACCAGAGAGAGCTATAGACTATTGTTTTGTTTCACATATTATTGATATACAGGCTTAACAAACAAGTTCTGGTCTATGATGAAATTTTCATAAAGATAAACTGGAAAATCAGGAAATCTTTATTTAATAAAAATAATCACAAATAGCTCAAAGAACAACTGCCTAATGATGATCTTTAATAAATAATAATAATACATTATACTGACCAAGCTATATAAAAACATTAACAGAAGCCATTTGTTAAAAGATTGATTTCTATTGTTTAGTAAATCCTAGAAAATTTACTTCCCCCCGTCAACTCGGTGACTCTGTCCTTTCACAGCTGGTTTCATGATTCAAGTTTGATGGTTTCAATTCAACCTATAACTCAAAATCTCCCCACACAGTTTGACAATATAACCACCCTCTGCGTTGTCAAAACCAAGCTGCTAACATGAATTCTAAATTACTTCTTACCCCCCTCTGGACCAAGGCTGAACTTATTCAAAAAAATAGAGCATAGTAGAAAAGCCAGAATCATAGCTCGTGTGTAAATAAGAGAAAGCAAGAGAGAGAATTTCAATATAAAAGGGATCCTGATGGTTGCCCTTTTCTAGCAGTAGGGAGTGAAGTGGTGCAAATTAAGTGATTATATATAGGGACAGAAAATAGTGAAAGCCTGGATAAAAGGGTCGGTCTAAGGGATGCAATATTTTCAGAAGTAATGGGGAGTCTCCATTTGCTGAAATCTGGTTCCAAGAGGGATGGAAAGAATGAGGGGAAAAACAACAACACAGAAATAAAACTGTGAGGGAATAAAGTGAAAACAACAAAAATTGCAGCAGCAAATGGAAAAGCACTACAAAGGACTAAACAAAGAGCAATGTGGAAACAATGGGATGGGACAGAGAGATAGCTAAAAATGCCATTCAGAAGAAAGTTACAAGAATCTTTGGCAATTTTAATCCTGCATAGAAAATGAAGCTGAGAACTAAACTGCCAGATGCCAGTTTATTGATTACAAGATGTCATCTGGTTACATACACAAAGACCCTCCAAATACCTAAAAGCTAGAAAGAAACAAGCTATGTACACTTGTGATAATGCTTCCCATAAGGGTTATATGGAGAGTTTTACATTTGCTTAAGGACCTTTACTTTTAAAGAGAAAAAACAAGACAGAACAGACTAGATATCACAATGAATGCACTTCTTAAGCCAACTGTAGAGAAGCAGGGGAGTGTAGACACAATAAAAAGAATGAAAGAGTAGCTTGAAGAGAAGTAGTTATTCCAAGAGCCACATACAAGGAAAAATGAGAAACTACAGCTGGATGATATCAAGGAAAATATGTTACTGAAATGTGGGCAACAAGTTATTTAGAGAGATAACATAGATTGCAAATAGCTTTTCTGGTTGCAGACAAAAGCTGAATGAATGGATACAGAGCATGAGAGGAAGTCACACTATCCAAAAGTGGGCTTGAGACTTTATTTAGTCTAGTAAGTAATGGACAGTATAGATCTCATCACATCCATAGAAACTGCATTTCTTTTCTAGAAATACTCCCAAATCTTATTTATTTTGTCTGGTACCTTATTACCAAGCTCATTTCTTCTGACAGCCCATGGCTACAGTTCCCTTCTGGCCAGAGTCTTTTCCAGAATTGTCATTTAATATTAATATTAATAACCCAGGAGGAGATAGACATCATGAAACCAGCCTTGTCACTCAGCCCCAGACTCCAAAGTGGAGTGGGCATGCATCCTCAAATGCAGATATTCACTTGGAATCTCACAGTAAACCCAGCTAACATTTTATTTGTCTTCCCATGATAAGGGAATTCTTATCATTAGCATTTATTAACATACATTTAAATGGTGTGACCTCATCTGGAATACTGTGTGCAACTTTAGTCTCCCATGTTTAAGATGAATACAAACTGGAATAGGTGCAGAGAAGGGTTCCTTGGATGATCAGAGCAATGGAGAACCTACCTTATGAGAGGAGACTTAAAAAGCTTGGCTTGTTTAGCCAAACAAAACAAAGGCTGAGGGGAGATAGGACTGTTCTCTATAAATACATCAGAGGGATAAACACCAAGGAGGGAGAAGAATTATTTAAGTTAAGGACCAATGCTGACATAAGAACAAATGGATAAAAACTGGCCACCAACAAATGTAGGCTTGAAATTAGATGAAGGTTTCTAATAATCAGAGGAGTGAAGTTATGGGAAAGCCTTCCAAGGAGAGCAGCGGGGCAAAAAAAGGCTGAACTTGATAAGTCTATGGAGGGGATGGTATCATGAGATTGCCATCTGCAACTATTAGCAAATATCTCCAATGACCACAGATTGGGCACTAGATGAGGAAGACTCTGAGTTACTACAGAGAAATTCATTCCCAGGTGTCAGGTGGGTGGGTCTTGCCCACATGTTCATGGTCTAACTGATCATCATATTTGGGGTCAGGAAGGAATTTTTTCCCAGGGCAGATTGGCAAAAACCTGGGGTGGGGGTTGCCTTCTTCTGCAGTGTGGGACCTGTGTCACTTGCTGATTTGAACTAGCGTAAATGGTGGATTATCTGTAACTTGAAGTCTTTAAACAAGATATGAGGACTTCAGTAACTCAGCTAGAGGTTATGGGCCTATTATAGGAGTTGGTGGATGAGGTTCTGTGGCCTGGAATGTGCTGGAGGTCAGTATAGATTATCATGATAGTCTCTACCAGCCTTAAAGTCCATGAGTATCAATGCACCTCACAAAAATTAGTTAATTTAGCCCCACAACACCTATATAAGGCAAAGAATGATCTTTACTCCCATTTTGCAGATTGGAAAACTAAGACACAGAGCAGTATTAGGCCAAGCACTGGTCTGGAATATTTTTGCTGAAAAATGTGGATTCACTGAAACTGAAATTGTATGAGAACCACAGTTGGTTTTGATGAATCTCCCAATTCAAAAAATGTTTCAGAAAAAATGTTTTGAAACAATCAAAACATCCTGCTCTGACATTTTGAAACAGGAAGTTTCTAGTTTTTTTAGTATAAACTATTTTTTGTCTTGGAATTTTAGTAAATTTAGAGTAAGGGAGGTTATAAGGCGGGGGGAGGGGACTGTCAAAATTGAAATGAAAGTTTTTGATTGACCAAAACAAAATTTCGGGGGAGGGGAAGATCTTCAGTTTTCAAAAATATTCAAGTTTTTAACTTTTCTTCCTGAATTGGGATGGAGGGTTTGTTTTTTTTTTAATCTCAACATTTTTTGCAAGACATGAAAACCATTTCCTGCCAAACTTTAATTAGATCTGATTCTCAGAGGAGCTAACCATCTCTATCTCCCTTTGACTTCAATTGCTGCTGTAACTGCTAAGCACCTCTGAAAATCAGATGCTAAATGGCATACCCAAAGTCACATAGGAAGTCTGTAACTGGGTTGGAAACAGACTAGATGATATAATGGTCCCTTCTGGCCTTAAAAATCCATCAGAATCCAAATCTCCTCATTCCTATTCAAATGCCTTAACAGCAAGACCATTCCTGCTGCCTAAACTAAGCTATCTCCCAGCAATGCCACTGCTTCTAACAAAAATGAAGCAATTTATTTCCCTTTATTTACTGCACTGTGAGTAAAATATAGTTTAGGTATTTCACTTGTTAGAATCAGGCTCTTTTTTAAAAAAAATATGCTATGACTCACTCTTCACGTTAATATGCCTTTTTGTTGTGTCTTGAAATTCATTCTAATCACAAAAATACTTCAACATATGTTTCCTAGGCTTATATTTTGGCATATACATATCAAGCTACATTTTGCTTTAGGTAGAGGATCCTTATTGTTCATGTAATTACTATCAAGAAATAATGCAAATGGACTTCATGTATTTATTGTGTCTACTGGAGACAGTTATTGGGCTCTCTTTTTAAGTTTATAATGACAGCAATGAGAATTGACATTCCACTCATGGAAGTACAACAAACACCCATTTTATTGAATGCCTTAAAGACTTTAAATTAACAAGCTAAGCGGCTCTTGTTCGCATTCAAGCATGTATTTATATCTAGCATGTATTTATATCTCTAAAATCCAGTCTCAGATTGGATTTCAGCATAATATAAATTAAGTTCTCTCAGATTAGTACATCTCACCCATGAAAAATAAGTATTGTGCTTGAGTGACAAGTAGTAACATACCTATAACCTAGTAGCTGTATGTACAGTATGAATAAGTAATCACAGTGGGATGAGTTGAGGCTAGAGTTAAATCCACATTTATAAGACCCCGCTAAGAGTGTTTAACTTGGGTAGGATTTAGAAAGCCCTTCCTAATTATTTAAACTTTTATTTGTAGTGAGTAACAAAAGTTATTGAATATCAGAGAATAAATCTTTTCATATGCTCCTCTTAACTAAGCTTCCCTTGTCATTTCCCACTGGTAGAATTCCCTCTAATGACCAATAATTTAAAAATAAAAGAAAATTAATCCAGCTACAATATATAAAACTATCATAGTTGAATACAAGGCTTTTTTCTACCCATTTGTGAAAATAATCTCAATTACTTGAGACCATATTAGGAAGCCTCAGGGAAGGCTGGGAGATCAGGAACTCCAGGAATCCACACCTGGAATTGACATTCAGATCTGACCCCAGATCGCTGTCCTCAACATATTAGCACAGGTAAGTGAGACACAAGGAACTGATAAGGACAGCCCAGAATTCCTGAGTCTCAGACCTTCTTCCAGTCCAAACTAACATGTTCTCTCCATCCCACAACCCCCTTTTCTTTCTCAAGCAGCCCTTTTTTGCTGATGAATGAAAGGTGCTGCATGCAAGAACATAAGTTTGGCCATACTGGGTCAGACCAAAGGTCCATATTGCCCAGTATCCTATCTTCTGACAGTGGCCAATGCCAGGTGCTTCAGAGGGAATTAACAGAACATGTAATCATCAAGTGATCCATCCCCTGTCACCCATTCCCAGCTTTTGGCAAACGGAGGCTAGGGACACCATCCATCACCATCCTGGCTAATAGCTATTGATGGACTTATCTTCCATGAACTTATCTAGTTCTTTTTTGAACCCTGTTATAGTCTTGGCCTTCACAACATCTTCTGACAAAGAGTTCCACAGGTTGACTGTGCATTGTGTGAAGAAATACTTCCTTTTGTTTGTTTTAAACCTGCTGCCTATTAATTTCATTTGGTGACCCCTAGTTCTTGTGTTACAAGAAGGATTAAATAGCACTTCCTTATTTATGTTCTACACACCAGTCATGATTGTATAGACATCTATCACATCCCCCCTTAGCAGAGTGTTTACTGCTGCTCTGCCAAGTACCAATCTAAAATATTTAATAAGCCCTCAGGAGCCAGGTTGGTCAAGAGAAAGTGCAGTGCTTGAATTTATTACACTAGCACTTGACTCAGGCTGAGCCTGCCCAGGCCTTTGGAAACATCCAGTCTATACTAGGAATCTCCAGAAGTGTTAGCAAATCACTCCCATGCTAATCCTGCATCTTCTCATTACCATAGTCCCACCACAGCAAAACAATCCTTACAGCAGTGGTGGGCAACCTGCGGCCCATGGGCTGCACATGGCCCGTCAGGGTATTCCGCTGGCGGGCCGCGAGACAGTTTGTTTACATTGACTGTCCTCAGGGACGGCTGCCCGCAGCTCCCAGTGGCCATAGTTGGCCCGCGCTGCTTCCCGCAGCTCCCATTGGCCAGGAAAAGTGAAGTGCAGCTACTGGAAGCTGCAGGTGGCCATGCATGCTGACGGTCAATGTAAACAAACTGTCTCGCAGCCCACCAGAGGACTACCCTGACGGGCCGTGTGTGGCCCACAGGCTGCTGACCACTGCCTTACAGCCTCCTTCCTACTGGAAAAAAACAAGGAGATGAGTTGGGGAACCTAGAAGAGGAGAAAGACCAAAGGACAGAAGTGGCCTAAACATTTTTGGAGTCCAGCAAAATTTTTTTTGCTAAAGATGTCCTCTTTTTCTTTTGCACCAACAGTAATATGACTGGTTTATCCTAATACAATTTTAAATGGTCACATTGCCTAATGGAGGCCAGTAAAATACAAAAGCTCTAAAGAAAAGGGCTTATGAGTTCCTGCAGAAAATCAAGATCGACAGTACAATTCACCGTTTTCTCTGAAGTCATCTCACTGTCCTTCTGTGAGTGTTAAACTGAAAACAAACTAAAATAACCCCTGAGCTTAAAACAGCATTAATGTGCTCTGCCATCATTTCAGACGTATGAAATATACTTAGATGCTACATTTCATTGGTGAGCAGAGAATTCCTTGTATGTGTATATACTGAATGAAAACCATACACTGTTACCCTCATACGAATTCCAATGGCCATTTGGCTGGGAATGTGTAAATTGAAAGACTTGTGCTTGAATATACAATAGCCCATTGAAATTTAGCTATTTTATTTCATTAAGAGTGAATGGGGGAGAAATCAGTATATATTTATTCACATGGAAGAAAAAATATTTTTCATAGAAAATAAAGTAAAAGCCTCTGGAACTCAGGCATGTTTCATTTTTCTTTTTGGCATTTCCTTGTACAGTAAAAATGAAAGGGAATTTTTATTTATTATAGACCCCAGCAAGGTCTATAATGCCTGAGCCTGAATTAAGCTGGCATTATTTCTTGAAAGGCCAAGAAAGTGCAACCACGCTTTGACTCTGTTCAACCAAGCAGTGTCTGTGCTTTGAACTGTTAGAAGCCTTTCTAAGGGCAAAAGCTTAGACAAGCTTATAAAGATGAAGCCACATCATCTGTGGTTGCTTAGATTTAATTCAATACAGCTCTATGCATTGAAAGGTTCTTGTACATTTAATAAAACCCAAACAATGTTTTAAACAAAAGAAACATATATATAACTCAGTTTACATCACAGTAAAACTAGGAACATGGCTATTTTATGAAGACAAGAAATCCTGAACAATTTGTCTAAGTTATTAGATTTTCTAATAGGAAAGAAGCTTCCCATTTCTAATTTAAAACTAAACTGAACAGAGCAACACAAAATATTTCATACATTCTCACTCCACTGTTGTATTTATTTGCCCTAGATCATCTAGATTAGTTGAGTTGCACTTGACACAACACTGGATGGAATGAAGGCAGAAGTAGCTTTAACTGCCCTTTACAATCCCCTTTACTTGGGGCCAGGCAGGGATATGGCACTTGGGCTGCTCGAAATTACATCCTGCTGCCCATGGCTAAGGCTACAATTTTGGCCTGGATATTTTAGTACATTTTATTGCAGAGATGTGAGCAAAATAATAAATAAGTCATGCAAAAGGGGCAGAGGGTTGGAGAGCAAGCCTGCACTACACTCACCCCACAGCAGGGACTCCTGTCCTGCTATGGCTCAGGATGATGCAACCTAGTGTACGGTGTCACAGCACAAGTTTTGCCTGTCTGCCCCTCCATCTATGGAGGTATGAACATGCCAAACGTGAATGGTGCCATGACCACACGTGCCAGGCCTCAAATGTTTGGAGCTGGAGCCAGGCCCAGCCCTGTGGGACAGGAACATCCACTGTGGGTTGAGTGTGAAGTGGGCTCATCGCAAACTTTATTCAAAGTCACAGTTACCATGAACACCATGACCTCCAAGCCATGGCTCAAAGGGTCATTTCAGAAGTTAAGTGTCACTGAGTGCAGATCCCCTGGTTATACATCTTTCACACTAAGCACAGTGCCAGGAGGAAGGTGGGTGTAGGGCTGTGACAGTTGCTCTCTGAAAACTGAGGAGGCCCAAACACAGGGGAAGTCCTCAGGTAAATTAATCCACTGGCTTGATGGCTCCTTTGCACCACCAGAGTGGTGCAAAGTGGCTGGAGTGGTGGCCCAGACCTGGTTCATTTCATTTTTATTATTTAGTTTCAAGATTAACAGTTCAGTGAATGACTTGAACAGTCTCTTTAGGATAAAAATCTTGAGCTTCATATTTACTGACAGCTTACCTTTTTTTCCTCCTTGAACACACAAGTGAATGATGCAAGTGAATGATGTAAATTCCAAACACAATGGGGCCCAGCCATGTTCCCATCACAGTCAATGCAAAACTGCCATCAACTTCAGTGGTAGCAGGGCAAGGTTTTGTGACAGCTTTTGTTAAAATGCAGTGAGATTAAAAATGCAGAACCACAAACAACACTTGGGTAATTCCATGTTGGTTAAACTTTTTCTATGTGGCCACCAGGAGCGCACAGTTAATTTACTATTTCAAACTGATTTTGAAAGTAGATTAGCTGTTAATGTAAAATTGCTATGCAAATCATTTCAGCAGAAAGTAGTTATGGGAAGCCGTTATGAGAAGAGGTCATATATGCAAAACTGGGTTTTGCCCAATTGGTTTCTAATTACAAAATCAGAGACTCTAGAGTTGATGCTTAATATGCCTTTCCCTCCACCATGAAATACGAACATACTGCATGCGCTCACACACACTCATATACACACAAAATGTCTCTCATGATTTTAGCAGACAACTACACAAGGCTCTATTTATCTAAGAATGAAGCCTATAATGCCTAGTTGAAGATGTGAAAGAGCCAATTGTTCCTTACATTAAAGCTAGAAAGATAATGTTTGTTTAAAAAAATGGGCAGGTTCTACTGGCAGTGAATATATTAGATATTCTATAATTCTACATTTTCCTTTGTGAAAAAGATACTGGTTCACAATTGGGTATGATTAGTTATTTAATTCTCAACACAAAGTGTAGACTTCTAGGACATCTAGGTCTCTTCTCATTTAATCATTGCAATAAATTAGACAGTTCTTTGGATGAAAGATAGCAGGACAGTACAGGCCTACTTATTAAGTGCTCTTAATGTAAGGATTTTTTGAGATACATTATGTATCTACAGTGTAGAGTACAGTGGCATGAAAGTGAACATGGCTTGTCTGTAAAGCAGAAACAACTTCAGAAAATCTTTAGTTAACTTATTTTGTTCACGAACATTTTATTCGCAAGTGTAACAGCCTGTGAAATTAATGCTCTCTACTAATTAAGTTGATCCTTGAACAGTAAATCTATAAATATTGTGGACCATTTTCTGGACTGACTTAAATCCAGTGTCTTTGCATGCAATTGTTTGAATAATAAAGTACTACTTAACATGAGCAAGTGCTGCAGACCCTAAGGCCTTGTCTACACCACAGGGAAAATTTGATCTAAGCTATGCAATTTGAGTTATGTGGATAGCATAACTCAAATCTACTTACCGCGGGATCCACACTACATGATGTTGACAGGAGATGCTCTCCCATTGATTCCCCCTATGCTTCTCGATCCGGTGGAGTACAGGAGTCAACAGGAGAGCAATCTGTGGTCAATTTAGCAGCTCTTCACTAGACCCGCTGAATCAACCGCCGATGCATCAATCGCCGCTCGTCAATCCCCCGGTAAGTGTAGACAAGCCCTAAATTTCTTGTTATTCCTGACCCTGATATTCACAAAAGTATAGTTCTGATGCTTGATAGCTGTAAATATTATTCCATAATGGCTGCTAAAATTTGGTCTTATTCATCATTTCTTCTCTAGCATTAAAGGAAAGGAACAAACAAACAGTAAGAATAATAATTTTCTTAAGACATAAATAATTTCTACTTACTACAGACTTCAGGCTTGATTCTCTACTACATTATACTAGTTCTAAGTCTGTGGGATTCCATTATCAGTGATGCTCAACCAGTGTAAAAGTGGTGAAACTTAGTGGAGAATCAGGCCTTCTCTCTCTTTCTATGCTCCTGTCTCCTTACTACTTATCCAATGTCATATGAAGTATTCTGCAAATGGATATTCAGTGCCATGAACACAGTAGTGCATATATGAGTAACAGGTTTTTAATCGTGTACTGCTAGCATACCAGCTTGCAAGCCAGCAGTCAAATTTTGTGGTAGCATCGCCCACAGATGTTTCACAGAAAGTGAGACACAGGGAGTTGTCAACCCACTGTGAATCAATTTATTTGTTCTCACCATCTCTTGAGTCCATTTCACCCTTCAAAGTGCAAACTAGAAATACAGATGTATGCTCTGAAAAGCTCTCCAGATTCAGCTGTTAAAAGGTGAGATGAGAGACTTTTGGCTCCAGTCCAGCATAGTACCATCATAATATATCATGTGTCTTTTCCTAGGGAACTATAACCCAAACTTAGAGGTAAATGAACTTTATGAACTAATATTTTTGGTATCAGTCTGTAACTACAGCTCTGTAACCTTAAGACTCTATCCCCCCAACCCCACCCTGGCAGGATGAATTCCATATAATTGTACTGAGTTCCTCAGGGCAGATGGAATTGTAAGGCTCCAGGACTGTGCTAAGGTCTTTAATTAAATACTGAAGTTATGACAGATCCCATCATGGCTCAACAATAGAAGTTCAAGGAGAAGCAGGAACTTGACTAAGTAAAAGTGTGTCCTCTGAAGTTTTGGAATTGATTTAGAACACTATTTAAAGAAAGGTTCTTCTGTCTCTAACACCTCAAAAGCTGTAACAAAGATATGTTATGACTGCTGTTTAGACTGTAAACTCTTCCAGAAGTGACTATCTTTTTGTTGTGAATTTGTCCAGTGCCTAGCACAGTGGGGTCTTGATTCTGGGTTCATAGAATCACAGAACTGTACGACTAGAAGGGACCTTGAGTGGTCTTCTAGTCCAGTCCCCTGCACTCAAGGCAGGACTAAGTATTATTTAGGCCATCGCTGACAGGTGTTGGTCTTATCTGCTCTTAAAAATCTCCCATGACAAAGATTCCACAACCTCCTTAGGTAATTTCATCCAGTGCTTAACTACCCTGACAGTTAGGAAGTTTTTCCTAACGTCCAACCTAAACTGCTACTTGCTGAAGTTTAAGCCCATTACTTCTTGTCCTATCGTCGGAGTTAAGGAGAACAATATTTCTCCTTCCTCCTTGTAACAACCTTTTATCTACTTGAAAACTGTTATGTTCCCCCTCAGTCTCCTCTTCTCATACTAACCAAACCTAATTTTTCCAACCTTCCCTCATAGGTCATGTTTTCTAGCCCTCTAATAATTTTTGTTGCTCTTCTCTGGACTTTCTCCATTTTGACCGCATCTTTCCTAAATATGAAATCCAGAACTGGACACAATACTCCAGCTGAGACCTAATCAGCACGAAGTACAGTGGAAGAACTACTTCTTTTGTCATGCTTACAACACTGTTGTTAATACATCCCAAAATGATGTTTGCTTTTTTTTCCCCAACAGTGTTACACTGTTGACTCATATTTAGCTTCCGATCCACTGTCACACCCAGATCCCTTTCCACAGTACTCTTTCCCATGCATCATTTCCCATTTTGTATGTGTGCAACTGATCGTTTCTTCCTAAGTGGAGTACTTTGCATTTGTCCTTATTGAATTTCATCCTATTTTCTTCAGACCATTTCTCCAGTCTTTGTGTATCATTTTTAATTTTAATCCTATCCTCCCAAGTGCTTGCAACCCCTCCCAGTTTTGCATTATAAGTGTACTCTCTATGACATTATCTAAATCATTGATGAAGATATTGAACAGAACTGGACCAGAACTAATCCCTGATGGACCCCACTTGATATGCCCTTCCAGTTTGACTGTGAACTACTCTCTGAGAATGGTTTTCTAATCAGTTATGCACCCACCTTGTAGTAGCTCCATCTAGGTTGTATTTCCCTAGTTTGTTTATGAGAAAGTCATCTAAGATGTATCAAAAACCTTACTGTATCAAAAGTCAAGATATACCACATCAGCTGTTTCCCCCACAGCATAGGGGCTACCTCAAAACAAATAATAGTAGTAGTAGTAGTGGTTGAACCTGTTCTATCAACTTTTCAGTCCCCTAAAATGTAGGAAGATCTTCTTTAACATTTGTAGAGTGATGAAAATTGTGACAATATTGTTCAACTAATGAAGAGGTAGGCTTTACTTGGCTAAACCTACCACATTTTATGCTGATTCCAAGAGGTTTATCATAGTCACACCCTGTCCAAATGGGGTTCAGAAGTATTTTTTTTATTAGTTATGGTGTTTATTCAGGTTTGCTCTTGGATATTTTGTTTCAAAAGTTGTGTAACAGATGCCAATAGGAGGCAGGAAGAAGTAGAAAAGTCTCACCAGTTATGTGTAAGCCACTCCTTTTTTCTATTCAGCTAGGACTGGATAGGGCAAAAAATATTTTATTCTAACCTGGAGATATAAATAAAATAATGCTATCAATATGCAAAGTTCTTCCTTTATTGAACATTCTAGACCTGAACACTATCAAGATCCAGATCCTGGACTATAAATACAGCTAGAAGCAAGGGCACCAGAACCTTTGTAGAAGTGTGGGGGGGAGGGCAAGACTAAAGTGGATTCCTGCACCCCTTCTCCCCTAACCCCAGCACAATGTTCCTGTGACCCCTTCACCGCTAACCCTGCACTCTCTTGTTGCTCTAGTCCCCTGCCCCCTCCCCTCAGGCACTTAGTGCAGCTGCCTATAGCTCGCCAGCTATGCAGAATGTGATTCTTTTGCCCTTCCCACCAGCCACTGTCTGGCACCTGCAGCACCATCGTCAGCTTCCCTGTTGTGAAGCACAGCCCCTGCCAGCGCTGCTCCACACCTTCCTGAGGCTTGCAGTTTGGTGGGGCAACACCACCTTTTGCCCCCAAACTATGCCCATGTTAAGACGAGGTGGCCACGGCCCACCCACTTTTTAAAAGGTCTCCCCCCGCACTCTCCCGAGTTCCAGCAGCAGTGCTTAGAAGATGCATTACTACCAGTTTTATTGGCAATGTTTTCTCTTTAGTTTCAAATTCACTTTGCATTTTTAATCAGTAGATTGTAAGGATCCATGGATGCATGCATACAAGTACCACAGCCCCTCATCAACTCAGCCTGGACTTCCATCTACCTCATCTGGGATACACAGGACAAAGATTGAAGCACACGAGGTAGATATGTGTACATAAAAGCCAACACCTTATAAGATTCAGAATCCAATGCACAGTAAATGTCAGCCTCAAGTCACCACTGAACTCCTGACTTGACCATTTCAAACATCCAGAAGATGTTGACTGAAGTGATGTCATACAATGAAAAGATAAATGGGCTCTGGTGGAGTGAGGACACCTGTATGAAATGATAGTTTGTTTTCTAAAGAGAAATACTTTTTCTAGCCTCAAAGTATGGACAGATTTTCAAAAATAATTTATGGAAATTCTTGGGATAGCCACCAATCTTTCCAGCACAGTTTACATTCAAGCCTTTTCTAAAGCAATGACATCAATATTCAGAGTATTGGAAGAGTAAACTATAATCCAGACTGATACGGCAATCCACGTGGCAGATTGACTTGCTGTTAGTGAGATCCTTCTCAAAGCTTTTAACACCCTTTGCTGATTGTTTGCTCAAGACATATGGTTTGGATGAGCTGGGCAGCGCACAGTACAGTTGGCAGACTGGATATCAAAATCTGGCATTAAGCCTTAGAATTATTTGGGTCTATGTATTGTAATACATATGGAGGAAAATTCTGCTGTCATTTATACAAAGGTAAATCTTCAAAATACACACATGCACACTCATTTGAGTTATTTCTGATTTACACATGTGTAGCCAACATCAGTAGTTGTGCAAAAGTATATATTCTTATAAGGGTCTGTAATGGCAACGGTACCTTGCCTCTGGCGAGTGCCCACTTTCTCTATTCAATAGTGCCCGCAATCACAGACTTTTCACAGGGTGCCACCCACTTCTTGTGAGGTGGCTCTGTTTTGGTTGGTTGGGTGTGAACCAGCTTTTGGTTTTAGTTCTTTCAACAGGGTGGCACGTGCCCCTTGCAAGTGCGACCTGCCCCCTGCTACTCTCAATGGGTCTTCAGAGACTCAGCCCTCTGGGGTATACAGTCCCGAGTTCTTATCCCAGCCCTGGTATGGGGCCAAAGCTCTTATGTTTCTTCCCAGAGGCACTGCCTTCTTCAACCACTTAGCTGGGACCCATCTTGGTATCCTCAGCTGGTGTTCTTTTCAGTAGCCCTCCTTGGGCTCAGTCTGCAGTCAGACAAGCAGGGCCTATCTCAGTACCCTCGCCTGGTCTAGCCAGGTTCTTTGCTCAGTCTGCTGGGCTCAGTCAGCCTGCCCACATTGATCTTTTGATGGTCCTGGTGCTCATCCAGGCAACCAGGCATCAGGTCTTCCATAGCCTTCCCTGGGCTCAGTTCTGCCTGGTGAGCTCTTGGCAGTGAATTGTCTGTGGTCCTGCGGCTCATCTCGCCAACCAGGCACTGGGTCCTCCCTCATTGAGCTCCACACAGCAACTGAAGTCTCTGTTCTGCTGCCTGCCTTTTATCTGGCCCTTCTGGCCCCTTACTGGTTGCTCCAGCAGCCCCTCTGATTGGCTGCTCCTCTGTAGCTGCTCTAGGCTGCCCGGAGGGCCTCTCGCTGCTCTATTCTGGTGCAAGATGACACAGGACCGCCAGGCTTCCAGCAGGGGCGCACCTACCTAGCCACAAGGTCCAGAAATGAGCAGTGATAATAATTCTTTCCAGTTACAAAATATTTTTCATTCAGTGACCTCAATGAGCTTTGCAAAGATGGGTAAATTTCATTATTCCCATTTTATGGTTTAAGACGCTGGAAGAGAGATTAAGTCCATATACAGAAATGACTGCAGATGTGTGAAGAGAATAAAAGTCCCGTCACCCAGTCCTTTGTTGAAACTACTGCCTGTCATACGTTGAGTGAAGAATAGAATTTCAACCTTAACTCTGAAATTCATCTCTCTCAAATGTCTACTCAAGCCTCCAACATTTTCTGAATACAATTTTTGTGGTTTAATTTAATAAGTGAAGCATCATTTTTAGACTCTCAGCATAATAAACTCTCATTTGCACTGAATAGATTCATAAATTCATGCTGTTAAAAACTGTTTTCATCAGAGATGGGCCAGCCTCCTATGGTTTTCATTCAAATTCCAGTTCTGAACAGCAGGAGGGAATTTGCCCGTCACAAACATTCAGTTATCATTAGAGAATTTCCTTGCGTGCTTCTTGAGAAGCCAATATAGATACCAAGAGTGTCTCTCATCTCAAACAAAGTACACAACTGGAAATTTCTGAGTATACACTTCCAGTTTTTCAAGGAAGAGTATCACATTTTTATGCTATATGAATTCAACATGAGTTGAGATGAATAATAGCACACGTGGAGAAACATGAAACTGTCCGGCACAGATGTGTGAGACTAAGTGTGGGAGGCATGCTCGTAGTAACTAGTACTTTAAAAAATGTGTTGCAGAGCAAAGGGGTCACCTAACTATAACATGCATATTCTTACAAAACCATTGTTTAAATATGTGCATCTCTTCAGAAAAAACAAAAGAGACAGAAGAGCAGATAGCAGCAGTCTAGATTAAATATTCTTTGTTTTACACTAGAAAGGAGCAAAACCTTAACATTCCTGGGTCAGTATGTGCTAGATGGCAAGACCTAGCAGATACAACAGCATTCCCAGTACTACAATTTTATGGATAGTGATTTTGATTAACATCCAACATGATAACTAGAGCTGCTTAGAAATTTCAGCAAAAACTGAAAATTAATGTCTTTTTTCTTGTTTCTTCCCCCATCTTCTGACCAGCTCTAATGATGAAATTCCTACATTTAAGCTCAGGGTGAATACACCTAAAGTTGTTTTCATTGCTTGGACAAATAGCAAAGGGAAGAAAATTCCAAGCGTTTCTCAATCCTTCCTAGATACCCCACCAGTGTATTACCTTCCCAGTAGAAATATAAAAATAAAAAGTATGAGAAAAGAAGATTTTTTTTTTCAAGCAAATGTCGACAATAGGCATGTCTTTTCAACATGAACTTAAGAATAATGAATAAATGTTCATAAAACTAGTCCTTTTATAGGAAGAAAGATGTGCATGACCTGAGCACAATAAAAGATGTCAAGTATATTGAAGTGGAGTACAGAGAAGTTCATTTTACTGGAAGAGAAGCAGAGGACAGTCTGGAGAAGCTATTCAGTACATAACTTTTTCTTTACTGAGATCATCAAGGGGAAGAGTCAATGTTTCTTGTGACTGTACAGCTTTGTTCAGAATGCTTTATTTGTAAAAAATATCTCCCTTTTGAAAGAAGACGTGGCATATGCTGTCACACATGTAAGTAAGAACTCCACTGACCTCAGACTTCAGTGCTGCTGTGTCATTTAGTGTGCCTGTAATGGAATGTTCTGTAGAGAAAGTGTAAGGACTATGTACTGTTGAAAGAAACTACAGTATGTAGAAAATTTAAGATGCTGAAGTGTGATTTAAAGAGTACAGGTGAGGGTAATGAGTGCTTTTTCGGATGTGCTCTTATCTAAGCGAAGTAAAAGATTGTGCTGGAGAATTAGAACATTTAGAGAAGAATGCCAGATGTTTCTTAACAGGCTTTCAGGTTTCTTTATCTAGCATTAATTTGGAACTGTACTGGCCAAGATGAACAGGCAAACATTATTAGGGATTCAGATGTTTGAGCCCACACCAATTGAAGCAAAAATGTTCAGTTGCTTCCAGTTGGCCCCAGATTTACTTACAAGTATAAGCTGTACAAATTTAAGAGAGTTTAAAACAAAGTTGAACATATCAGGCAATTACAAATGAATTCTTTAGCGTACAATAATGTTTGCCTTGTTTTTCTGCTGCTAACCACAATACATAAGATTGTGATGAAGGATACCTAAGTTCTATTCCCGGTCTGCCACAAATTCCTTCATGCTTCAGTTCCCCCTTTTGTAAAATGCTCACAGTGAGAAATAACTACTTCACAGGCGTGTTACATGAATTGCCTGGACAATTATGGTAACTGCCCATGCAAATTAAACAGGGAAGAGAGCATACATTATTGTGCATGCACACTTATAAAAATCTAGCCCCAAGTATAGAATCAAGAGTAAATATTTTGTATAAATAGTACATTTGTAAGAGAACAGGAGAGTATAATCTCATTTTCTTCAATCAGTTATGCTATAGTCATACAGACCAATATACTGCATGTGTTCTTGACATACTACAGGAGATGTTATGGGAAACCCTTGTTGTAAACATAAGTGAAAACTGCAAAAGACTGAAAAGGAATGTGTATTAGGAATTATTAATACTACATTATGTTATTCATGCACATGATACCTCACTGCAGACAAGTACAGACTGAAGCAAGCTAGAATTCTACCACATTATTCATATACTGTGTCTGGTACATAAGAATGTTTTGTGTATTCATTATAATTGTTATCATTACCATTCACAATCATTAACTTTACTGCAGGTCAGCATGATATTCCTTATGTTAGTAGCTTCTAACTACTGCACAACCCCACTAAGTACTGAAGTGCCTCTGAGTACTCCCTCAGGGCCTACGATGACTCTGCAGTAGCCCCTGCCTCAGTTTCTCCTCCCCAGGGTTTCCATCTCTCCTGGGAATTCATGAGGCTCAGCCCAAAATAAACACCAGCTTCAACTATAGTCCGAAGGTAATATAAACCAAAGGTTTTTGGCTCTTCCTGGGCTCAGCTCGTATTATCAGAGTGTAGACTCTCTTGTTTTTTCCCCGCTGGGAGTCCAAGTAGTGCACAAACCAAAATGGCCTTCTACCCATTCTGGGTTTCCCACTCTACTCAAAGTCTTTAATACTCTTTACCAGAGCAGTGACTCCCAGAGCTTTACCTGGAGTTTGGCCTCTTCTCTGACTTGACAGGTCAGTTTCAGCTCCACCTAGTGGGATTCCTTTTCTCTCCTGCTTTCTCAGGGTCTCCTGCAGGAGCCTTCTTGCTCTCTGCAGCTACAGCCATCTCCTCCTCCACTTCTCCCTTTCTACTCAGCCCTCAGGGCTAAATAAGGTAGGGCTTGATTGAATCACAGGACCTTTATTCTCCACAACTGGGGAGGCAAGCTTATTGTGACACAGGTATGGCTGAGACCCATCTTCCTTTTAGAATCCAGCCACCTTGTGTCATCCCCTGTATCCTCTTCTAGAATTATGACCAGACTACATTGTGAAGTGCTAGGAAATTGGAAACAAACTTAAAGAATTCAGAAATGGACAGACAATGCTACAGATACTGATCCAGATTCTTCAATCTGGAGTTGTACAAGTGAATATGCAGATACCTTGAAGCCAGTGAGCTTTATTCTCTTGCTTACACTGGTTTAAATAAGTAGTGATCCCATGTAAGTTAGTTAAGTTAGAGGAGTGTGTGAGAAGACATGTACCACTATGTTCTACAGCATGATGATATCCTCTGATCTTGTCCTGAGTATGAAGCGACTGTATCTTCTCATAATTCTCCCATGAAAGATTAAATTTCCACCAAGCATAGAACAATTTTCAGCTACATTTTGATATTCTATTCAGCTATGCACCAAGTGGTATGTACAAAATATGACTTGCAATCCTTGATTAAACAGGTGCTCTTTGAACCAAGCAGCCTTGCATTTTAACATAAATAAACTATTACTAGTTTAAAACCACAGTGACTGTAATTACCTGTACCAGTAAATCATGGTGCCAAGGGCTTTCTTAGATCTCTCTTAATAAACTATAAGTAAGTGATCAAAGAAAGCAACTTCCTAGATGACAAACTATCTTCTGTGGATGAAAGCTTTATTCAAAGGTGATATAGATGGGCTGTTAACTATAGCACAAAGAAACTAGAGCTGCAGCCAGCTGTTTGTAGACATCAGAACTCCAGTGATCAAACTCTTTCAAACTTGTGAATTTTAGCCAGAAATTCTTCACTTGCTCCAAGAGGAAGACTAAAGGGATCTGCTGAAAATGTAAAGTGTAATATTCACCATGAAATAACTGAATTAGCACAATCTTATTCAGAATGGACATTAGGTGCACCAGTGTGAAACAAGATGATTGAGAGGATTAAAGATTTATCTGGCTTGACTGAGCTCCTGGAAAGCAAATATGGACTTGTACCAAAATCACAGTGCAAAACCCTTCCAAATATTTTTAAAAGTTCATTTCAGTATCCAAAAATTGCAGCTTGGACCCTTCTCAAGAGAATTCGTAAGTGTCTGATATTTCTTTTTTCAGGGGTGGGGGTTCATGTGGGATATGAGTAATTGAACTTTAGCTATACCACAGTAGACAAAGCAAGACAGATATTAGCTGAGTTCTTGTTAGGCCTACAAGTTTGGAGACTTTGAAAAGGCACTGTGCTGAATGACCAGGTTTTCCCACTGCTTTCTTAGCAAATCAAAGGGAAGGTTTCAACTAACAGGTAGATAGATAGACAACTAGGCAAACCCGTACACACTGAAAGTATGTATTATTTGCAAAGTCTTGCAAAATAGGGAGAGCTTGAGATGAGATTTGAGCAAATATGAGATCTGTGCTCAATTAATCCCATGAAACACCAGTGAAATCCCTGCGGTTGAATGTATATATCTATGAGCAGATTTTGGCCCAACTGAAAATTGGATTTTTTTTTAAATTAATCATCAAGACTATAACAGGGTTCAAAAAAGGACTAGATAAGTTCATGGAGGATAGGTCCTTCAATGGCTATTAGCCAGGATTGTCATGGATGTTTGCCAGAAGCTGGGAATGGGCAACAAGGGATGAATCACTTGAGGATTCCCTGTTCTGTTCATTCCCTCAGGGGTACCTGGCACTGGCATCAGAAGACAGAACACAGGGAAAGATGGACCTTTGTCTGATCCAATATGTTCTTAAAGTTAGTAAAAAAACAAAAAGAGGGCTTAGGCAATTACTACCCATTCCTTGCTGTCCAATAATATTAGAGTATAAGATTTATAGTTGAAAACAATACAGACAACAACCATACTTCACCTACCACAAAAAATATTCCTGCTCATTCTGAAAAATCTAGTGATTTATTTAAAACTAGGGATGCAGCATTGGTAAATGACAGCTACTCTGTTGGATGACCCTCCATCAGGAAACCCAGAGGGATGCTGAATCTGTTTATGATCAGAAGGATCAAATCATTCATCTATTCTGACTCTCTGCTCCGTTATTTTATGTAGGCATGATGTTGAAAATTACAAGAATTGTGCTCTCTAAGATTAAGCAGGCAGAGCAGTGGAATATGGAAATTTGAGTGTTAAAGCCCACAAACCAAACAAAAGCTCAGAGGTTTCATTTTAGGCCTACCTTGCTAGCCTTGACAGTGTTGCTGTAACAGATCTGTTTTGCCTAAAACTATTCCTTTGTCTTTGCATCTGCAATTTAGCTGAGGATTTCGTCCTCACTTCAGCACATGATTTATTTGGGAAGGAGTGAAATAAATTAACTGTTCTGTACTGTGTTGCAACCCAGAAAATGCTAAATACTTGCCTATTTCTTCCCTGCCCTTTATATTCCTCTTGTTCAACCTTATAAGTTAAACTAAAACTTCATATATGTTTTGGAGTCTGCAAGTGTCAAGCTGACAAAAAATACAAAGTAACAAATTGCAAAACAGTCCATAAGCCAGTGCTTCAAGCCAAAGTTTAAATAATACATACTTTAGACAAACTATATTCATTCCACTGCAGTTCTCCAATAATCAAATAAGGTGGCCTACAGGGGAAATAAAGTACTGGTAACTCAAACAACAACTTCTGTTCACGTTTCCTTCTACAGGCTTACAAGGAGTCCTAATGGTATCCTGAAATTCTTTCTTTTAATGACTAGGTCTGTCTGAAGGTTAACGTTTTGTCCCACTGAAATGAAGGAAAATATGCCAGTGTTTGAGAGATTTGATTACCTGTATGAAATTATGCTCACTTGGTTGTTCCTAAGTAAGGCACTCCTGGGTAAAGGTATATTAAAAGGGGAATAGGAATAGTGTGCATAAAAAGAAAATATTTTCCAATTATGCTTCACAAGATGCTGAAAATATTACTTGTGACAGAGGATTATGAATAAGATAATTACTGAGAGCCGAATGTACCTAAAGCTATAATAAAGGAGAGAGAGAAAAAAAACATTATTAAGTGGTTATTGGCTGTTGCTACTGCTCTTTGTAACAAAAGGCCAACACAGTAGCAAGGACAAAGCTGTGCATAGTTTAGGTGTAATGCATTATATACAAGGATACCACTTTACCACATACATTGCCCATCATTAATTCAGATAAATGAAAATTTATCAGCTTTTATTTGACAGCCTGAATGATTTATATCACTACAAACAAGCTTAATAGGATTTTTTTTTCTATTAAGAGTCAGGTGAAAAGAAGAGAGATTTAGAAATATATATGATAAATGTTCCCCAGTAAAAATTCTTTCATTTCTCTTATTACATAACCAGGGCAAGGGTAATGCATTCCCAGTGAGAAAAGCTACATTTCTGAAGGAATCCAGGATAAACTAAGGTTTGCAAAGCACTGAAACATGGTGGAATTTGATTTCTGGAAATTAAACTCTCTCTTTTTACTCCACTTTTGATAATTCAGTCAATGAAAAGATATTCCAATTATGCAAATGTCAAGATTGTTATTGTCCTCAACAATTAAATCACAAGCTTGAAGACACAAGAAAACAATATTAAATTCAGTTATTTTTAAAGTATTTTGATCCAAAAAAGGTTATGGCATAAATTGCATTGTGTATTACTGAAAAGCCAAAATGTCTCTACTTCAAACAAGGTAGGTATGGTACACAGAGCACTTTCAGCTCAAAAGCTTGTCTCTCTCATCAACAGATGTTGGTCTGTTAAAAGATATTACCTCACCCTCCTTGTCTCTCTGATACCCTGTGACCAACATGGCTACAACTCTACTTCAAACTCAACTTCAAAAAGTTATTGTGAAGTTAGGGTGATCATTACCTTAACATTAATCCATAATTTACTCTGTGTGGGAGGAAGAATGGTCTTGTGGTTATTGCATGGGACTGACTAGGACTAGGAGATTTGGGTTCTATGGGCCTAGATATATGATGATGCAATGATCTGTGTTCATAGTCCAACTACCTAAAGTCTCACAGCAGTCACTGGGGCTGTAGGTGGCCATGGGTCCAATTTTGGGACTGGGGATTTAATATGTAACCTTGGACAATCCACGGAACCTCTCCATGCCTCCATTTTTCCATCTACAATATTGTGAGGTGCGGTCTTCTTTCAGGTCTTTTATTCTACCCATTGAGTTATTCAGGAACAGTTATTGCACTTTAAATTCACACCCTATCTTAATATGAAATTAACTTGCAAGTGTAAACAAGCAGTGACATTTGTAAAGTGCTTTGAGAGCCTCAGATGGAAAGTGTTAAAAAGTGGAAATAATTTTTGTGTACTGAATGTGGGATTTTGAATGTGTGTGAGAGAGCAACAGGAAGGATGTAAAACGCTGACTTTGGCAATTTAGTGACTTTCCTGCTACATAATAGATTTTGGCTGTGATGAAAAATGGTCTCATAAACAGTACATTCCTTTTGAGATGCCAGAACACATCATTGCCACGCAGGGTTTTAAGCAGCAATCCTCACAAAAATCATTAATATTTTTAAATGTATGACATAGGTTACAACAGTCATGAGGTCCCAATCCACCATGGACAAGTTGCACTGCTAATGAGAGTGATATTGGATTCTTATACTCCTTTGCTTAATTCTCTTTGGTAGTTACTCCATCCCACTTATAAAACAAGATGTCCTCCCAATTACTGTGGCCCCTCCTGATTAACAAGAAGCCTTCCACTAAACCCTTCCAAAAATACACACACCAGTCATCATCACATTCCCTATTATTTTCATGTCTCTTTCACATCTCCACACTATTCCCAATACCAACTAGCATGGAAGAGCTGAAGAAGGTCACACATTATATCTTGGAGCTTGTAGTGGCAGGGATAAGGAAAGGTTAGTCAAACTGGCTCTGCAGCAGTGCTCAGATTTGCTGAACAGATCTTGGATTGAGTTCAAACTGCTGGATTTAAAGAAGGATATTTTAAAATGCTTGGAACCGCCAGGCCCAGACAATTTGATGAGCTACAAACTGTGATTGAAAACACATTCCAAGGATTTTTTGGAGGGGAGAACAGAAAGTTTCCCTAAATAGAAATTAAGGGTCTAAGACAGTGTTTCCCAAACTTGGGACGCCGCTTGTTCAGGGAAAGCCCCTCATGGGCCGGGCCGGTTTGTTTACCTGCCGTGTCCGCAGGTTTGGCCGATCAGGGCTCCCAGTGGCCGCGGTTCACTGTGCCCGGACAACGGGAGCTGCAGGAAGCGGCGGCCGGTACGTCCCTTGGTCTGCGCCACTTCTAGCAGTTCCCATTGGCCTGGAGCAGCGAACCGTGGCCACTGAGAGCCGTGATTGGCCGAACCTGCGGACGCGGCAGGTAAACAAACTGGCCCGGCCTGTCAGGGGCTTTCCCTGCACAAGCGGCGGAACAAGTTTAGGAAACACTGCTCTAAAATATAACATATTAGAAGGGCTTAATAAGGACAAGAGGTTTACTAGTGGACTTGCTGCGGAAAGAATAAATCAAGGATTGAATACTGTAGGATTACTGGTGTTCCTAAGAATTCTGAAACAAATGTCCCTTATGGCTAATGGGGACATCAGGTCAAATGAATTTCCAGAATATTATGTCCTGGTTTTTACTGTGAGAAAATTACCAAGAGGACAGAATTCTTTTACATTTATTTTGGCATGTACCAGTCTAGATTCTAGTGGATTATTGAAGTTTTGAAAGCCTCTAGAAGTGAAATGGAATTTCAAGGAAATCAACATTTATATTCTTCTAGTGTACAAGCCTACCCTGTTGAAATATGAGAGCTTTGCTCAGACAAAGGAAGTATTTTAGAAAATAAGCCTTCCAGCTCAAGTGATGCATCTCTAGGTTGCTCTTCTTAAAATGGTGAGAGTAATTCTTATATTTTCTGATCTTTGGAGGAATCCATGAAATTTGCAGTAACTAAGAAAGACATCTGCACTGGAGACATCAGTTGGCATGAACATGGACTTAACTTTATTAATATTCTTCTCTTTTCAAATATTGAATATAAACATTTCAGCAACACTTCTGAAAATGATTGTAATGAACCTACAGGTTCATCACTAGATATGGTTGTAATCTGCAATTCAACATATAGCTAGAAAAGGACTCCATAATTTCCAGTGGATAGCTGAGCAAAATAAAGAATTTCAGTCCCACCAGAAATTCCAGTATTTCAACATTTATTTTCATCCCAAAATAGGCCAAAAAGTTGAAATATTGAAAGTTTTGGCAGAATGAAATAGTCTGAAAAAAAATCAATCCAGAAATGTTAAAACATTTTTGCTTTTATTGTAAAAAAAAACAACCCCAAAACAAACAAAAAAACATTTTGGCATTCCCAAAATTGAAACATTTTATTTCAGTTTATTGAACTGAAATGAAACTCTTCATTTGGGGTAAACTCAACTGCATTTCCCTATTGTGTTTAGTATATGATGGGAGCTGTAGTTGGGAGCAAGGGGCCAGGCTCTCTAACTAGACTACGTCTCCCATTGCACACCCACCTGGCTGCTTGGTCAGAGGGAGGCCACATTGCATCCTAGGACATGTAGTTCTCCATGGAGCCCAGGACACAGGAGAGAATGGGGTCCTGAACTACAACTCCCATTGTGCCATCTGCCACAATAGATTGCCGTTTAATGTTGAACTGACTCAGAACTAAATGTTTTGGGTCATTTAACAAAATGAAATATTCCAATTCAAATCAAGTCCAACCAAATCAATATATTTTGGCTTGATTTTCCCCAATGGGAAAGAAATCATTTCCACCCCACACCCATGTTTTCTATCAAAAATTATTTTGATGAATAATTCTTGCTCAACTCTACTGTAGGGTGAAGCAAAAAAAGAAAGACAAATCAGAGGTCAATGGGAAGGAGTCCATGGCCATGCATGAGGCAGGTTGCCAACTTTCTAACCAAACCAAACCGAACACCTTTGCCCCTCCCCTTCTCTGAGGTCCCGCCCCGCTCACTACATTTCCCATCCCTCCATCACTCACTCTCCCCCACCCTCACTCACTTGGTCATTTTCACTGGGCTGGGGAGGGTCTCTTTTTGACCGGGTGTTCCAGCTGAAAACCGGACACCTGGAAAGAAGCAGCAGGCTGGAGGAAGCAGTCTGGTAGCTTTCTGCAGAGGAAAGGCTGGATAGCATACAGCCTGGAAGGCAGGGCCGCAGAGTTGGAAAGAGACACAGCCTATTATTAGCAGGGAATCTGTGGAAGGCAGGATAACATAGGGCTACAGTCAGGAGAATGGTGCAGGGGGGCTGTACTCTGAACTTGCTCCTTTCATATCCCTGAACTGTACTGCACTGCCCCTCGGCATAGGCATTGGGAATTGTGTAGGCTTGTTTTGTTTTGATGATACTATAAAAGCAAGTATGCCTAGAATATTTTCATCTTCGATTGCTGGCAGCCCTAGTAAAGGAATCCTCTATGTTATTCAAAGTGTGCGAGCGTTTATGTGAACCCAGTGAGGGCTAGAAACTGGAAGGCCTAGTGTTTGGAGAGGTTTCAGTGCTCACCTCTGAACTCATGGAGACACAATATGCTACCAGACTTTTAGGGGACTGGTGAAGCATGACAACGTGCTGTAGAGAGATTGGCTACAGCATCTTGTGGCCACTTTTGTAACGTTTACATGGTGCATGAGATGTACCTTTAGTATGTGATGTATTTATTTCAGATGGGTGTCCTCACAGGGATGAAAATCTGGCTCTTCACAATTTGCTAATTTTAAAAATTCCTTTAAAACTCAAAGCATTTGTTAATACATATTCTACTTCTCTTATTTTCAGTAGAATTCTGGCAGCATCCCTCTCTTTGACTCTCGTTCAGCCAAGAGTAGTAGAGGTGGTTAAGACTTTTTAAACACTTTCTTTTTCCTGAACAGTTTTAGTTTTGACAAATCTCCTAGCCTCACAAAATTTTAGGGAATAAGTTTTGAATTTGTCCGATTTTGATATTTTCAGAACAAAAAGGCTTGGGGACATTTTTTAGTCAAAGTGACTTTTCATGTCAACATGTTAGTAAATTTAAACTAAAAAAAGGTTTAAAAATAAAAAAAAGGTCAAAGGGGAGGGGGAGGGAAATTATCCAAACAACATTTCAATTGACCTGAACCTAAAAAAGAAAAAGAAAGAAAAAAGGTTTGGCAATTCATGCAAATTTTCAAGATTTAGACTATTCCTCCCAATTTGGGATACACAAAGTTTCAAAATTTCAAAAATTCTCATGGGATGGGAAAATTATTTCCCACCCAGATGTAACTTGTGGGTGTCCGTGTGGTGGAGATTTAGGCCTTTGGCAGGCTGATTGATCAAAGAGACACCAATACTGCTGCACCTGAGAAGGATGCTAGAAATCCATCTCAGCAAAACATGAACCATTTCCCTCTCATCATTTTCAAGATGTGATAACACCACAGATACAATGAGCCTTAGGTACAATCAGTTTAAAAACATTCATTTGTTTTATTATAGGAGCTTTTAAATTGTTAATATATGCCGTTGCACGCTCATTATTACCCTATCTTATCTTATTTCTGTCTCACACCAGAAAAAAATCTATCAGATTGATTCCTATCAGAGTTCCATATAGTATTATGTCCAGACATATTGAGAAATCATTGTTCCCATTAGTGATACAATGGTAGGCAGTATGATCTCCTGGATGGAGAATCAGGATTGAAGAGTCAGGAGCCGGGGTTCAGTTCTCAGGTAGATTTGCTGTGTGACATGGGGCAGGTCACTTCACTTCTCTCTGCCTCCATTTCCCCTCCCAACTGTTTGGTCCATTTTGATTATAAGCTCTTGGTGGCAGGGATGATCTCTTATTATGTGTTTGAACAGTGGAAGCAAAATGGGGCACTAATCTTGGTTGGTGCCTCTTGGACACTACAAATAATAATATTAATAACATTAGCATGTATGGATGTTTCTTATTTAAGAAGATTTATGATTTATTTTATTTCACCACCCCAGTGTTCTGGGAGTACATACAATGTTTATAAAAACTACACACTGCAGCAGCAATGTCTAAAGAGAAAGCCCAACCAAAATTCACCATAGGTTAAAACTCACCCCCCACCTATATATGCATCCCCTCCTGCCAAGTGAAATCTTCCTATACACGTTAAATCATTTATATAGTATCTGTTTACTCATATGAAAACTCAGTAAAATGTAAGTTTAATTCCATGTATACATGTTTGTTTAGATCAGCACCAGCTTTCAGTTCATCTAATATTCTAGCAGTTATGTAGCACCTGCAATAAAATCATCAAGATCCATTAATAACAAAAATAAGTTAAAGCCAATACAAGAGTCCGCATTTGTTAAGTCTTGCTTCAGATGATTTTGGATGAAGGAAGAAACACAAACACTTTGCCTCTGGCTTTTTTTTTTTTTTTTTTTTGGTGTCTGTATGATACAGCAACAATGGGAATTGCCACACATGCCAATGATCTACATTCAATGTCTTATACTGCATAGTAATGAGAAAGCACATTTGCCTAATAGACAGATGCTTTTAAAAAAAGACAGCATGGAATGCATATAACAAATGTACTAATAATTATATTAAAACACTATGTTAAAATAATGCTTGTTTGGTTGCAAAGTAAAGCTCTCGAAAGTCAGAAAATACCAGATTTAGGATTGTCTGTTCAGCTTCAAGTCAGCCCCCTTATGAGTTCACCCTGTGCACTGAAGGAGGCAGGGTCTTGTGGGGGAAAAATGGTATGTGGTCATGTAATTAAAATCTGTCCGAATGCATGCACACAAGGGGGCCAAATTAACGTTGCTCCGGCAACTGCAGATCTGATGTTTCCTAGCTCTTGAGTACTCAACTATACGACCTAAATAACACTCTTTGAATGTAATATAGTTTATGTAATTTCCTAGATTTTTGTTAAAGGGAAAAGGTAGATCCAATTATATTATTCACAACAGTAACAGCACCCACATTTTCATCAGGGTTTGAACCTTGAACTTCAACACTGCAGCAAAGACTGGGTCTGTGTACTGATTCCAGAGAGTAGTTTGGGGGAATCTGGCCTGTTTCTCTCCCCTCTCCTCAGAACTGGGGGAACAGCATCCTCTATATGGGCTCTTAAGGACAGGAGGATAGGCCAATGAAACCACGTTCTGAATTTGGAAGGATTTATAGGCAGTGCTCGGGGGTGAGGGGGAGGGAGGAGTCCAGCCTGGCTCTCTCCCCCCACCAGCCAGGAGGTGTGGGGAGGTTCATGACACATGTTGTGCATCCAGAGGGGTATTTGGGCACTGGGACCATGAACCTAGTCTGGAAGTGAGAGCAACTTGCCTTCATCCCCCCCATCTTCTGATGCATCTGCACCAGCAGTTCCCACATGTTTCCACTGCAGAGCATGCTGCTGCTGCTTTGGCAGCATCGGGAGCCTGGCTGTAGAATGTTTGTGTTTAGTTATTATTTTGGCAAGCTGCAATAATATTCCTGAGGAACAAAAGTAAGAGAGGGGAAATGGCAATTTTTAACACTTTATATCTCAGTGAAGATCAATGGAATTTCATAGGACACAGACAAGGTACCTCTCTGTCGTGAAGGCTATTCCCTGCTGACTGTCAAATGTTTGCTGCAAACAATGGAAATGTGAGAGCTTCTTGAAGAAAAGCTTGAGAAAATATTTTAGAATGGAAAGTATTAGGCAACCTAAATATAGGAATCACTGCCAGCTCCCTCATATAATAATACAAAGCCTGATCAAAAGCCCATGGAAATCAAGGGAAGGATTCCTAACAGTTAGATAGATGGTCTTTGGATCAGGGCCATATAGCAGGTGTCTGATGTAGGAACCCAACTCAAAATGTAATTCTATTAATCCATATTATTTGTAGTGTCTATATTTCATATTTTCCGCAATTAATCTAAAATTGTGTTTTTCTTTCATGGCATTTACTATCCTGATTTCTCAGTTGAGTCATTACAGTAGGTTAGCATTTTTTTTTTATTAAGCTTGTGGCATGATGACCTTAGAAAGACAGTGATATCCATTCTGATGAAAGAGTTGAAGGTTGGGACTGTCTCCTTTTTCTCCAATGCCCAGTGCTCATACCCTAGATGTTCAGTGCCACGTACTTGGTGGGATTCTCAGAATAAGAACACATGGTATTCTATGTATGCTACTCTCCAGCAGGGGAAAATAAATTAGACAAGACAGTTGCTGGATTGAATAGAGAAGATGATTGTGGTACTCTCTCCTGCTAAGAAATGTCTGTTTAAATAAACTACCTTTTGTTGGTTTTACCTACAACTGGGCTCTTTGTCTCAATTAGGTGGAATATGATGAAATAAAAGACTGTCTCAGAAAGGATTGCTGGAGGCAATCTAGCAGAAATGCAGAGCACACCAAGTTTGAAATACTAGCTCAGGGCTTCACTCTCTTTTCACAAGGGGCTGGATGCTACAAAGGTAGCAAGCACCAGCACCAGAATGAGGAAAAGGATTTCTTATGTTGCTCCTAATAATTCCTCTGGTTAATTCAGGAATGACATGGATACTCTCCAGGGGGAAGCCACAGAAATCTCTTCTTAGCAGCTGATGTAGTGGCTATGAAATATGGGCCTTGAAGGAAATAGTGGAATGAGAATCTTTTCGGCCATGAGAGATGCTCAGCTGTTCCCCCGGGAGAGAGGAAAGGTATAGCTATACATTTGCTATTAATGGCCCCAACTCAACTAGGTACTTCACGGGAGCTGATATGCTTAAAGTTAGGCACATGATTAAATAATTTGATGAAACAGGGCCTACATGTATGATTTTCATACATAATTTCCCCTGAAAACATACTTCAACTTCCATCAGATTAGAGCCTTTAAACAATGCCTAAAATATTTACTGCAGTGCTGTATGGTCCATGGCTTTATTTTTGCAGCTAAGCTGAGTGACTGCTTCACATCCAAAGATTAAACTGTGAAGTCTCTTACGGCCCATTAACTGGAGAGAGAACATCAGCAGTCTCAGATTTGTAGTCTTTGGGACTGTCACACAATGCTATGCAGCACATGAGGTACCAACCAGCTGGATAGAACCAAGATATTTTAAATAAGAGTTTCCCGTGCAGAAAAAAAGATTGTGCAAACCCTTTCTTGTTATTTTCACACAGAGGCTGATTTTCTTCATGACAGTTGTCATATATGTAGGTATTCTAGTCTAAAAATTGAAAACTGGGTGTCTTAAGCATACCTCTCAAATGTCCTTCATTCCAAGTGTCACTCACTTCAGTTCCAAAGTTACCTTTGTGCCCCACCATTCTGATGTTCCCTCTGTTTTGCTGTCAAAAGTTATTTACCTCAGAAACAAGGAAACATGAAACTGTGGTGACACACAGTCCAGCTTGATCCTGAATCCTGAACTGAATCCTGTTGTATTTCATGTTTCCTGCATGAATAATTTTTGTGTCTGTGTCACACATTGCAGCCCACATTTGAGCCTTGGCAGATTGAGAGAGAGATATTTCTCAGGGCTTGATAATGATATATTCAGTCCTTCACCTTAATGGTTTGACTCCGACCTGTGTTGTCAGCTATGGTAAGTCACTACCAACTGATGGTTCTTCAGTGGCTTATGGGAATAAGCTACTTGCCAAACTAGTTCATAGTGGACAGGTGTCTGTTTCAAAAAAACTGCCTGAACAATTGGCACTAATTGGTACCTATGTTGACAAGAGGAACTAAGTCGTCCTGACAGCACTAGAGGTGGTCCCTCCGGGTAGAATCTGAAATCCATTTGAAGAGCAGTGTGGGGAAGTTTACACCATTATGTCATATCTGTTACGTGGTCACAGAGGACTCCACTCAATTTTTCATAGTGTCACTCTAGCACTTTGCATGGACGTTTGAAAACCGTTAAAATTCATTAAAAGAAAAATAAAAAGTTTGGTTCAGTGTATTGATTAGAATAAGCACCTAATTTCCCCACATAGGGAATTAAGCTCAGTTGGATCTACCAATCTTCTGAAAAAACCATCATCCGTGAGCCGTCAGCAAAATATGTCAAGGAACAAATGCTAAGTAATAATAATATTAATAGGGCACCAAAATACCTGAATTCCTAGACCGAGTCACTGTGTAATCATACCCACAATATGCATGTCCTTCCTCACACCTCTCCTTCCTTGTGTGTTATTATATACACCCTAGTCTGTCAAGTCTAAAAGTTAGGGCCCAATCCAGGAAGGTGCCAAGCACATCAGAGAAGTGCTCCTCACCCTTAACTTCATTAACGGGCACACAGCATGTCTCAAAGGGTGTTCAGCACATTGCAGGACTGAGCCCTTCATGTGTATTCTGCAAAGTGCCTTACATGCAAATAGGTGCTAAACAAAAGTGGGCTGCATCCCAGACCCATCATTTTGCCTTGCTTTCTGCCACTCTAGCAGCATAAAGTAGAATTGATCTCATGGGGGGAAGGAGTCAGGGTGGGCATGGCAGAGTTCTTCTGCACTCAGGAGGTACCCAGCTGGCAGAATAGTCCTTTAAGGCCATTGTCATCCATTAGAAATAAGCAGGAAAAGATGAGGGATGCTGCATAAAAATAGGCAAGAAAATTAATTGTATTGTGTTACTTCTGAGTGTTTATTAACAAACAACTAGGAAAAAAGTCCTACATTAATGCACTATTAAGGTTGCACAAGAAATGAAAAAGCTAAAACTCCAACAGCAGTGGCAGCATTTCAAATCCTGAATGTTTCATGATGCATATTTTAGGTCATAAATAATAAAATACAAAGAGAAGCAGAAAACAGGATTAGAAATACTACATATATGTAACATGACTGGCCCTTTCTCTGGTTATAGTTGTAAAAACTTTAATGTTGCATTAACACAGGACCACATCATCCCCTGAAAAGGATACACCCACGAACTGCAAACTTCCACTGCTTAATATTGATTTCCCCCATTCAGGCAAGAAGCCTGTAGTTGAGCCCTTCTTAGATACAGATCCCTTTTGCAACATTAATGAGAACAGCATTAACAGGCAGCCACAAAAAATAATGGAACTAACTAACTAATTAAATAAATAAAAAGGACATAAAAATAAATAAAATAAATTGTACATGCAAATACTTCGTATGATGCACTGATCACATGAACATGCGCAATGCAGAACCCATAGCTCACTCTATCCTCTTCCATTCATGATGCTATTTACATTTTAAGGCTCAATACATTGTGTTTTCAGGACACCAGCCCGAGACCCAACCTGGGAACACATCATGTCCCTCTGTACTCTTCACCTCTGAGAGGCTCATAGGAACGTATTGACAGGTTCTCACACCTGTAAAAGCCTTATCCAAAACGCATTGAAATCAGTGGAAAGACTCTTATTTACTTCATTGAGCTTTGGATCATGCCCATAGAAAGATACATACAAACATACACAGAAAAGGCAATTGCAACACATGGCTTTGGAGGTAGAAAAAAATCAAACTGAGATCCTGAGAAGAATTGGGAGGGTCTATGGGGACAGGAGGAGCAGCCTATTGAAAGAGCGTCAGTCTGACTGTTTGTCAGTACAGCTCCTTTGAGTCTGGGGTTTATTATTGAATTATTCAATATTGACTCCAGAAACAAAAAATAAAAGGCTTCTGTCATTTTCACATCCCTTCTATGTGCGTCTACTGTTTTATGTCTCCTGCACTGTACCCATAAATCATAAGTGTAATGCATAAACTAGACAACCTAGGTTTTCCCTGAAAATGTCTGTCTACTACACTGGGCTGTACGCCATTTAACACATCACAAATTGCAAGTACTATATATTTATCTTGGGCTCATAAGACTGGTAAATGGGAGCTGTGATAACATGTCCTACAATATTTTATTACATTGTGCAGTTGCCTAATATTTCCTAATGTTATTGTCTACTTCATTGTGAATTCTGCTGTTGTCTCCAATGAAAGAACAGTGACATCTGATACACCACAGAGTTTGTGGTACATCTGCCATGGAGTTGTAAATGCACGCAGAAGAGGCTAAGAACATACAGCAGTATATATCAAGTAAAAGTTCTAGCTAACTAATCAAATATTCAGGGGCAGCATGCAGTGTCATCAGGCATATCACTCCACAGTTGAATGAGATTGTCAATCGCTGGAAAGCTGACTGCTGCTGTCTGAAATACACAGTAGGAAGGTCCTCCAAAGCTGAAAGTAGTACGTTTGAAAGGTAAGCTAGACTTACCCTATTGCAGGTCGACATATGTGTGAATAAAAAGGAACAGATCGTCGGAAATAAAAAAGACTGAAAGAAGATTATTTGTAAGTGTAATGTTTCTGTACTGGTTTAAACAACGTATTTATACTTGTGGAGGAGCGTAGCTCCATTTAGTACAGAGCTTATGTGAACTTGAAAGTGAATGACTAGAGTCCATATAGGTTTTTAAAATTGTATTTGCATATGTAAAGTATTGGAACAATGACATTTCTTATTATGTTAATAGTACAATAACTAAATATTGATAGGTAAATAATAAGAATTTGTGTAGTATTTTATGGGCATTATCTAATTAATCCTCCCAACAACCCTGACACAATATTTATATCCTCATCTTAAAGATGGGGAAATGGCCACAGGGGGGTTTATGGCATGATCTTGCTCATATGCAAATAAATGGCAAATGACTTCAGCATCCCACTGATAGCATCGTGTATGTTCAGAGCATTCTGTAGAAGTACAGGTGTATTGTGAATATAAACAGTACTCGTAATATGTAGCAAATGCAACATGTAAAAAGCATTGGCTATGCACGCAGTAGAACACACATGTGCAAGTGAAACAAATGTAACAGCATGTCAGTGTTTTATTTTCTTACTTTCTTATCCTGAGACACTCTACAATAACTCACAAAGTGTACTTTATAGAGTGCCTTTCATACAAAGCATTCAGAAAGCTTTAAGGTCAATCATAAGCTAAAAATGTTCTTGACAGAGGAAGCAACAGAAGTGAAGGAGCAACCTCCAACTGTGCAGAATCATGGTTAGGCGAAAGACTGGAGGAATAGAATAAGCAGGAAAGGGACTTGCAGAATACTGGTATAACAGGGAAAATGAATGCACTGAAAGACCAAGAGGATGATTTTAAATTGGAATCTGGAATAGGTAGTTAAACCAAGGAGGGTGCCAGAGAACAGCTATGTCATACCCCCATTTTCTGGAGGCCTTAAAAAAAGCAGCTGCAATTTTAAAGTTGGGAAGAGAGTTAGAACCTGACTTTGAAAAGGGTTGAGCACCCGCAATTCCCATTGACTACAATGGAACTTATTGGGGGCTCACAAATCTCAGGGTCAGGCCTTCAGAAAGCAGAAGTAAAGGTGATTTTATGGAGATAGCAATAGACACAGACAAGAGTTACTAGGAAATATTAAGTTTAAATTCAGAAATAAGCCCAAAATTTCTGGCCTTTAGAATGTTTCACTTTTCACTCTCTTCCATCTCTATCATGCTGTAAACTAATTATGCAGCAGTCCCAGCAAATGGAATATCATGGCTTTGTAATAATAAGTATGATTCAAAGTCCTAGCAGACAATGGGTATGATGTCTTTATTAGTTTTGCCTGAGGTCCCGTACCCCCTTCTTTTCTCTTCATTAATGAATTAAAAATAATACAGGAAATTAAATCTAAAAACTACTGAGCATTACAGCAAAGTTAAGGTTATGATTTACACTGAAAAATAAATTCCCACAAAACTGAGATACAGTGTCCTCTCTCACTCCTTCTGGGTAGTTTTCCTTGTGCTTGGGCATTGCTGCACATATGGTACATAAGATCACAAACTTTTCTGATAACCCTGCAATGAAAGGATTAACTAAGGAGTGACTGCCTTGATTCAAGATCATCTTGTCATTTTACGTACTCTACAAAAAGAGGCTCTCTTCATTGGTTTAAATGCAACTGGGAATATTTGTATGTTAATAAGCCTTCTGCGTCCCCATTGATATTGGGATACTTTATTGACTGCAACAAAGAATATTAAGATAAATCTCCCATTGGTGTAAATCAACATTAGTTTAAATTGAAGTCAATGGAGCTATGCCTGTTTGCACCACCTGGCCCAAGATTTGGAACCCAAACTGATCATTTCACAGAATCAATTTAAGATAGCAATGGGTGACAATTGCTATTAGCATATTGGTCCAGCAACAGTTATCAATTCTATACTTTCTCTCTCTTTTCTTCAGTAACATGCATAGCTATTGAAATTCCCTGAAGTACACTGTAATATGTACAGAATGCTTTAACATGAAATTATATATGTTTTAACGCATTGTCTGCCTACATTTTATATAGTTTAGGAGCCAAGGTAATGTGGTAATAATATGTCTGATTATTCAGAGGAAACAGAAAGTTAATGGTATGTTACAGTATTTGACTATTCTGATATAAATCAAACTTCCAACAAGGAGAACACATTTATTTGCTAGTCAAGCTTTATGATGAATGCAGATGGCATGATCTCTTTCCAAGGCAAGTGTAATTCAGAATTATTGATTGAAAGAAATGAACAGAGCTGTGAAAATAAACACGGGGCTGGTAATAGACCAGATAGAGTATATGTCAAGGCAAGCATGTGATATTTTACTCATGCTGTCCATCTTCCTGTTACAAAATACTATGCCTATGATGTTATTTTGTATGGTATGTACATCAGGGTCATTCTACAAATATATCTTAGCCTGGTGTCTTCTGTTGTATAAGGTACACTTTCATCCTTGTGTTTAGACTTGCTCAAATGTGCATCTCTGAGAAATTTCAGAGCATTTCAAAGCTTTGTGTAGCAGGACAGCAGGTGAAAAGTGACCATAAAGTATCAAAACTTTTGAATACTGAATGCAAATATAAGCACTTAACAAATAGCAGCTTTTAGAAAAGTCTTAAGATGAGAAAAGCTAAGTATGCTGGCTAATGACATTTTAAAAAAAATTGCATCTGTTCTCCTTTATCACCAAAAATAAAAGATGCTTTCTATCTTAAAAATACAAGTCAGAACAGGTTGTCTGTACCCTGAAATCTCCAGTCCACTAAAAAGATCATTCTACTTTCTCCTGTCAGAGTTATACAACTAACATAAATGAGATGATCATCTAAGAGGAGTAAATATCTATAAAACATAAATTTACAGGTATCAGGGAAGACTTAGAATGACCAAGAGCTTTAAACTTGAGCTTGATAGGAGAGTCCCGGCCAATGAGGACCTACATGTACTGTACATTTTCATAGTGAAAGCAAAAAAAAAAATCTTTACTTACCCGGCCAACTAATATTGGTTCAGGTCCAGAAAATTCTTCTAATACAAACATTTGGTTCCAAACCCAGCCCCTCTTCGAACGGTTCAAAACCTTCTGTTCTCCACTGAGCCCACTTAGTCCTATACTGGATCCACTTGGTAATATTTGAGATTGATTCAGTGGAGCCATATAAATGGAAGGAAGGACAGTAATCCATAATATTATTAATGGAGTCCATACATCCATAAGCATCTCCGTTAGTTTTTCTGGCATTGTACCACGAGCTTAGCAAATCACCACAGAAATGAAACGATTATTTTGCTTTCCTCCAGACGATAGCCATCCAGTTCATCATGCAGTAAAGTACATTTACTTACAGCTCCTCCATATGTTTGCAGCACAGTAAACATAAACAAAAATTGCTTAGCTTATAAAAACATGATCCACTGGGTTTTCCTGTCATCCAAGATTCCTGCAAAGATAAGAGTAATACAAAGTTAGCTATAAAGTGCTTGGGAATATATTTTATAAAATCTTAAATTATTTTCATGTCAGAAAAAGGCCAAAGTCTAGTTTTATATTTGTAGTAGATTATATAAGTGTCTAGGAAATGAATTTTAATGCCCATTTTAAAGGGGGGGAAAAGAACAACTAAGGGACAGGTTCTTCTGTCAATGTTGTGCAGCAGCTTCCTGCATTTGATTTCAAGTCAGAACTACTCAGTGTGAGCCAGCATATTAGAATTTGACCCTGTATAAACCTTTCAGTAAAAGCTAACCACAAATAACTCTGAAGCTGAGCAATAATACTGCAGTGGGTAACTCATTTTTCCTTTTTTATTCTACATGTGCCCTGCTCTCTTTGAAGTCAATGGAGCATACTCAGTACCTCAAAGGATTGAATCCTTCCCCCCCCCCCCCAGGCATTCATAACAGCAAGGGCAAGAATTTTTTTTAAAAAAAAATCATGTATGGCCACAAATAAAAGTTCAGTTTTAGTAAATATTGTAACATTAAGAAAGAAAATATGAATTTCATTTAGGTAGGCAGAGGCAGGCAGGAACCAGATTTCCCATTTTGCAGGACTTTCTGCTATTTCTAATTTGTTTTCCTTTCCAAAACAGCACAAAATTCAAAATATTTTGAAATTTTCTCACAAAATGACCCTCTCCCCCCCCCCCCCCACACACACTAAATGGTTTTGGCCAACCAAAACTATTTTGTTCCGATAACATCAATGTCATTCCACTTTTTATTTTTTTTAATTATATTTTAGCAAAAAAAAAAAAAGAATAAAAATGGAAAATCAAAATATTCCAAAAAGGTTAAAATGGAATGATTCAACCTCATTGGAATGCTCTGTTTCTGTGGTAGTGGTGTTGTTTTCCAAAATTTTATAAAAATCAACATATTTCTGCAAAACATTTCACTTTTGATTCACCAGAATTTTTCAATGAAAAAAAAATCAAATTTATGATCAACCCTATTTACAAGTTCATGTTCCCATACCTCTGTTTATACAACGTCATAAAACCATTAAAAAACAATCGAAACATCGTTTAGCAAAAAAAATAAGACCTTAACATTCAGACAAATAAAACCTGATGTGGAGATCTCATATAACATATTGAGGGGAAAGGAAGAGGGGAGGAGCGGACAGGAGAAGGTAATAAATAAAAGGCTCAGCAGGGGCCAATTTAAAAAAAAAAACACCTTTAAAATAAAATCTTGAAGTGTTTGTTTTCCCTAAGAGATGTACTGAGACGAAGAAGCTAGTTTAACAACTTAAAGCCTGCTATAGTATAGCCACAATGCTCTGAAAACCTTAAATGCAACTCTAGGTTACTTAAAAAGATGTCTGGGACATAACCCAAAGGGGATAATAGCATGGCTGGAGTTTTGTAAAAGGCTTTCTGATATGTAATCATTGACTGGTTCAGAACCTAATGTAATCTTATGGAAAATTACACTCTAGGAGGATAGGTGCAGGGCTGCCAACTCATGATTTGTGTGTGTGTTGCTCAGAGCTGTACAGATCACTGATTGTTTTGGTTAGCTAGCAGTTCTGAATTTTTTAAAAATTTGTTTCATATAGACCCAAACAATTTTTTTTTTGAAATTTTAGATGAGTCAAATGAAAAGCACACATTTTGGTCACACAAAGTGTTTAATTCGACCAGAAACTAAACATTTAATTCAAATGTTGAGCTTTAAAAAAAAAAAAAAAAAACTTAATTTTTGGTTTCAACCAAAACAATTCAGCGATATCAACATGAATTTATGAAATGTTTCACTCAACTTGAATCTGCATTTTTCTGTGAGAAAAAGTTGTGGTCAAAATAATGTCACCCAGCTCTAGTGTCTGATGATATTTGGTGTTTTTCTTGAAGACTAAACTTCTTGAGTCATATGATTATGCGAGACTCACAGCTTTTATTTTTGTATATATATTGTATGGTTCCAGTATTCATGTTTGTGAAGGAAAAACTTGAAAACATGAATTCTAAAGGCTAACAAAACAAACAGAAGACAAGTAAAAAGACACAAACTGTGGGGTTTGTTTTGTTTAACATAAGAATGGTTCATCTAGCACATATCTTGTCTTCCAACAGCATATGGTCCCAGGTACTTCAGAGGGAGTGAACAGTACAGGCAATCATTGAGTACCCATTCCCTATCACCCACTGCCAGATTCTGGCAATCAGAGAGTAGGGACACCCAGAGCACAGGGTTGCATCCCTGATCATCTTCACTAATAGCCATTGATGACCTATCCTCCATTAACTTATCTAGTTCTTTTGGGAGCTCCATTATAGTTTTGGCCCTCAAAACATCACTTGACAACAAGTTCCCAGGTTTGTTTGTTTTGTTTTCATTTCAGTAACTGACAACACAGCTGTGGAAACCTCTTGCAAGAAATTCTGAAGCCATGAGAGACTCATATTTTTAAGAAGGCGAGAAGAGCTGTTATGAACTAAAACTTAGTCTGAGTACCTCTGGACCTCAAAGTATGATACTTTTGATAATGCAAAAAGAAATGAGGTAAGTGCCCAGTGAGTTATGGGTCTCAGTGCTGAAGACTGAGTGAGAGAGAGAGTGCAGGAAGGTAATGCAACCTAATTCTCTGAAGAGATTTTCTATGAAATGTGGAAGGAAGAGACCTAACCTGACTTCACATCCCCTAATCCCCTCCAGGGAGTGGTGAGGAGCAGAGTGGAAGGACAGCTCTCTCCTAAGAGGTTGGGGAGAGGTGGGAACAGCCAGCTTCACTCTGAAGACAATGAAAGCATGGGGAACTAGAGGGTTTGTAGCTATTGCCCTGTGGGTCTTAAAAGTGAGAGGAACCCAGAATATGTTAAGGTAGGTAGGAGGTAATTAGAGGGAGAAGGAATATTCAAGCTTAGATAGAAACAATACACAAATTGTTTTGGGGGAAAAGTTTTTGATATTTTGCTGTTCCTGTGAATCAAAAGAAAAACAAACCTCAGGACAGCATGAACCACCGTGAAGTGTAAAGTGTATCTTGGCTGACACTGGGGATCAAATCAGGGACCTCCCGAGTTAGAAGCATAAGTCTTTCCAGCTTGAGTTAAACTCTGTAGGTGAGGCTGTAACACTCAGATCCAGTGTGAATTCAACACAGAAGGGAGAAGGGGGCACATAACACACACTGACCTGTGAGTTACACCTGCACCAGAGAAATCTTTCAGATGAACCCACCCGGAGATTGCTGCTGATTTGGACACACCTCTCTAATTGGCACTTTTTTGCCATTCCCATGACTGAATAATAATAAAACACAGCACTTTTCATATTCAAGGGGCTTTTAAAAAACATCAACTAATTTATCTAATTAAGACTGAACTGCTGTCCCCTTTCACTCCAAAGGGTGCTCTCTCCTGAGCAGAGCTGATGCAAATTGGTGGGATAGTGTACACTTGTACTGCCACTCCATATGCTGTATCTTTTTGTTATATAGGGTAGGGAAGGGACATAAGACTTTAGTTACCTGAGCTGCCAAGCTGCAAAACCTAAATTTGCTTAGATGTATATTAAAACAAATACAGGAAGCTCAGATCCATTACTTTTCACGCAATACAGATGGATTAAATCCCATCTAGCTATTGCTAATACATCAAGATTCTTTAGCCATGATTGGATCCAATCTCAGTATAGCTCCATGGGAGAGGCTTCAGCAACACTTCAAACAAACAAAAATAGCAGCAGCAACAACACTGACATACCACGTTTCATTAAACCTAACTCAGTAAAACAACCTGGCAAAAAGCACAGTTAATTTCAGGGCTGTGGTCAGAAATGTGCAATAAGTTCTCCAGCACCAGTGGGAAAGGAAAGCTGCAGCATGTTTTAGGCATCACAGAACAAATCCCCCTCATAACTGCACAGGTTTTTGCTTTTAGCACTGCTATGTATGAGAATATGCACAGCTCACAATGAAGGAGACTCATTAGTATCTCCATAATGAAGGCTGTTCTTCTGGAACTCTTCACTGCAAGCCTCATTTGAACTCATTACTCTGACTTTGCCAGTACTAAGTCAATCCACCTGGAGCTGAGGGGTCTAGGCCTGTTTTAAGGGAGAGGCCTGCAACCAACGCACAGAGAAAGGACTGTCTCCAGAGTCCTGGCCAGTTGTGGAAATGGGTTCTTCTTGCCACTCTAGGTACTGCAATCCATGTGCAGGATGTGGTATTATGGAGAGGTACTATGGCACTTTTCCTGTCCCCATGGCTGCTATTGGTCCATTTGACAGACAGGCAGTCCCTTCTGGTCATGAAGGGGAAAAAAGACTATTTCTCCAGTTCTGGCACCAGCTAGAGACTGCCCCGGTCCCTAAGTTAAGTTGTTCTAATTTATTCTTGGCTGCACACAGCACAGGAAGCTATTTTGTGGTCAGGGATCGCTGTGAAATAGAGACACTGCAGCCATGTTTCCCTTTTCCTTGATACTCTGTGTATACCAGGGCCTAAGGAAGTGGTGTGGAGCTTGGGTGGTTGCTCTCTGCCATCTGAGGATCCCTTCATGAGGCCAGATCTGCAGGCTCTCCAGCTATTTTGTGCCATCAGAACAGCACAAAACACCTACAGCAGGAATAGAGTCTGGCTCTTAAACTGTTATTTCCATTATTTCCAGTGATTTGGTTTGTTTGTGAAAGTGTACCATTAATGTTTTTTCAAAAGCCACAATGTTCTTTTTCAGAGTAACAGCCGTGTTAGTCTGTATTCACAAAAAGAAAAGGAGTACTTGTGGCACCTTAGAGACTAACCAATTTATTTGAGCGTGAGCTTTCGTGAGCTACAGCTCACTTCACTGGATGCATACCGTGGAAACTGCAGAAGACATTATATACACACAGAGACCATGAAACAATACCTCCTCCCACCCCACTGTCCTGTTCTTTTTAGGTTCCATGTCTGATAGGTAATTCTACAACCGTAATTCTAATTCAATAAAGCTTTTTGCCTGAGAGTATGTATAATACAGGCTTGGTTCTCTGAATGGCTCTGTGAGATGAAGATGGGAATGATTTTTTTTTTAAACAGTCTGGGTAAAATAAAGGGATTTTTCAATATAACAAATAGAGCTAGGGAAATGTGACCCTTTTTCAGATAACAGAGTGTTCTCGATAACAGTTTCAAATAATCAAAGTGAAAATATTTGTAAAATGGTTGGTTTCTCAGAGCAAAACCTATAGAGAATCAAATCACAGGTAAAGCTGAATACTTTGTTTTCTGTAACAGGATCTACCTGCTGTATGTGTTGATATGCTTTTGGATAGGCAGCACCAAACCATGATTATTGTTTGGAATCTGGTAGAACTGAGGAGTTCCCGGCATGGACCAACGCTGTACAAACACAGAACAAAAAGCTTACAACCCTACTGAATTTACAAGTTAGGTGATGCTCCCCCCACTTGTTGGAATTCCATTGCAGCATTATAAATGCCTAACAGTGTAATATCATTTCCAGATGTAGCACCATCATCAGTTGATATCATGTACATTACAGTTACTTTAAGGGCCAAATCCTAGTCAATTGACACAAATAGTCCCATTGACTTATGGGGGCAATAGAATAAGTATGGCAATAGGGAACAATATGGAGTTCACTGTATAATTACTTTAATTCTCATCTTATGTATAACATACCTGTGGGTTATGTTTGTTTGGCAGCTGACATATTGGTAACAACCAGTACTAATTTCATTGTGGCTATTTTGCAATTATATTGTAACTTTTAAAAGGTACTAGAGAGATGATGGAATGCAATAGAACTGTTATAAAGATTAATAAAGTTAGAAAAAATTGTTAACACAAACTGCTTACTAAGAAAGAAAATGGAGTAAGGTCATAAAAGCTTGAAAAATCAATTTATTTTTAGATTTGTCAAACCACAGAATGGCTTTCTGGCCAAGTAATCCACTTTATTACAGTGCTGGTGCATTGATTTACACCATGATCCCAGTCAAGGAGATTTTACAGCCTCTCTAGAGTTTCTTCACATCAGGAAATGTTGAGGATCCTCTTGCAAACTGCTGCATCTTCAGGGCAATCCACTTCTAATTTCATTCTGCGTTCATTGCTGCCTTGTTGATCATTGTGATTACAAGCTATAGATAAGTCCTCTGACCTCACTGATTCATTTGGGAGGATTTTGTCAATTTTTAGACAATTGTTTCAGTTACGTGAAAAATCTAGCACTATTGATTTATTTAAATAAATTACACTAGAGATGCCAGACAATTAAAAGCGTGAGATATATATTTGTCCAACGTAGGCTTTTTGCAGATACTTCAGCATACACTCAAACAGTCTGTCAGAATGGATAGGAAGTTATCCTTTCATCGTACACTGGGAAGACTGGCTGTGATATAAAATAGCAATAACATGGAGAGAGAGATGGGACATAACGGCATCAGAGGTCCAGTGAAGATGTTTTAGGTAGTAAAGAAACATAGAGCTAAAGGCCAGAAGGGACCATCAGATCATTTAGTCTGGCCTTCTCTATTTCCACAGGATCCCACCACCACCTAGCAGCTGCACACCAAGCCCAACTGAAATTAGACCAACTTGCTGCAGGTCACAGCAGACCAGACTATTATGTGCCATTCATGTACTCCACCCTGACACCCTGATTCAATACAGGCAAATGTGCATTAAACATAGGGAGCACAGAACTGGCGAGAAGTATGTTCACCAAGTCATTTAAAGCTTTGGTTAGCATTGGTTGACTTGAGCATGGTGTTCTTGGTATTGTATATACTCCTGAAGTCTCAAAATTCCATCAGTCTCACAGGGGAGTTCTTGCCCTGCAGAGAAAATTCCATTGAACAACCTCAAGTCCCTGCAATAAATAAATTAAAGATCCTCCCTTCCTGCAAGACAGGTAGAGCTTTAGATGACAACTTTCACTCAAATTAGGAAAACACATCAGGACCGTTAATCAGAAGCCTTTTACAATAACTAATGTCCTTGGATTAGCTTCCCTTATTTGGAACATACTCATCAACAGTGACAGTTTCTTCCCATTATCTCGATGTTCCCTTGGGCCATGATCAGAAACTGAACATGCTGTCTACATGGGTACAAAATCTGCAACTGCCCCTTGTTTTTTTAAATAGCCAACATAGATAGGGTGACCAGACAGCAAATGTGAAAAATCGGGACAGGAGTTGTGGGGTAATAGGAGCCTATATAAGAAAAAGACCCCAAAATCGGGACATCTGGTCACCCTACAACATAGATGATAGAGACACTTTTGTACCTTGCAGCACCTCCTTTGTCAACATCTGGAAGCTCCTTCTTCCTCACTATTGTTCATTTATTTTTCTCTTAGCCCTTTCTCCCCCTCCTGTTTACTTTCCACAGTATTTTCTTTGGCTTCACACTGTTCTATCTGTTCTTTAAACTCAATCCTTTTTAGTTGCAGGTATTGGTTACACTGGCAACACTTCCACTCATGCTTCCTCAGTTCTAACAGGGTTCCCCAGTAATGGCAGTAACATGATACAGACCCTTCCCACTGTGGGAAGCAGAATTATTTTCCCTCTGCTGATGCTCTCCTGGCAATTCAGTAAACCCTGAAGTTTTCTACAGTAGAAACACAAGGGCCGATACTCCGCTCCTCATTCATGTGGGTAATCCTTGCTCACATGAGCCGTCCTACAATATTCAGCATGATAATTTGCTGTTGAAAAACCCAGATAAAGAAAAAGCTTTAACAGAACCATCAAGACACAGTAACTGACTATGCCAGTAACCTTGGAACATCCTCATCCCACATGCTCTTTGCTGCTCTCAATGATTGCATTGTATCTGACATTTGATTGTACGCAAAGTCTTGTGTTCGGCTCAGTGTGCTTTTTGCCACTGAATAAGTAATAAAGAATAATGATAAATAATAGGATCTCTCTTCCAATAGTGCTTGCTTGATCGTATTTCATTTTCAAGGAAATGACTATTTATATAATTCTTGCTCCTTCATGTAATATAAATACGAAAGAAACTATGTGTTAAAATAAACAGATATTGTAGAGCATGTGCCATGTTTATGCCTTTTAGACTGTCACACCTAGTTTTAAAAAAAAAAGTTTATTTGCCAGAGCATGAGGGTCAGATTTCCCTCTGATCTGTGTCAGGGCGTCAGTTCACCTCCACATTGTCTTTCTGAGAAGCTGATGGTGCCAACTCAAAACAGAGAGAAGGAAAATTGTCATATTCCATTTGAACCACAAAAGTGGTCTAGGTGATTATAACACTGAAACACAATATGGTCACATCTGCCTCAGTTTGTTTGTACAATAAAGGGAAGAATATGACTGAACTCAATTTTTTATTTTCTGCAGTCTGCTGATTAAAGCATTTTTCCTTCCACCAAAATAGAATACTAGACTACATATAGATTTAACAGTGCTAGCTGGTGCCAATCTCACCTCTCAGACCAATGCTAATTTTTATAAGGGTGTATTACATAATTTGAAATACCTATAACACTTTTAAAAGTGAGAGGGAAAAGTGCAAGTTGTGCATACCATGTTGAGAGCTCTTAAAAGGCAAACAGATTGGCCTGTAACTGAGAATTAGGTGTTAACCATCCTCTGTCTAGGGCATCATTTATCATCAGACTTTTCAGCAACTGAGATGTGCTTATCCTGTTCTTATTGAAAATTGTTTAAATATTAATGGAGGCCATAAATATGTTTTTTCATTCTTTTTCAGTAATCCATTGACATACGACAGAAACCATTATTGTTCTTTCCTTGATTTTCTTTAGAGAATGTCATCTACCGTGCACAATTGAGCAAAGTAGCATAAATAACCTTATTCTGTATCAGCCCGAAATGTGATTAAAATGACCCTTGGTCTTTATGGTTTCAAGACTGTATAAGTATGAAGTTCCCCTTGAAATAAATACCGAAGAATGAAAATCTATACAGAAAAGGAAAAGTAACATTGCCGCGCTTTGTTGACAGTATACAGTAGTTATGGTAGTTATGCTAAGGTTTGGTTATTATCCTCTAACAACAACATACGACATTAGGGTTTAAGATCTTGCTCCTGCACCACTGAAGTCAGTGGAAGGTTTCTTATTGACTTTAACGGGAGTAGACTCAGGCCTTATATTTATTTTTGACATTTGCATTTGCCATGCTGGACTAAATTTCTTCCTATTGGATATATTTGAAGCACACTCCCTGAGATTAAAGACCACGGGATCACTGGCTTTATACTACTCATTTCAAGTTCAGTCAGGGTAGAAATGAAGGTCCAGTGATCATTTGGTTAATTGAAAGGAAATAATGAGCAGATATATTCAATCCTTAATACTGATGTTCATTGTCCGTAATATGTATTTGCCTGAAAAATTAATGAATTACATTCTTCTACTAGAAGTACACAATTTTCTTTCCACATTGGCATTTAGTTTATATATGTTTGTATGATTAAACATTAGTAATAGGAAAGAGAAAGTGATTAAAAGTGGATTTAAACTGTAAGATGAGTTCCTTAAAGTAGGCTGTGTAGAGTTTCTTAGAATTAACCTGTTTGGATTTAATACACACCACTAAGTTTGAAAACTACAAGCAAGCTGGTGAACTAAAAATTTCTGACATACTATTTTTAACAAAATACACAGCTGCTTCTACTAGGAGTAGAAGCCTGAACAAAACATACTGAGTGGCATTTTTCCCTGTGCACGTTTAACATTTTTGGGGGAGAAAGTTGGCTTTAGACCCCCATACATGCAGTGGAGGCTCCTCAGGAAAAGCAATACATAGGTTTTGCAAAATTGAGCCAAATCCTGCTCATTTTATTAATTCTGAGCCCAACCCACCAAGATTTTGAACATCCTAACTCCCGTTGACTACAGTGATAATAACTAGTGCTTAGCACCTTGTTGGACCAGTTCCTCAAGTAGTACCATTGCCATCAAATGGTGATTGATAGTAATGGACTACTCATGAGTAAAACAAGCAGGGATTGGTCTTCTGCTTGGAGTCAGCTGCTAGTAAACTCGTTCTGAGGGCACTTTTCCATGTCAGCTCTTCTTTCCACTTTCAGATGTCATCTGCTTCCACTGCATTTTCAGAAAGAAATCCTGAAAAGTTAAAATTGCATCTGTAGTTGAAATGCCACTGTGCTGATGCTGTTTATTTGATTTGTCAAACTAAGAAATTTAATAAAATTATTCATGAACTGGGGGAAATAGTTGAAAATGTAAACTGTATTGGCACTTATGTTCAATTTCTAAAAGGGTAAATTTTCTCAGATATTTATGTTTAGAAAGCTATGAAGTGTACCACTTTTTCTATGGCAACAAGGCTAAGAAAAATGTTGAGTTTACAACATCTAATTGAATTCTATTGATGCAGACTTATGGTAGCAATGATGCTTAAAACATTTCAATGCAAAAGTCTTAGAGTTCTCCTCCCACCAGTAAAATTTGATTTGTGTTATTTTTAATCTCACAGCTCACAGAGTCTTATATGGTTTTCTGAAATGCAGATATAATCAAGGTGCACACAATTGTTATTATTAAAAGTTTGTCCAAAAGGTCAGCCTTGATATAGTGTTACAAGGAGGCAGCTTTAAAATGGAAAATGCAATACAATATACATGTGGTTTGTATACATAATAATATATGGTTGGTTATACAAAATGCTGTGAGTAGACATTAACATTTAGACTATGTAGCATTAGCAGTTGCTTTCTTATAAGTACTGTTTATAGATACTCTATCTTGTCATAACTGGTAAAGATTTGCAGCACCATGTGCTTTGAATATGCACTTTGTGTTGACTCTGTCTCTTGTCAAAGAGCTATTCTTGTTCATAAAAATACATATATCATCTCCCTTCCCCCCCCCACCCCACCCCCCGTGTTCATGATGGGAATTAAAACAATTTTACTGCTAGCTGAGGTAATAGTACAAGGTCTTTACTTATTTGTATATATCAGGGGTCATACGGGTGAGCCCCCAAGCCCTTAATTCCAACCGCTGACTAAAATGTCCCAGGCAAAGTACACAAGGCCCTGAGACCTTCAGGAATCAACATCTTTACTAGGGAATTGACAAATGTGCAGTGAAAAAGAGACAGAACTTCTCTAGAAAGCATCTCTAAAAGTAATAAGCAAATTTATATCTGGTCTGTGACCGTGGACACCCTCTTATAAGCTTTTTGGAAGGGTCAGTGAGCATGGGCTGGCACAACTGAAGCAATCTGTGGAGGATTCCCTCCCATAGTACGATAAAGTTTTTTTTTTTTTTTTTTAATGAAAGATGCTTTAATGTCATAGAAACAGATCAACATTTGTTAAGCAGCCAAACATATTATTTTATTTCATGACTTTTTATAAGATAAGAAACCTCACAAGTTGCTTTTTGTGACTAACACATTTCAATTAACAATACATTATTCCCCCGTATATCATAATGTACCTATGTCCACAAAATACAGCTTCCAGGTAGCCTCTGCTACAAGAGGCCCTCAACTTACAAACAGCAATAGAAACTGAAATCCTTTAAAGCCTATGATATTATAAAATAAGTATTTCAGAAAGATTGAAAAGTGCTTCAATAAATAGCAATTTAAAAAAGCAAACAGCAATATTTAGAGGGGAAGATTATGGGTTTCTGCATTCTATGAGGCACAACTGCAAGGTTGAATGGATGGAAAACCTTAGACTAGAATATTATATAAGAATCAGTTCCCCTCATATAGCTTTAAGGTTGAAATGGTCACACAATTAGGCCAGGAGGTTACATTGTAGAGATCTTTTGGTTTTAATGTTATCAGATTTTATATTTGTGGACTTGATGAGTAATGCTTTAACATGTGTGCAAAATACCATCAATGCATTTAGCCATTTTGATCATTTATCTTTGATTAAGACAGCTGAAAAAGTACATTAGGATCATTTGCTTGTTTTTATTTATTTGCTTGTTTAATATTTTCAGTAAACCTACATGTCCTGGAAACCAATTGTGATATATCATCTTGTTCCTAACAATGGACTGTAGAGGAATATCTTCAGATTGCAGTCATATGGAAGTATCACATATATCTCTTGGTCCTTATTGCAAAGAAACTCCTCAGGAATTTACAAAAGAGGATAAGTAAAGTTAAGAGGATTCTTTATCTAAAGCTTTGTTAGTTATCAGCTATATTCTTTAATTGAAACTGAAGTGAGCAGCTGTTAGCCAACTTTCTATTAAACACTAATGTTGGAGATTTGAAAACAATAGACAATTAAATGTTATTTGATTTCTTACATTCAGCAGCCCAAGGAAACATCTGGCAATGATGACCATGAAGACAAATGGCTAGTCATTGATGAGCTCATCAAGTTGGCTGTTTAAACGTGTCAGCTTTTATGAAAGTTTGCATTGTTTATATTCAGAGGAAGGGAAAGTATAGAAGATTTGGGGAGGGGCGTTGGGGGTAGCAGGAGCATTTGATACCTGTTGGTAACCAGAGCCCTGTTTTATAATGCTATTATGTGCCAGTTTGGATAGATTCAATTCCGTTTAGTCTGGTACTTAATGTAAACTGTTTAAATTGAGAAAGGGTCTAGACATGACTGAATGGCCATCAACCACAAAGGAATCCCTGCTTATGTTAAGTGTTGGCATCTTTATGGTGATAGCCAGTGTCTAAATAAGGACTTGAGTTAATCTCTTCTATATTATCCAAGGAGAAATTTGGATTATATTGTATATATGGGTTTTCTATGCTGAAGCTTTGCTGTGCTATAGTCTGATCCGGTGCCTTCTGTGCTCCACAGCTGATCACAATGTTCTTGTAGATCTGATACAGTCTAGCAGGGATGCTATCTGACAGCTCGGGTCTCCCGGTTGGGATGTTACCACCAAGCAGATGTGATGTCCAAGCAGAATGTAAGAACATGCTATTCCTCTTGCCTTTCTCAACCAGAGGATCAAACGCGTAGTGGAACAGCCCGCGTTAGGGGTTGGCAGTCCTGCATTCCTCTCTAGAAGCCTCCGTAATGATACAACTAACAAGCAACTGGAGCTAAGGGGTTTGCGCCCTCTCCTAAGTTTCAGCCGGGTGCATTCACTATTTAGTCAACAAGCACAGGAAAAGAAAACAACTTATGGGAAAGAGATGGCTCTCTTGACTACTTACAGCTAAAGCGTCCTTGCCACCCCAGCTTAGAGAAAGATAGAGCAGAACTGACGGGAGACTTTCCTTTCTGAACGGGGGAGAAGGATAAATCAGTCCAATTGCATCCATTGATTTATTTGAGGGGTTTGAGGAACCATGGGGTCGGCAGTGATAATTAGGGGGGAAATCCCCCCCCCTAATGATTCTTCCAGCCTCCACCATTTACATATCTGGCTGGTGGCTGATTTTTATTCTCAGCACGAAAACTGCAATCTACTTCAGTGCATGAATGCAGCCCTGCATCTATTCACCATAGTACAACAGTCCAGAGATTTATTGTACTAAATAAATAAATAATAATTAAAAAAAAAAAAAAAAAAAACCACCGAGAAGAAACGGGTTCTCCAGCCCAGCGAACAGCTCACTGTGATTCAAAACTCCTTCTGAACCTTTTAGAAAAAAAAACAACCCACCCCCAAACTGGCATCCCATTATCAGGGAATTTCAAAGAATCCGAATTAATGAGCCACTACACTTCAGTCTAATAATGCATCTGTTTATAAGGAAACAGACACTGTTTTCCTTCTAACAGATAGTGTCGGTGACAGTGTATGCAAGGTGCACCAAGTCAAAGACAAATCCATAGAGAGAAAACCTTCTACCAGTGAGAAATAAATAACTAGCTAACAATAAAACAGATACTCACTCTTGCAATGACCCAGGAAACGTCTTGCGAAGACCACTTCACAAATGGATTTAAAGGGTCTACTTCAGGGAGAGGAAAATATTAACCAGTCCGTCTGAATGGGCAGGATTCTCCGGATTTCTTTCATGCTTTTTGATGCTGCTGATGCTGGGGGAGAAGCTGGGGGAGAAGACTCTCAGGTTTCTGTGCCTGCATAGTAAAGTGCAGTTAGTAATTTCTCCCTTTTGCAGAAATCAGGCGCAGCAGCTCATCGCCAGGAAAGCAGGGATATTCCAAATAAATCCACTAATTCAGGGGCTGAGCGCTCCAATGTGCCTGCCTGCCAGATGTAACTGTGAAGTGATGTGGAAAAGTGAGCTGGGAGCCTCCCCTGACAGCTCTTATTGGGCTGATCTCGGAGGCAGGTCTAGCGCTTGGAAATTCAAGGAAGCTTTTTTTTTTTTTTTTTTTTTCAATCTAGTAAGCACACAACTTTTCTACAAATTTCAGTGCCATTCATTCCCGAGATCCTTGCCAGGTGCCTTTCCAGCCTGAGGCTGGTGTATTTCACACAAACACTCGGGAAGAGGAGAAGCGGAATGGGAGCTGGGGAGGCGAAGATGGGATGAGGACTGATGGAGATGTCGGGCAGGGGGGGCTCCGAGCAGAGAAGAGAAAGGGGAGCAGCGGGGTCTGCGGAGCAGGAGCCAGCTGACAGAGGCAGCCCAGGGGGAGCAGAGAAGTTGCGGGAGCAAGGCGGGTGGGAGGAAGGGCAGCTGGTGGCAGAGGATGCTAGTTCTTAGGGGTCCTGGGCACAAAGGGGTGGGGGGTGGCAGAGGGGGCTGGGCGGTGGTAGGGTACAAGATTTTCATGAAGAGTCCTGGGAGAGAATGTGGGGGCTGAAAGTCAGGGGCGGGGTGTGCTGAGAAGGAACTGGGTGCTGCAACCCCCAAGGTTCAGGGAGGGGAACGGGGGCGGGGGGAGATAAGGGAGAAGTCACAAGAGGAGAAGATTGGGGAGACAGGCATCCCAGGGGCAGGGAGGGAGAAACACCCTGGGAGCAAAAGGAGAGGGGTGCCTCCAGTGGGAAGAGACTCAAAGGATCCTAGGAAAGAAAGTCCTCAGGAGACAGACCCTCCCCAAAGTGGGGGTGGGCTGGGGGAGAATGAGGAGAAAGTGTTTAGTGACTGTCTGGAAAGGCGCAGAGTTACCAGGTAATGGGTAATGATATAAGAAACTGAAGGGAAGAGGGTGGGGAGAGCAGGGGAAGGGAGACACAAGGAGGCTGGAGCCAAAGGAAGAGGAAGGTTTGGGCAGGGGTAGAAATGTGAGTGGAATGAGATGATGAGGGAGGCCTCAGGACAGGAACGGTGAGGAGTTGGTGGGAGGTGCAGGAATAGGTGAGAGACAATAAGGGATGATGGTGAAGCGATGAAGGAGAGAAAAGGAAGGGGGAAATGAGGGGCGTGAGAGAGGGATTGGGAGGATAGAGACTACATAGCATGTGAAAATGAAAGAAGGAATATTCTTAATCAGTATTGTGAAAACAGACCCTGCAGAAGGAAAAATCAATCAAAATGTTCAGTAGAAGGCTTGGGGAAGAAAGGACAGAGGCCAGGGAGTTATGCTAAGGGAGCTATTTTTTAAATCATTTATATATAAAAATAAACAAGGCGTGTGTGTGTGTGAGAGAGAGAGAGAGTCAGGTTTCTCCCCTATCATTGTAGGCCCATATCCAGTGTTCTACAAGTATAGCTGTGCTGGGTGACCCAATTTCAGAGCTTTAGCATGAGGTGGAATGAGGCTAGGTCCCTTCAGTACAACAAGACGTGGCAGCACTATGGGACAATGGTGTTGTAAGAAGTTCTCTTAACATGGTTGGGCCTCTTGGGATTACAACGGACCTTATGGCTCCTAGTTTCTAGTTCCAGTTTGTCATCACTGATTACCTGTTTTGGTTTTATACAGTGCAATCCCGCAGCAAGCTGAATGCTTTTGAGAGGTACTGAGCATCCTCAGCTCCCTTTTCACTTTAATAAGAGACGAGGGTGCTCAGCACCTATTTGAAGCATTCAATACTTATAGAAAGGGCCCAGAATGAAGTTCCTGTGCAAAGGATCTAAAGAATTCTGTTATGCAGGACACATGAGGTGATAATAATGATCTCTTCTGACCCTAAAAATCTATTAACTGAGTTTGTGTTTTTTCTTTTGTTTTCACATTGGAAGATGTGTGCCTGAATGTTGTTTTCACTCTGGAAGATCATACACACTCACATATGTATATAAGACTCTCACGTGTGTCAATATATAGTTATGTCTGTGCTGTGTTAAGTGTGTTACAGTTTTTGTATAATTCTTTATATCATGGTTCTGAAGGTTAGTTTTATAAAGGAGTATAGTCTGGCACATTTCTGTTGCAGGTCCTTTAGTGCTCTGTGACAGAAGAGGGGTAGGGATCTGCAGAAGGAGCACGGGGAAAAACCTCTTTTACTAAAAAAATGTTTCATTTGGGAAGAGTGGTTAAAAATCTTTTTGTAGTGCTGAGGCTAGTTTGTTGTTTTTGAGGGTTATGTTTGTTATTTATTTAAATTGATTTATTTTTATGGTGACATCATTGGGGGCCTCAAACTCATTCTTTTAAGGGGAAGCTCTGGGGGAGGGATAGCTCAGTGGTTTGAGCATTGGCCTGCTAAACCCAGGGTTGTGAGTTCAATCCTTGAGGGGGCCATTTAGGGATCTGGGGCAAAATTTGGGGATTGGTCCTGCTTCAAGCAGGGGGTTGGACTAGATGATCTCCTGAGGTCCCTTCCAACCCTAACCTTCTATGATTCTAAGAAACCTCAAACTTGCCTAGGCTGTCATGACTGTGTAGGAACAAAGGGTCTTTGAAGACTTGATTATAGATGGGAGGTGAACAAAGGAGCCCCCTATTCCAACATAGGGTGAGGCAATAGGCTGGTTTATGTTTATTGCCAATGACAACTATTAAATGTTTTTATATGTTTGTCTAGGTCTGATGGAAAATGCAAACCAGCATTGGGGGTTCTGTGACTTTGATGTGTGGCATTTGTTGTCATAACAGAATGTAATTGTCCCTGGCAAGTTATTCCAGATAACAGGTGTTCTTCCTTTTGCCCAAAATTTTAATTTTGAAAATCCATAAAATTATCAAAAGGAAACAGGACCTGGCATTTTGAAATGTGAAATTTCCAGGGGATGGAGGAGGGATACCTGAATTCCATTTTTTCCTTCAGTTGCTTCCCCACAGATTCCAAATTTTTACTTACCTAGCTATCACTCTGGACTGACTCCTATTGTCTTGGAAAAGTAATTGCATACAATACTTGCCAATGTTATTTTTGTTTGTTGGAGCAAGGAATGATGAGACAGCTTGCAGTGCAATAAATAACATCAGCAATGTGGCTTCACTTTATTCAGATTTGCATTCAAACAAAAAGGTATCTTCCCCCTCCTCTTTTCTTCCACCAACTGAACAATAATATAAGAATATAGATAATGTCATGGTGAGGGATGAGGATGTTTAGTCTGTACTTCTTTACTCCTGGGTATTAATGACAGCTTCCCAAACATTTTCACCTATATTTAGAAAGCCCTCACATACCTGAAGTTTAATACATTTTATTTATACTGAAAAACAGGAGATTTCTTCATCTTCCAATGTGGGAGTGGGGTGGTGGTGGTTTGAAAGAACAACAACAACAACAAAAATCTAATAATTCATAGATTCCAAGGCCACAAGGGACCTTTGTGATCCCCTAGTTTGATAACCTGTGTAACACAGGCTGTAGAACATCCACAAAATAATGCCTAGGAGCTTTTCTTGGCGCTGTGGATCACGGAGGTATAGGCCAGACCCCTTTTCCTTGGTCACTAACTGGGAAGAGGGATGACATGGAATGAATAAGATAGCTCTCTGCCATGTATGGATTCCCCTGAAGGGGGCAAATCCTCATATGGCAGGTTAAGCCTTAGCAGACCAGAGAATCTTGCCCCATATTTCTAAATTAACAACTTTATTGTGGGGGAAGAGAGAAAGGAGACAGCTGGGGAATGGGATTTTTTTACTTCAAGAATTCCACCTATGGTAATACACTCTTGTTAATACCCAGTAGTGCTGCTGAGGATGCTAGCTATAGATTATTTCACCTTTAAAAAATAAATTCTAAATGTTGTGGTTACATTCCATACTCAAAGGAAAGCAGTGGCAACTAAAAAGGGAATATGCTTTTAAAATTAATAATTACAATCAAGGAAGAATAAAGAGCATCAGATGTGAAATGTAGGTGAATAATTAAAGAATCTTTTTAAAATGTGGGTGCCTTCTGGATGCACACACTGTACCACAGTTTAATGTCTGAAGAAAACTAGATCTCTGTGCCAGGAAATTTCACACAGAACCAGCTTTTACCTGATCAGGAGCCCCAGGAAATAGAGGTTATTTACTTTTCTTTGTCAAGAAAAGATTTTTTCCCCTCCATAATATTTTGTTCTTATCATGAATAAGGAGGATAGTAAACCTAATGGAATTTCTCATGGTCACACAGAGGCAGAAACTGTCTGGTTTCCGTCTAAAACTGTATGGAATATAAAAGAATACAAATAGCTTTTCATCCTTTTCAGCTTTTGAAAAGGGGATGTTGATTATTTATTGTCTATTTGCCTGCTTTTCAACATTAAAAGAAGTGCCGTAAAATGTTTTTGGTGGAGAAGACAGCCGAGAGCTCAAGCCTTATTGAAAAAAAAAAAATCAATAGAAATAGCTTGAAGTGAGCTCACAGGGGGTAACTCAACAAACAACTGAGCCGCACAAGGACTGGCTGGTGATGAAAATGATGAACATCATATCATTTAAATAATAATACAAAAGTCAAGAACCTTAAACTGGGGTGAGGGGGAAGAGAGGGGAACCCACTATGTGAATTAAATTCCTGACACTCAGAGTTTAACCCCTGAGATCTTTCAGTGAAAGATTACTTCCTTCAGCACAGTATTTGAAAAGTCAGAGGCTGAAGTTAGTTGTGGATATGTTATATGGGCCTGATCCAGAGTCCACTGAGGCTAAGTGAGTTTCTCCCATTGAATTCAGTGGGCTTTTGGTCAGATCCCATATTTATTCATTCAAAATACTGCACATGAATTCCCACAAGCAATGCCACTTAAATAATAAGCAAGGTGTTTCAAAAGTATTAAAATAAAATCTATGCAACAACTGATTGCTTATTTCACCATCATTTCACTAATGTTTCAGAGAGCTGTCTACTTTTGTCAGGCAATATTCAGATTTTACACATAGTTCTTACTTTTTATTCAAAATTATGTGCAGCATCAAGCCCTCCTTTGATTTTCTTCAAAGATTCATTTCATAGGATGTTGTTTGTTCCTTAGCTTTTCAGTATAAACCAGGCAACTTTTACCTAGAAATGGAACTCCACATGGACATAAGGATCTGATTGCAGCACCAAGGCCAAAGGAATTTGAAGTAACTTAGTCAAAACCAACATGCGCATTTGGTAACAAGAGAATAGAATTTGTATTTGATGAGACCATTTATAAAAGTCAAAGACTGAGGAAAGAAAAGAAGAAAGGTATGAAATGTTTCTGAATGAGATGTGCACTTTTAGTGGTTCACAGAGTGAATGCAAACATAACTAACGGTGCAAACAGTTTCTTATCACCTTCCTGCAACCTTTAAAAATATACTTGCAAATAGTTTGCATTCCTGAGAAATTTACTATGAGAAACAGTGATCACTAAGTGCTTGGAAAATTATTGAAAGACAGCCGATACTTTTAAAAGCATTATTAAATGATACTTAAAGTTGGCACAAGGGAAAAAGGCAAACCGTGTAAGAGGTCTTTGATATTAGGTCTTTGTCTTTATGCATTGACTGCAGTTCCTGATTTTTTTAAGATGCTACAGCTATAAATAATCTTTCTTTCAGAGAATCTTGTCTAGGTGAACGGTTTTTACAGGAGGATATTTTCATCATGGCCAGGTGTCAGAAGTGATAAGATTCAGGCACCACAACCACAAACACTTGAGAGTGGCAGACTTTAGAAAAAGTGACCAAATAAGGGGATTCTCTCTTATTTAAAAGTACTCTTTTTGCACTCTAGTCTTCTGTCACAGACGTTTCAGCAAATAGAAGATCTATTTCCCTGTTACCGAAGGCATGAGAAAGCAAGAAGCATGTTGGTTCTGACTAAAGTTACTTCAAATTACTTGGGCTCTGATGCTGCAATCAGATCCATATGTCCAGGTGGAGTTCCATTTCTAGTCTCTGGTATGGCACACAGGTGCCACGGGTGAATTCAATTGCAGGACTGGCACCTTTGTGTTCTTAGTGAATTATTTTCCTTTTCCCCTAAATTTCTCCATTTAGTTTTTACAAACATACGTATTTCTGAATCTGTTCCACTCTCTGGAAGATTTCAATTTCAAAATATGGAAGAAAAAATAACTTAATTTTCATACCAGAAGGTTTTCATATTCACCAATTATATTATAGAATGTATAAAAATACAATGATGCATTAGCAAGTTTCTTATTATTCCTAGGGTACTGTTTGGAATTTTGATTAGTTGTTGTCAGGTTCATTATTAGGAAAACAGATATGGTTTTTATGTGAAACACTAAGATCAAGACAAAATAAAAAGAAAGTTGTGTCAAACAAAGCAATCAACTTACCTATTTTTTGTTGATTAATGCTTTGGATGTGATTCAAGCATCCTAATCCTTTGCTTTTAGCTTCCAATGTATAAGCAAGATACAGGTAACTTGTTCCTTTTTCAGTGGCTATGGAAATATCTTTTGCTCTACTTCAAGTGCCCTCTAGCGTGCAGTAATGAAGCAAGTAGCAATCTAAAAGGAAGGATTTTTTTTTTCCTAACAGTCACTCTTCCAAATCCCAAAGTAATCTGCAACATTGTTTTCCCTCTCAGAGGGCATATAAACGAAGTTTTCACTGTATTAATTGTTTGTGTATATATAAACAGATCATCTCTTTTATATAAGCGGAGCACTGAGTGACTCTCTCAGTTTGCTCTCAGGTGTTTACTCTGACATACTTTTCAGTCGCATAGAATTCAACAATCTTTTAAATCAGATATGCTAGGGTGCCTTAGGAGTATGTTTCCTAGCTACACAGCAAAACCAGAACCAACTCTTTGCCTCCCCCACAGGCAAGTTATATAACCAGCAGCAAAATACACTCATAAGCCAAGATTTTCAAAAATAGGAGCTTAAAGTTAGGATCCTGAGACTACTGATTTTCATAAGTGCTGAGCACCAACTGGTGCTTCTACTTTTGAAAATGTCTTTAATTTTTAAGAGGTTGCCGGCAAAAAGGACTTTTATAAAACATATCCTGTAATACATAAAAGGATACATCTAAAACTAGAATACTCTTTGGCACAACTGTGTGTACAACCCCAGTTCTGATTAGGGTGTTTGGATAATACCATAATACACAAATAGTAAATAGGTATTGTTTTCAAAGGTGTTTCAGGGTTGTTGTTTTTAATTGCTCCCTATGCTGTACAAACAGAGGGACAGCCATAGAACTACTGATATACACATACAGTGAGGGAGCACCATGGGACTGCATCCTTCCTCAAATCCAAGTCACTAGTTCGGCTACCTGTTGAGCTCATGTGCTGGTTCAAAATACCAAAGTTACGTGGCTGAACATGTTGTGTCAGCCAGTGACAGGAAGCACTATACTGACTCCAGGCTCGATGCTTCTTCTCCACTACAGGAGGCAATCCATGCAGCTAAGCTGTTTAGCAGCCACATCAGCAGGATGGAGAGGAGAGAGGTGCCCGACAAGAGATAGAGAGGAAACAGAGGATGAAAAGAAAGCACATTGAGAGACTAAAGAAAGAACAGGAAGGAACACTGAAAATGAAGAGTTAGAAAAAAAGGTGTAGTTTAACATGTGGGAAGAAAAGTGAAAAGGACAAATCTTCAATAAGAAAAAAAAGCATCCATATTTCTTGTGGAATGACAATATTTTCAAACAAACATGTTTTTCACACTTTTTCTATGGACTGTCACCTGACCCTGAAAAGGTATTTAAGCACTTAACTCCCACTCTCCCAGACACATACAGATGCTCACATACAGATCTGAAATTCAGTTTTCTAGGAGTTCACAAATCTATCAAATTAATCTTTTATTCTAACTCCCTTTCCCCATTTTTCACTCGAAATGACTGCAGTGCCAGTGTCTTGCTATAGTTAACAAGAAGGACTTTGCCATGGATTTCATGGAGTTTCTAAATAAAGCTACTTTTTTATGGGCCTGTAAACCACAATTGGTCTGTGAGCACAGGTGCAGCCACCATGTTAAAGGGACATGATCCTTTAAGACCAGGGGTTGCTGGAGTTGTAGTCTCCAAATAAGGAACATAACGGAGAGTGGTCACTTGACTAAGTATCAGATGACTACTTGCTGGAGATTATATAGAGCAATTCTCCTTGATCAGATTCTGAGTGCAGTGCCTCCATGGGGCCCTGGCAGGACACCTAGGAGATGCGCAGGAATGGCTACTCCAGGAGAAGGGCACGTCCTCTCCCTCTTCCTGCTTTCTAGAAGCTGGAAAGTCCTCTTTTGGCTGTTACTTTGATCCCGTTTTGGAAATATCCTTTAAGTTAACATAGCCTCTGTCATAAATATAAAGGGAAGGGTAAACCCCTTTGAAATCCCTCCTGGCCAGGGGAAAGCTCCTCTCACCTGTAAAGGGTTAAGAAGCTAAAGGTAACCTCGCTGGCACCTGACCAAAATGACCAATGAGGAGACAAGATACTTTCAAAAGCTGGGAGGAGGGAGAGAAACAAAGGGTCTGTGTCTGTCTATATGCTGGTTTCTGCCGGGGATAGACCAGGAATGGAGTCTTAGAACTTTTAGTAAGTAATCTAGCTAGGTATGTGTTAGATTATGATTTCTTTAAATGGCTGAGAAAAGAATTGTGCTGAATAGAATAACTATTTCTGTCTGTGTATCTTTTTTGTAACTTAAGGTTTTGCCTAGAGGGGTTCTCTATGTTTTGGAATCTAATTACCCTGTAAGATATCTACCATCCTGATTTTACAGGGGGGATTTCTTCATTTCTATTTACTTCTATTTTTATTAAAAGTCTTCTTGTAAGAAACTGAATGCTTTTTCATTGTTCTCAGATCCAAGGGTTTGGAAACCTATGCAAATTGGTGAGGCTTTTTATCCAACATTTCCCAGGAAAGGGGGGGTGCAAGTGTTGGGAGGATTGTTCATTGTTCTTAAGATCCAAGGGTCTGGGTCTGTAGTCACCTAGGCAAATTGGTGAGGCTTTTTACCGAACCTTGTCCAGGAAGTGGGGTGCAAGGTTTTGGGAAGTATTTTGGGGGGAAAGACGCGTCCAAACAGCTCTTCCCCAGTAACCAGTATTAGTTTGGTGGTGGTAGCGGCCAGTCCAAGGACAACGGGTGGAATACTTTGTACCTTGGGGAAGTTTTGACCTAAGCTGGTAAAGATAAGCTTAGGAGGTTTTTCATGCAGGTCCCCACATCTGTACCCTAGAGTTCAGAGTGGGGGAGGAACCTTGACAGCCTCCAAAAATTTATGGTCAAAAGTGACCATCATGATCATCTAGTCTGACCTCCTGCACATTGCAAGCCACAGAACTTCACCCACTCACTCCTGTAAGAGACCCCTAATCTTTGGCTAAGGTACTGAAATTGTCAAATCAGGATTTAAAGATTTGAAGTTATAGAGAATCTACTATTTACATTGGTTCAACCCTGCAAGTGACCTGAAGAGGACCAGAAATGGCATTGTATTTTACCTCTTCAGTTGGTGTGCCTGGCCCCCCACCTGTGTGTAGTGGAGAATGCAAGAATGTACAGCCTGAAGATAGAGATGAAACAATAGCAACAGTTCCTGATAGAAGGGGATGGAAAATGAACAATAGATAGCATGTGCTTACACGCCAGTACTCTGTTACAAAGCCCCTCTGGAATCCCACCCTGCATGTACTGTGTTGGTACCTGAGTAATTCACCTAAGGATAAAGGGAACTGCACGCATACACTGAAGAGAACTGAAAACTTATGATGACACAGGCATGCCTACATTTGGCTACTAGTCGCTTTACTCGTTGGACTATCCTTCCCAAAGGTTGTTACACCCATCAGAAGTATATTCCTATTTACCAAAGTATTGTTACCAGGGCTTTTATTTTTATTTATTAAAAAAAATAAAAATAAAAAAAAACAGTTGAAAAAGGAAGTCAACATATTGCCCATTAAGTGATTGCCCCTATGAATTGCTAATATTGTAGCTCCCAAGCTGATACTGTAATAAGGATTAAGAGGTGATACTGTGGTAAAAATAAAATATCCACTTCCTCTAAATATCACTTTATAATACCTGTACAACAAATATCACTGATGAAAGAGAAAATACATTATTTAAATCCCCCATGGCTTAATGCTGAAGTACTATTTATACAGGACTTTTTTCTTTTTCAGTAAATGGCTAACAGTGTACAGAAACAATCACTTGACTACACAACACACATTTAAATACCTGTTATGGAGGGAACTGAGTAAAATCGCCATACAGCCATTACAAACAGATGTTCTAAGGTCATTTCAGAGCTTAGTAGGTTGAACATATTATAATATTATTAAATGCTTGGTATTGCAATGAAAAAAAAAACACTTAAGAGCTGTGGACAAGATACTGTGGATAACAGGACTAGTTCAGCTCAGATGGGAGAATGATCTGACCCAATGTAATCTTGCGGGATTAAAACAAAACAAAAATGTTAGTAATTCAGATTAAAAGAAGTCAAACAAGTTAGAAGAAGATTACATCATGTTCACGTCTAGAAAATGACGTGCCCAATCCTGGAGCTGCTATGGGGAAGTAAATGGGAATTCCTCAGGGATTGGGGCTGCAAGATTGTGTCCTCAATTCAAATATTAACTATAGCAAAATTATTTGCATATGATGTGCACTACAACTCAGTAGCCTCACACAGGCCTAATTCTCCTCCCATGGAAGTCAGTGACAAAGCTCCCAATGAATTGCTTGGGAATCAGATCAGGCCTTCTGCCATTCTGACTCGAGTAAAACATGCAGGGTCTGATTCACCATTGTTGCAGCTCCAGTTTTATATTGGTGCAACTCCATTATAATTCACTTAAACTGGAGTAACACAGTGATGAATAAGACCCATGTTTTTAAATTAAAATACCTAATATTCATCAAATATTTATAAGAATATAAAACAATTAATTGTGGCAAACATTGCATAATAAGGATGAAAGAGAAAATTATCCTTTTGAATTTTTAAGCTGACGAATAAAGACTATTACATTAATAAGACTTAATTGTATCATTAAATATTTAAAATTACTTCCTCTAATAAATGTTTTTATTTAACATATTTCCTTTTTTGTCTATTACTTTAGTAACAATCCTATAGAATGTGAGCCAAACCCCCCCCCCACAAAAACAGCAGCACTGTTTGCATGTCTACCAAAAAGAGTTGCTTATTTCATTGTGCTTCTACAGGTAATGGGCAAATAAGGAGATATATGTTATCATCCCTGAGTCCAGGTAAACTGCAGGAGAGTAAAAATACACTTCCATGAAACTGAACTCTCTGGCTGTAAGTGGCAGGTAGGTGCTGCTCTTACACTGAAGATTTTCTGACATTCTCCCATTCTTGCTGTAGCTCCAGCTTGGCTCCACAGATGGTAATAACTAGCATAAGCAAGTCTCCTATGGCAATCTGTGTTTTTACTTCCCTGTCATTGTAACTGTAAGAGTGGGTCTGACCTAGTACTCCCTCCCTTGTTACCGCCGGTACAGAAGCACTAGTATGAGAACTGAAATGTTCCAGTTGTTGAAAATCATCATAGAATCATAGAATATCAGGGTTGGAAGGGACCTCAGGAGGTCATCTAGTCCAACCCCCTGCTCAAAGCAGGACCAATCCCCAATTAAATCATCCCAGCCAGGGCTTTGTCAAGCCTGACCTTAAAAACTTCTAAGGAAGGAGATTCTACCACCTACCTAGGTAACGCATTCCAGTGTTTCACCACCCTCCTAGTGAAAAAGTTTTTCCTAATATCCAACCTAAACCTCCCCCACTGCAACTTGAGACCATTACTCCTTGTTCTGTCCCCTTCTACCACTGAGAATAGTCTAGAACCATCCTCTCTGGAACCATCTCTCAGGTAGTTGAAAGCAGCTATCAAATCCCCCCTCATTCTTCTCTTCTGCAGACTAGACAATCCCAGTTCCCTCAGCCTCTCCTCATAAGTCATGTGTTCCAGTCCCCTAATCATTTTTGTTGCCCTTCGCTGGACTCTCTCCAATTTATCCACATCCTTCTTGTAGTGTGGGGCCCAAAACTGGACACAGTACTCCAGATGAGGCCTCACCAATGTCGAATAGAGGGGAACGATCACGTCCCTCGATCTGCTCGCTATGCCCCTACTTATACATCCCAAAATGCCATTGGCCTTCTTGGCAACAAGGGCACACTACTGACTCATATCCAGCTTCTCGTCTGTCACCCCTAGGTCCTTTTCCGCAGAACTGCTGCCTAACCATTCGGTCCCTAGTCTGTAGCTGTGCATTGGGTTCTTCCGTCCTAAGTGCAGGATCCTGCACTTATCCTTATTGAACCTCATCAGATTTCTTTTGGCCCAATCCTCCAATTTGTCTAGGTCCCTCTGTATCCTATCCCTGCCCTCCAGCGTATCTACCACTCCTCCCAGTTTAGTATCCTCCGCAAATTTGCTGAGAGTGCAATCCACACCATCCTCCAGATCATTTATTAAGATATTGAACAAAACCGGCCCCAGGACCAACCCCTGGGGCACTCCACTTGACACCGGCTGCCAACTAGACATGGAGCCATTGATCACTACCCATTGAGCCCGACAATCTAGCCAACTTTCTACCCACCTTATAGTGCATTTATCCAGCGCATACTTCTTTAAGTTGCTGACAAGAATACTGTGGGAGACCGTGTCAAAAGCTTTGCTAAAGTCAAGAAACAATACATCCACTGCTTTCCCTTCATCCACAGAACCAGTAATCTCATCAGAGAAGGCGATTAGATTAGTCAGGCATGACCTTCCCTTGGTGAATCCATGCTGACTGTTCCTGATCACTTTCCTCTCCTCTAAGTGCTTCAGGATTGATTCTTTGAGGACCTGCTCCATGATTTTTCCAGGGACTGAGGTGAGGCTGACTGGCCTGTAGTTCCCAGGATCCTCCTTCTTCCCTTTTTTAAAGATTAGCACTACATTAGCCTTTTTCCAGTCATCCGGGACTTCCCCCGTTCGCCACGAGTTTTCAAAGATAATGGCCAATGGCTCTGCAATCACAGCCGCCAGTTCCTTTTGTACTCTCGGATGCAACTTGTCCGGCCCCATGGACTTGTGCATGTCCAACTTTTCTAAATAGTCCCTAACCACCTCTTTCTCCACAGAGGGCAGGCCATCTACTCCCCATGTTGTGATGCCCAGCGCTGCAGTCTGGGAGCTGACCTTGTTAGTGAAGACAGAGGCAAAAACAGCATTGAGTACATTAGCTTTTTCCTCATCCTCTGTCACTAGGTTGCCTCCCTCATTCAGTAAGGGGCCCACACTTTCCTTGGCTTTCTTCTTGTTGCCAACTTACCTGAAGAAACCCTTCTTGTTACTCTTGACATCTCTTGCTAGCTGCAGCTCCAGGTGCGATTTGCCCCTCCTGATTTCATTCCTACATCCCCGAGCAATATTTTTATACTCTTCCCTGGTCATATGTCCAACCTTCCACTTCTTGTAAGCTTCTTTTTTATGTTTAAGATCCGCTAGGATTTCACCGTTAAGCCAAGCTGGTCGCCTGCCATATTTACTATTCTTTCGACTCATCGGGATGGTTTGTCTCTGTAACCTCAACAGGGATTCCTTGAAATACAGCCATCTCTCCTGGACTCCTTTCCCCTTCATGTTAGTCCCCCAGGGGATCCTACCCATCCGTTCCCTGGGGGAGTCAAAGTCTGCTTTCCTGAAGTCCAGGGTCCGTATCCTGCTGCTTACCTTTCTTCCCTGTGTCAGGATCCTGAACTCAACCAACTCATGGTCACTGCCTCCCAGATTCCCATCCACTTTTGCTTCCCCCACTAATTCTTCCCGGTTTGTGAGCAGCAGGTCAAGAAAAGCTCTCCTCCTAGTTGGCTCCTCTAGCACTTGCACCAGGAAATTGTCCCCTACGCTTTCCAAAAACTTCCTGGATTGTCTATGCATCGCTGTATTGCTCTCCCAGCAGATATCAGGAAGATTAAAGTCACCCATGAGAACCAGGGCGTGCGATCTAGTAGCTTCTGCGAGTTGCCGGAAGAAAGCCTCATCCACCTCATCCCCCTGGTCCGGTGGTCTGTAGCAGACTCCCACCACTACATCACTCTTGTTGCTCACACTTCTAAACTTAATCCAGAGACACTCAGGTTTTTCTGCAGTCTACATTCAAGACAATAGAAGGAGCAGTCTGTGGAGAGAAACAGCAGTTCATTCCTGCAGATCCAGGCCAGCACTGCAGAATGCCCTCCTCTTCCTTGCTCACCAATTCCCTCCCTTGAACAATCTCCCTGTCTTGACTCATCTCCCTGCAAGCTGTGTTCTGGATAGGGGATGGGATAGGGAATAGAAGTCTGAGGCAGCATTACTGCAATGTGTCCCCAAAGCTGTTGAGGTTTGTCCAGACTTGTAGAATTAAAAAGTCTACCTAACTTCTGATTTTTTTCTCCCTATCTTCATTCTACATATGTACATGCATCCAAATAACCTATGTATATTATAATTTTCCCTTTGAAAAGCTATGCTTTATAATATATATCTGCAGAAACAGCGATTAAAATCAACAAAAGCTAACATAATATTTTTTCACAATGGACTTATCATAAAGAGAGGCTGATACGTAGTCCTTCAGTGAACACTGTAAGAGTTAAGGTCCACACAAGTAGAATACTCTACCTCTTTAGCTGCTGTACTGTCATGACTCATTCTTTCAGTTTTATCATCTTAGAATGCTTTGCTTCTCTATTTCCCCCCACACACTTTATTTCTCTAACATCTTTTAATATCTCTCTCCTCATTTTCCCCCATTCACCTTCCTTCTATACACTGGCCTTCTTTGAGATAATATCCTCCCTTTCTCCCTGCCCCACCCCCTTTGTTTCATCTTATTTATTGTGATCACAGAAAACTGTTTTCTGGCACACAAAAGAACAGGGCTGCTTGCAGAAGTACTGTCATTATGCACTGCAGGTAGTGTGTAGAATATTAAGGAATCATGTAAATCAACTCCCTCAGTCCAATCTTGCATGCTTTTGAAAACTCTGAAGAATATTTTTCTTTTGCTGAGATCAGTTTACTTGTTTGTGCTTTGGACAACTGTCATCTGCAACAAAATAACATTTATTTTCACTTGGCAGCTGTAGAGTGCACTGGAGATGTAGAATCTTCCAATTAACATGTATGATGCTGCAAATATAAAAGGGGCTATCAACACATATTCTATTACCTATAGCTGACAGTCACACTGTAAAGTATCCTTTTTCCTTTCACTGCACAAGTAAAACATAGAACTACAAAGAAAGAAATACAGTATCAAGCTTTAACTCCAGTACCTTTCTCTTACCATTGTTCCAAGAACCTATTGATCAGGTTACTTTTCTGTAACCGTTCCAATTAAATCTGCCAGTCGTGACAAATGCCAGGTTACGTCCTGGAACTAAGACTCAAATGACAGCAGAAATACTGAATGAACTTTCACCTGCATTTTGGTTTCTTTCCTTTCAAGCTGCAAAAGTAACAATCTTAGGATTTTTGTTTCTATTTGGAGAGGCTCATAAAAATGGCAGTGGCCCTGATTTTATAATTAAAATGCTTATTAACACTATCATGAGTGGCGGTTTCTCAGGAAAGGCACTCAGGTCCACCCCAAAATTGGTCCCTTACTGGATAAATATTTGTATATGCATACAGTATAGGCAGTATTATGGAGTGTAGTGGGTTAGTGGTGGTCCCTCCTCCTCTGGTTCAGTGGGAGGCCACTCTGCCTCACTATGTCAGGCGTTGCCCATGGGAATTAGCAGAAGAGTAAACGGTTTAAGGCTCTGGCCCTTAGGCAGGCCAGAGCTGCAAAGGTATATGGCTTGGGCCTTTGGCAGGGTGGAGCACCAAACAGTCTAAAAGTTTCCAGCCCTCAGGCAAGGGCAGGGCAAATGAGCAGTCTGTGAGCTCTGGCCCTCAGAAAGGGGCAGAGCTGCGATTAGTCTCAGGTCTCCAAGCTCTCAAGCAGGCAGGGTACCAAACAGTTTAGGAACCCAGGCCTCCAGCAAGAGAGCACCAAACAGTCTAGGGGCTCAGAAGAGGGTTTCTCTGACTTCTGAGGCAGGGCAGAGCAGTAGGCAGTCTACTGCCTGACATCTTGTCTCAGGTAGACAGCAGACAAACACAGGCCTCATGCTCTAAAGTGGGGAGGCTGCCACCCCAGGGGTGGGATTGCAGGGGGACCCAGACCCACCTGACTCCTCCAGGTCCCAGCCCAGGGCCCTAATAGCAGTGGAGTGTTCCGCCACTGGGTCAGCGGGGAACCCAGCCACAACACGCTGGCTGGGTTTCTAGCAGCAATGCAGCCAGACTGGGGTCGGCTGTCCCTGGGTCACTTCCTCCCCTTCCCTCAGGGTGTACCTGGATCGGGGAGGGAGGGTGGAAGGGGTCCTCTGTTTTCTGAGAGTAGATGGCCAGCAGCACTCCCAGCAAGGCCTCAGTGCCTTGGTTGGCTGGCAGCTCCAGCAGCTCTAGCCAGTCTTAAGCTTGGCCAGGCTTCTCTATGATCTCCAGGACCAGGCAAGAAGCATCTATCTCCTTCAGCAGCTGCAGCACAACTGAGCTCCAGGACCCAGCCTTTATATTTCCTGTCCCGCCTCCCGACTTCTGGTGGGAGGGATGGGCACGGCCTGCATCTGCTCACCTGGGCTCAGAGAGTGGCCCCTCTCCCGCTCTGGATCAGTGGGAGGCCTCACTACAGGGAGCTAAGGATACTTCACATCTTTCAGAATTGCTTCCTAAAACACACATTACACTGAATTCAGTGGGACTAAAGTAGTAGTTATCCACATTGTTTGCTTTATAGTTCAATATAGATATGTATTTGGCTTAGTGTATGGTTTTCACACCAAACTCTGTGTGAAAGTGCCCTGAGACAGACTTTTAGTCTCCAAACCACAAATTGCTGCACACCCTCACCTGGAGTTGTCTCATACATAATTTAAAAATAAATGCAAAAGTGAAGCTAATGTTAACAATGCAATACTATCGAAGACTGACTATGTAATACTTTGTGTCCTAATGGAATAAGTAGAGTTATCCATAAGGAAATATAAATATGAACCCAGGAGATTGTTTGAACACATATGTTTCTACTCATCACAAGTAATCTCAGTGGCCTGCAGGAGTGGCTTCTTTTACAGTAGTTGCAGATAAATATGCTTGACACGATGGATTTGACATGTTTACATCACTCACGGAAGTGGTACTTCTGATAATGGCATTGTTAAAATACTCAAATTTAAAAAAAATCTTAAATTCATATTGCAAATAAAAATGGGATTAGCAACACATTTGGAACATAAGGATTTCTTTGGAAATGATCCCTAAACAGAAAACAAAGTAAACTGAAAATTATTCTTTGGTATGTCTATTTCTTAGCTAGTGGTTCACCCTGTTATATATCATATTTTTGCTTTATTTAAAGGCAGAAAAAGGACTCCCAATTGGTTTCATCTTTCCCTTGTCTGTTCCTTTTACCAGACCAGCAATACTTATAACTCTAGAAAATTTGGCACAAGAGCATCCTCATGTTCTGCTTCAATTTTTTCATTACCATGAGGTGCAAGCAGTCTGTAGAAGCAAACAAAAGCAAAAGAAGAATTTGGCTGAAGGATGAGAAAATCAGATGGTCATTAGTGACAAAGCTCTTAACATCTCACCTCTATTTGGTGCTCATTGTAAAATGAGTTGGTGGTCTCAGTCCTTTGTCCTAGAGGTGAGCTGTTCACATCACAATACCACCACCATACTGGCGCTGAGTGTTAACCATTTTGGCAGCTTCAGCTGAGAGAACATGGACTGAATTAGAACAGAGACTGAACTCCCCTCTCCCCAGAAGCAGCCTCTCCAGGTCAGAATTGAGGCACGCTAGCAGGGCTACATGAACAAGCATTCACTGCTGCTACCCACACTGAACCTGTTCTATGAATAGATAACTCCATTCTCCAGGCCTGTCAATCTGTCACCAAGAGACAATGGAAAGGAAAATTAAAAGGTTGTGATGTTTTCTTCTCCAAATATAGGATTTAAGTCATCTCTAAAAAGTGCAGTTGCTTGGATGCTTTCACTCAGATTTCAAAGCCCGTTGAAAATGCTAAAACCACATAAGCAAATCAGAATAGGTACCTCTATTATAGCCCAGGATATAAAGATGCAGAGGTGATAAAGATATTAATGCAGAAGTGAAAGGAAGAAAACACAGATGTAATTTTACCGTTTTGTTTTTCCCTTTGCTGTTGTTGATGGAATTAAAAATGCTAATGGCTCTGGTTCTCCACCTCTGGCTCAGATCTGTCAATGAAGAGAGCAAGGGTTAATTCCTCTGCCAGTGGTGCTGCTCTCTGGAATGACAATTCAGGTAACCCAGTCTCGATTTTTGTCGTGCAACTGTGTAAAGCAACAGATCTTAAATTCCACTGGAGAAGAGGGCTTGTGGAAAGTATCCTAAAGCAGAAAAATGCATGGCCTGGTACGTCTTGAATGTTTCCATCTGTACTCTTTATCTGTAAGTATAGAAAGAAATTAGTGAATGCCACTGTCCACTTTACCCGCAATGACATAGTCTGATGGCATCAATATAAATTGAAAGAAGATCCTGCTGTATTAAAGCAGAATAAAAGATTCAATCAGCTGTGTGAGCAGAATGGTGCTTAGTAACTATAGGCCTGACCCTGTGAAGTGCTGAGGGCCTCTAGAAGGCCAAGGAGTTGAGAGTGCTCAGCACCTCCCAGGCTCAAGCCCTTTGTGCTCCGACATTTGCAATTCAGTCCCTCTGTAGATTAGGATTGATCTTCCTTGTTTCAGCATGCAAAAACCTAAACTGTAACCTTGAAACTGTCATCCAGCCCTTGAATATGGCCACAGAAGTAGTGGATGCAGCATCCTCTTGAGAAGCTGCAGAAGGAAAACCAGAGGTTCTGTACCAACAAACATACTATATAATAACAGTGGGTTTGGGTGTAGCAAGATAGTGCATATATATATATATATATATATGTATGTATGTAATTTGCTTTTTCTTTATGAATTAAGGGTATAATGTATTCACAATTTTTTCTAAAATACATACAGTTTGCATACGCATTTTTAAATGAATTTAAATAGACACTCCAGGCTGCAAATAGCTAGAAAAACTTCATGGGAATAATCCGCTTACCCTCCCAGGGTTGGAAATGCATCAAGCCTTGCTAGGGAGCAGTGCAGCAGCAGCAGCCTTACCTAGCTTGTTGCAATATAAATGATGGTCATGCTCCCTCTTTCCATGGGGCAGCAGGGGCTTGTTGGTGGGAGGAGTGATACAGCAGTTGGCCAAGTTTGCTGGGTTTCATTACAGACAAAGTGAGTTTTCTACTGAAGTTGTTAGAGTTTTTGTGATCAAATGAATCATGAACTCAAAGCACGCCACAGGAGGTGTGCTCCATGGGGACTCCAGAAACTTCTGTTTAGAGTTCACTGAAACCACAGTAACTTAAAATGACAAAGATCACATAGCCATACTCAGACTTTTTAAACAAACTTAGCATAGCTTTGATATGCATCTATATCTTTAATACCGATTGAGCACTTTAGGATTTGCTATTATTTATTTATTCTTCATTTATAATGTAGCAGCACCCACCATACATTTGGTTCTGTGCAAATATATAGGAAGACAAGGTCCCTGACCCAAAGAATTTACAGTCTGTAATTTACAGACTGAGGCCTTAATTCTGTAAATGATTCTGAAGAGGGAGATCCCTGCATCCACGAGGAATCAGTTACAGGATTAGTGCCTGAAAATATGAAAAAAAAAAAAAAAAAAAAACAGGCAAAGAAGCGGGATGGACAATAAAGAATCCTGCTGCAGTATAGAATGTCTCTCATTTTTAGCTACTGTTCTGTTGTTTAATACGGAGGAAGAGAACATGAAAGTCAAACTGAATATCTTAGCCCTCCTGGGGGAAAATAGTATGAATAAGATTAAAATGGAAAGAAGTCTGGATGTGGTGGGGCAAAGCCCTTCCTGTGACTATGTTAGTTCTAGTTACTTAGCTAGCATACAAAACCCAGTGAACTAACAGAGTTTCATGTGCACCCTTATGATCTTGTGTTTGTCACTTCTGATAGCCACAGGTGTTCTTTTTTCAAGAGGATTTCAGCAAATGTGCCTGACTCTGTGACATCTGGATGTTGTCCCCAGACTAACAAGAGGTAGCTTTTGCCACTAGGCTCTTCTCTGGCAGATGCATTTACTAGCACTGTTTATTTTCCTCCCTGTAAACTGCAAACCATTACCTTGCATTTACAAAAAAGGTATGATCTCGTCTCTCTTCATTTAGACTTTTAGTTAATCAGACTCTGATTTACTACTTCTCCCTACAGAAAGTTGTTCATAAAATTCTTAGCTAGTAATAGCGTAGGGCTAAATTGTATAAATCAGTGTAGCTCCCCAGAAATCAATAGAGAAGCATTCTATACCCCACTAACTCAGGACACTGGGGCAGAAAGAAGAGATTATGTGTTAAGCTGTGAGGTCATGGAGAGAGTGTGAGGTGCAAGTCAGCTGCTTCTGGGGGGCAGAGGTATCTGATCACAGATTGCGGCAAGAGAGATTTGCCCATGTGCATTTTGCTACCACCCTCATTAGAAGAAACAGAATTTGTGCATAGTATTTAAAGAAACAAGTTCCACAAGGAAAACACTGGACTCCACAGCATTGATTTCCACTCACCAAAATTCTACTACCATTCAGCAAAGGAGCAACAATACTTTTTTATCTGATGACCTTGCTGAGACGACATGTACAATTTCATACACAGTTCTTGTTACCTGAGTGTCAGAAGATTAACAAAAGCTAGAGTGAAGAGAGCCCCACGAAATGTTATTTTTTCCTCTTATATCATTTTCTCTAGCCCATTAAGTGGATAAAATAGGTATAGTTTGGCAAACAACTAACAGTTACTAAAGGTGGCCACAATAACTGGATGTATTTTAAAAAGTGTGAACACCAAGGATTGCCGCGGGAGAAGGCAGGGAGATGGGGATGGCGGAGAACTGGTGCAAGTGGGTACAGTGAAATGGAAACATTGAACATTCTAAATTTATCTTTACAAATTAAACAATAATGTATTAACTGGGATAATCTGATGATTAAATATGCTCTGTACATTTCTAATTTTTCTCATTTCTATCATGTGTCTTCATCATGAAGTTCATGTACAACATTTTACATTGATAACCAATTTTACAGGACACGTTTACCCATTTTCACCATTTTCATAATATAACCAAAAGTTAGATTTTTCAAGACTTCAATTAACAGTCAGACTGTATCTTGTAACTTAGCTGAGAAACACTTTCTAGAAAACAATCCAATTTTTTGGCAGACCATCTGATGAGTTCACAACTTTTGATCAAGCCTTACATTATGTATCATCAGTATTCTTTTGTTCACCTAGTACCTACCAATTTTGCTCATCAAAACCTAGTACTGTTTAAAATGTGGAAGAAGGTTGGCATGCTTTGTGGGCTATTTATGAAAATGAAGAACAGAATTTAGCATTAATATACATAAAATGACTAGATATTATGCACCACAGATCCAGATCAGGTTTAGCTTTTTAAACCCCATTGTATAAAGCATTCTCTCACTGAGGGACAGAAAAATTCAGGTGAAGAAATAATTACAAAACGAAAATCCAGTTCAGCTGAGGACATGTAGTATATTAACATTATTCTTATCACAGCAGGTTGTTCGTAAATAAGGCTTACATCTATTAATACTATTTTTAAAAAACAAAAAGTAACATTCAGACTCTAAATGCAAAATATAAAATGTATTTTATTTCTAGTGCTAAGATAGTTACTAGAGCCATAGTTACTGTAGCCATAACCCTTTCTATGCGTGGTACTTTCATAGTTCACCTGCTAAAATGAGGGACTGGGTCACTATATAGACTTCAGAACACAGGAAAGACTACAGAATGTGATTTCGGTAGTACTGGGCCAGTAAGTAGGACTATTTGCAAAGCAAGCAACTAATCATGAGGATGGAGATCCAAATCTGGCTGACAATAGAGAATGTTATTCCCTTTTCATCATTATAAACCAATGTCCTGAAATTAGCTTAGGATGTACTGTGCCACTGGAGAGTGTCTTTTAAAAGAGAGAAAAAATCAAGGTCCTGATTGCCTGTGATAATTAAAGATACCATGACACTCTATAAGTATACAAAGATACTACCCCAGTGCCATGGGCAAAATCCAACATGTAATTACATCCTGTCTAGTTAATTCCTTTTGAGGTGTCAAATGAAAAAATGCTTTCACTTCCTGTCCTAAACTTGTATTGGATCCTTGAGCTCTTGAACAGCTGTGTTTTATCCCATAAATGATCCTTGTGTATAGTTTGCATATGAATTTGTTATAATTATGCCGTGTTTATGGATCATATGGGATGACAAGCCATAGTAAAGTGTAAGGTCTTTACTGTAACGAGTCTGCTGGCTGGTCTTACTGGTCAACAAGAACTGAAGTTCCCACATGATCTGGAAGATTTCTCTTTTCCAGAGAATTTTTTTTCCTGCTTGGGTTATTGGAGGAAAAATGCTCATTGAGCATTCAGCAAGTTTTATAGTTGTGATGGAACAAGTCTGAGAGTCTAATTATTGGGGTTCAGTATCTTACTATGACAGAAGTGGCTGTTGCCATAATTACATCAATCATTACTACTTTTCCAGGATGATTTGCAGATGGCAATTTTTCTCCATGGCTAAGGTGCTATGATCAGTGTGCAGCTGTGAGCCAGTGAAATTCATTCAAAAGAGGCACATCCAGGATCAACGTTCCCGTTGGATAAGCGTTTTCTATTTATTAATTTCTCTTGGATGCAGTGACATTAATTTTAATGGAGCTATGCCAATGCGCACTGTCTGGGGATTGGGACCAATGTTTTCAGAGTTCGCTGTAAATGGTGATGAACAAATGTTCCTTTAACATGATGTCATTCTGTTGTCATTAGGCCCACATTCAGGAGTACAGTCAGCTCTCTCCTGCTTGTTCCCCTCCCTGTTCTTTCTTTTCATCTGGCCACCTGCAATGTCAATATACCTGGAAAGGGAAAGGAAGGGAAAAAACAACACAAAATCAATCCACTGGGGAAGTTTTTTTTCCCCCTCTGCTGTGCATTGATCTCCCAGAGTTATTTATAGATTGTGACATTCTTAACCAATGCAGTCTTTGTGTTCTTGCCTTTGCTTTGATGTCATCATCATAAAGCAGACCTCTATAGTGAACAAAGGAATACTTCATAAAGGCATCATCAAGTGGGAAAAAATTCTCCCTCCTGCCCCCTCCACCATGCAGGATTAGTCAGTCCTGTCACACAACAGAAATAGCACTTGAGTGACAGCATAAACTCTGATGCTGGATAGCCCTAGTAGAGACAATAATGATAACAAAACATACCACTTCCCTTAGTTATCAAGTATTTAAGGCAGACAATTAAGTGATTGCTCACTGAATAAACAGAAAAAAACATGTGTGTGCTTCGTGCAATTCTCCAGCTCCTATCTAGTGGATTGAATACTTCAGATATGTCTCTTTTATCCAAAGGGATCCATTGCTCAACTATTGCGCCAACAATGTGTAACTAGGGTTTTACAGACCCTCAGACCATCTGCGCTGCTTGGCCCTGAGCTCTTCCTTCTCAGCATGATTAATATGCAGTGCCATATCCCCGGATGTGTGGATGTCTGTCTGACTACACCTCATTGATTCACAAGCAGTAGCCAACAGGCAGCATCATGGTTAAAAAGGAACAGCAGGGGTGCAGCTCTTGCATAATGAAGTGAACAGGGGATCAGTCCTTACATACAGACAGTCGTGCATGAGATTTTTTTGTGTGTGTGAGTTCTTATAAACAATAGGGTACATTTTAAAGTCTCCCACATTACAGGTTTGTGTTTGAAATTTAGCTCCAGCAGTAATTCTCTTCCAAAAAAAGAAAAGAAAAAAAATCGCTGCTGCCGTGTAGCCCCGGGCTATAAAGAGATTGCCAAGGAAGTGAAAACAGACTCTCTTGCAACACTGCTATTACATAAGGACTGCCAAAGCAAGCCTAGAACTTTTAAGAGATTCTTATGAATATGCTTGGAATTAGATGGTAGCAGGCTGCGAGGCTGCTGTGACTGACTTGACTGACATGGTACTTCTCAGACATTTTTTGGAATGAAATGGTGGCACTTACACTTTACATGTTGTTTAGCATGAGCAGTAAATTGAAATAGTCTTGCCCCCTAGTGGGTGAAAGTCTGCAAAGAGATTATGCTGCAGGTTAAATATAATTATTTACTCAAGTTGTAAAGTTACTGTTTGGGATTCAAAGATTATTGACTCAGGACGTAACAGGAGTGTACTCCCCACAGCCTGAAAGATAATTATTCCGATTAATGGGACTGATTTAATACTACTAAAAAATTGAATAAAGTTCTTATCTGAGAACATCCTTTGTCTTGCAAAAAATTTCAAATCTCTCTGCACCATGCTGCACCAGAACTTTTATCTTCTGAATGCTTATTGATATAGGGTTACACCTAAATTTAGCCATAAGTAGGTCTTAGGGCTTGCTTCCATCATCATCAAGAAAAGTTTTGCCATATAACATCAATGGGAGTGGGATCAGGCCCTCCCTGAGCCCAAGTAAATTGGTATAAAAGTTTCTTCCAGCCTCTGCCCACCCTTGTGTACAGAAGCAGACTTCCTTTACACTTGCTTAAATTTCCTAATCAATGTGTAACTTACATTACCTTTACATACCACCTCTCAATTTTCCCCAATAAGCCAAACTCACTGTTGTGGGGAGAGGGATAAGTCAATATCACCCACAGAGGGGGCCAGAAGAAAGGAATGCAGAAAGAAAGAAAGAAAAACCCCACAACCCGTGACATTGTATAGGTAGAGGTCTATCTTCTTACATCCTCCTGCTACTGGCATTTCCTAATATATTCTTCCCTTCTTGCTCCTTGGCAAGGATGTTACATTAACTTAGACTCCCTTAAACTCAGAGGTTTGCATTCAGATGTGACATGGAAAGTGGTGAAAATTACACATCAGAAATGGATGTGAATCTAAATTGACCTATTCCCTGAGGGTGCCAAGAAAAAGCCTATCTATGCAGTATCAACTTGGGCCATATCTATATTACAAACTTCAGACCACATAAGCTATGTTGTTGTACAGACCACAAAGTCTATATATTGCTCAGGTGCATACATAATTGTCTGCCTGCATTGGTCTTGTGCATACTCACTACAAGTGCGTTGATGTAAAGCAGGATTCACCACAGGTAGGCATTCCAGAGCACCATTGTCCAGCCCAATACTCTTTGGGAAATTTTTGTAGATTTTTGTGGAGATAGTAATGATTCACCCAAGGATTTCTGGGAGGTATGGGTCTAGCTCCCAGGGTACAACTTTCTCCACTGTGTAACACATTCCAAATCCTGTAATTTGTGCCATTTTTGGAAAATCCCCAAAACCTGTGCATTGCTTTTCAGTCTCTTCCATGTCTGACAGCAAGATGGAGCCCACAAAGCTCAGCATTATTCTCATGAATATTGTAAGTGCAGCTTGAATGATTCTCCTAGATTTTCAGACCTTCAGGAAGTACCACAACCATTGGGATCACAACGAGGAAGATGAGGATGTCTTTGAGGAGAGTTTGTTGATGGACATAGTGGGGAAAAAATCCAGGTTGCTCATGGCATTCATGAAGTAGCTGAAGATATTTCTGGGTTCAAGAACAAGCACTGACTGATGGGACTGCATTGTAATGCAGATTTGGGATGATGAGCAGTGCCTGCAGAACTTTCAGATGCAAATGGCCACAAACCTGGATCTGTGCACAGAACTCACCTCAGCCTTCCAGTGCAGGGACACCAAAATAAGAGTTGCATTGACAGTGAAGAAGCAAGTGGAACCACAGTTTGGAAGCTTGCGGTGCCGGCGTGCTACTAATCAGTGGGAAATCATTTTGGAGTTGGAAAATCCACAGTGGGGGCCTGTCATAAATATAAAGTCCCTCCTAGCCAGAGGAAAAAACCCTTTCACCTGTAAAGGGTTAAGAAGCTAGGATAACCTCGCGGGCACCTGACCAAAATGACCAATGAGGAGACAAGATACTTTCAAAGTTGGAGGGGGGGAGAAACAAAGGTTCTCTCTGTCTGTGTGATGTTTTTGCCGGGAACAGAACAGGAATGGAGTCTTAGAACTTAATAAGTAGTCTAGCTAGATATGCGTTAGATTCTGTTTTGTTTAAATGGCTGATAAAATAAGCTGTGCTGAATGGAATGTGTATTCCTGTTTTTGTGTCTTTTTGTAATTTAAGGTTTTGCCTAGAGGGATTCTCTATGTTTTGAATCTGATTACTCTGTAAGGTATTTACCATGCTGATTTTACAGAGGTGATTCTTTTACTTTTTCTTCCATTAAAATTCTTCTTTTAAGAACCTGATTGCTTTTTCATTGTTCTTAAGATCCAAGAGTTTGGGTCTGTGTTCACCTATGCAAATTGGTGAGGATTTTTACCAAGCCTTCCCCAGGAAAGGGGTTGTAGGGTTTGGGAGGATTCTGGGGGGAAAGACGTTTCCAAGCGGGCTCTTTCCCTGTTATATATTTGTTAGACGCTTGGTGGTGGCATCAATAAAGTCCAAGGGCAAAAGGTAAAATAGTTTGTACCTTGGGGAAGTTTTAACCTAAGCTGCTAAAAATAAGCTTAGGGGTTTTTTCATGCAGGTGCCCACATCTGTACCCTAGAGTTCAGAGTGGGGAAGAACCTTGACAGGGCCATTGTCATGAGAGCGTATAGAACCCGCAATCGTCTCCTGCTGTGCAGGACTGTGATACTTGACAATGTGAAAGAAATAGTGAATGGATTTGTAGCAATTAGGTTCCTGAACTGTGGTGGTGCAATAGGCAGAACAGTATTTTGGCAGTAGCCCACCATGCTACTAGTTATATCAACAGGAAAGGGATATTTTCCTATGGTTACCCAAGCACTAGATCACTAGGGGATGCTTCACTGATATTAATGTGGGTTGTCCAGGGAAGGTGTGTGATGCTCACATCTTTGAGATTACAGGACTGTTCAGAAAGCTGCATGCAGGGACATTCTTTCCCAAGTGGCAGATTACCACTGGCAATGTTGAAATGTCAATAGTGATTCTGAGGGACCTAGCCTAACCTTTGCTTAAGAAGCCCACCATGGGCCATCAGGTCAACACTAATGAAAGAGTCCAGTAGGTGCAGAATAACTGTGGAATGTGCTTTTGGTAGATTGATGGGTTGCTGGCATTTTTTACTCACTAGATAAGAACCTCAGTGAGAAAAAACAACATCCCAATGGTTGTAGTTGCATATTGTATACTGCATAATTTATGTGAGGGAAAGCGGGGGAAGCTGCCGCCAGGGTGGACGGGTGAGACGAAGTGGACGTCTGCTGAATTTGAACAGCCAGACACCAGGGCTATAACAAGAGCCCAATGTGGAGTTAGGAATTTGATGGGGTGGGGGAGGGTGTTTAAAGGTTCGTTTTCACTGTGAGCCACAGTAGTGTTCGGTCTTGCTGTCTTGAGATAATATATGTCTTATGGGGTTTTTTTTTGGTTTTTGTTTGCTGGTATCTATTATGTTGTGCCTGCTGCAAGTTATAAAGACTTCTGGGCCTAGGGCTTTGCCTGCCACTATGAATTGTGTGGTGCTTATTGTGCATTTATAAGTATGGTGGTGTTTTCCTTGACACTATGAATTCAGTGGTGCTTGGTGTGCATTTGTAAGTAGTGTTTGATTTCTTGACTGCCACTATGTATACTGTAATGCTCGTTGTGACCTAATAAAGATACTTTGAATGCAAAAATTCAGTGCACAAAATCAAAGTGCAGACTATGTCATACAAATTTCAAATATAATGGGGTGAAATATTAAAAATTTCTTTTCAGAAGGAAGCAAGCCTTTATATCAATTTGTGTCAACAAAACAGTAGTTCAGTGTAGTGCATTGTGGCTATATATACACATCAGTCTGTAGTTTTCACAGGTCAGAGTATCTGAAGCTGTGGTTTTCCTTGCTGTCCTCTGGCATGGAGCTGTAGGTCTCTGATGCCATATCCCTGTGATGCCATATGCTGCTGAAACTCTTGGGCCTTTTTGCCTTCCCTCTCTATATTTCTCCATGCTCTTCATCATATTGGCCCTCCAAGTTGTTTGTCCATAACCCAATTGTAGAATCTCGCAAAATATGTCCTCCCTAGTCCTCTTTCTCCTCCTCCTCAAGGTCAGTCTTTCTGTGGACTTGAAGGGGACACTCCTCAAAGCCACCACTCCGGAATCTGCTGATAAACCAGACGCACATATGTCAAGGTTCCTCCCCCACTCTGAACTCTAGGGTACAGATGTGGGGACCTGCATGAAAAACCTCCTAAGCTTATCTTTACCAGCTTAGGTCAAAATTTTCCCAAGGTACAAAATATTCCACCCGTTGTCCTTGGATTGGCCACTACCACCACCAAACTAATACTGGTTACTGGGGAAGAGCTGTTTGGACGCGTCTTTCCCCCCAAAATACTTCCCAAAACCTTGCACCCCACTTCCTGGACAAGGTTCGGTAAAAAGCCTCACCAATTTGCCTAGGTGACTACAGACCCAGACCCTTGGATCTTAAGAACAATGAACAATCCTCCCAACACTTGCACCCCCCCTTTCCTGGGAAATGTTGGATAAAAAGCCTCACCAATTTGCATAGGTGACCACAGACCCAAACCCTTGGATCTGAGAACAATGAAAAAGCATTCAGTTTTCTTACAAGAAGACTTTTAATAAAAATAAAAGTAAATAGAAATAAAGAAATCCCCCCTGTAAAATCAGGATGGTAGATATCTTACAGGGTAATTAGATTCCAAAACATAGAGAACCCCTCTAGGCAAAACCTTAAGTTACAAAAAAGATACACAGACAGAAATAGTTATTCTATTCAGCACAATTCTTTTCTCAGCCATTTAAAGAAATCATAATCTAACACATACCTAGCTAGATTACTTACTAAAAGTTCTAAGTCTCCATTCCTGGTCTATCCCCAGCAGAAACCAGCATATAGACAGACACACAGACCCTTTGTTTCTCTCCCTCCTCCCAGCTTTTGAAAGTATCTTGTCTCCTCATTGGTCATTTTGGTCAGGTGCCAGCGAGGTTACCTTTAGCTTCTTAACCCTTTACAGGTGAGAGGAGCTTTCCCCTGTCCAGGAGGGATTTCAAAGGGGTTTACCCTTCCCTTTATATTTATGACAACATATAATTAGATTTACCATCATAGCAGGAAGGGAAAGGTAAGTCTCAAAACACCCCCGTGTTATTCCCATTAATACTTCCAGTAAGAAAGCCTTATTGACACTTCAGCATTGGAGTGCTTTGGCACAGCAGAGGTCTCCAGCTCCAACCATAGTGAGGACAGTCTGCCAGGGATGTTGGGGCTAGTGATATTCTGCTACATAGAGCTGTAAGATTCCAGTCCCTTTGCACAAGTCAGAGAATAGGGCCAGGGCTGTGAATATTGGCATTATTTTTCACTGGCAGTGTTGATTTTTTTTTTTTTTTTTTTCATAGATATTTAGGCCAGAAGGGACCATTATGATCATCTAGTCTGACCTCCTGCACAATGCAGGCCACAGAATTTCACCCACCACTCCTAAAAAAGACCTCACATCTATATCTGTGCTATTGAAGTCCCCAAATTGTAGTTTGAAGACCTCAAGGAGCAGAGAATCCTCCAGCAAGTGACCCGTGCCCCATGCTACAGAGGAAGGCGAAAAACCTCCAGGGCCTTCCAATCTGCCCTGGAGGAAAATTCCTTCCCGACCCCAAATATGGCGATCAGCTAAACCCTGAGCATATGGGCAAGATTCATCAGCCAGATACTACAGAAAATTCCTTCCCGGGTAACTTGGATCTTACCCCATCTAAAAACCCATCACAGGCCATTGGGCCTATTTACCATGAATATTTAATTACCAAAACCATGTTATCCCATCATACCATCTCCTCCATAAACTTATCGAGTTTAATCTTAAAGCAAGATAGATCTTTTGTCCCCACTACTTCCCTCGGAAGGCTATTCCAAAACTTCACTCCTCTGATGGTTAGAAACCTTCGTCTAATTTCTAATCTAAATTTCCTAGTGGCCAGTTTATATCCATTTGTTCTTGTGTCCACATTGGTACTGAGTTTAAATAATTCCTCTCCCTCTCTGGTATTTATCCCTCTGATATATTTATAGAGAGCAATCATATCTCCCCTCAACCTTCTTTTAGTTAGGCTAAACAAGCCAAGCTCCCTGAGTCTCCTTTCATAAGACAAGTTTTCCATTCCTCGGATCATCCTAGTAGCCCTTCTCTGTACCTGTTCCAGTTTGAATTCATCCTTCTTAAACATGGGAGACCAGAACTGCACACAGTATTCCAGGTGAGGTCTCACCAGTGCCTTATATAATGGTACTAAAACCTCCTTATCCCTACTGGAAATACCTCTCCTGATGCATCCCAAGATGACATTAGCTTTTTTCACAGCCATATCACATTGGCAGCTCATAGTCATCCTATGATCAACCAATACTCCAAGGTCCTTTTCCTCCTCCGTTACTTCTAGTTGATGCGTCCCTAGCTTATAACTAAAATTCTTGTTATTAATCCCTAAATGCATGACCTTACACTTCTCACTATTAAATTTCATCCTATTCCTATTACTCCAGTTTACAAGGTCATCCAGATCCTCCTGTAGGGTATCCCTGTCCTTCTCTAAATTAGCAATACCTCCCAGCTTTGTATCATCTGCAAACTTTATTAGCACATTCCCACTTTTTGTGCCCAGGTCAGTAATAAAAAGATTAAATAAGATTGGTCCCAAAACCGATCCTTGAGGAACTCCACTGGTAACCTCCCTCCAACTTGACAGTTCACCTTTCAGTAGGACCCGTTGTAGTCTCCCCTTTAACCAATTCCCTATCCACCTTTCAATTTTCCTATTGATGCCCATCTTATCCAATTTAACTAATAATTCCCCATGTGGCACAGTATCAAACGCCTTACTAAAATCTAAGTAAATTAGATCCACTGCGTTTCCTTTATCTAAAAAATCTGTTACTCTCTCAAAGAAGGAGATCAGGTTGGTTTGGCACGATCTACCTTTTGTAAAACCATGTTGTAATTTGTCCCATTTACCATTGACTTCAATGTCCTTAACTACCTTCTCCTTCAAAATTTTTTCCAAGACCTTGCATACTACAGATGTCAAACTAACAGGCCTATAATTACTTGGATCACTTTTTTTCCCTTTCTTAAAAATAGGAACTATGTTAGCAATTCTCCAATCATACGGTACAACCCCTGAGTTTACAGATTCATTAAAAATTCTTGCTAATGGGCTTGCAATTTCTTGTGCCAATTCTTTTAATATTCTTGGATGAAGATTATCTGGGCCCCCCGATTTAGTCCCATTAAGCTGTTTGAGTTTCGCTTCTACCTCAGATATGGTGATGTCTACCTCCATATCCTCATTCCCATTTATCATGCTACATTTTGGCTGATACCTCACTCCTCAGGGTTATACAGGCCAGAACCCAGCCACTACTGGTGTCCTGTAGCAACCTGGGCCTGTATGCCACTAGCTGGTTTGCTATGATAGTGCCAACTGAACTCAAAGAATGGCATGGGTAAGTGTCCTACCACTGAGGAAGAAATAAGGCTGCCATCCCTAGAAACCTTCAGGAGAGAATTGCAGAGTCTCTCTGTAAAATGTTTTATCCTCCTGAGAGATCTCGATGAAAGGGACATCATTATTCACATAAACAGATATATTTCTCCCTTCCCAGAGGCTGTCTCTATCTCTGTTTGTTCCACCTCTGCCCAAGCACAGGACACCGAATTGATGTGGATTGTGTATTCAGACTGTCTCAATAGTGTTGAAGAATTTGTTTTGAATTTACTTCCTAACTTTTAATTTTCTTACAAAATTTCTCTTTGTTTCATAAACTTGAGGATGGGCCAAGTGCCATCGTTTAATGGGAGCGGGGGAAAGAGATGGGAAAGGGGAAAGAGAGAGGAAGGAAAAGCAAATAAAACATTGTAAAGAAAAATGCATGCACACACTTACCCAAGCTCCCTTTCCCTTCATCATCGGGCTCATCCACACTTGCCTTGTGGGAATAGCTAGTCTCCTGCTGAGATTCAAATAGGTCCTGGCTTGTGGCATTGTTGGAGTCTCTTACTGTGTCTCTCTCCTCCACTTCCACCTCGTCACTATTCACTGCTGGAGTCTTTGTCTTGGTCTCCTCCGCGATATCCATAGGGTGGTGTGGGGTCACCTCCAAGTATGGCATGCAGTTCATTCTAAAAGCAGCAGGTCTGTGGGACAACAACAGATTTTTTGCCTTCCCTCGCTTTATAGTATCCCTGATGATGCTTCTGTGCTTTTTCATGCCACTGCTGCTGATCCCTATTGTGCCCCTTTGCCTGCATCTCCCCTGCAATCGGCTTGCAGATGTTCATGTTTCTATGGCTGTTCTGTAGTTTTGCTTCCACAGCCTTTTCTTCCTACATGCCCAGGAGATCCAATGCTTCTTCTCTGCTCCAGGCAGGAGCATGCCTTGAATTGCTGTGTGTGCATGGAACCTTGGTCGGTTGGACATAAACAACAAAGATGAGCTGCTAGGTATGCTTGCCAAAGTGGGCAACCAGGAAACGGCATTTCAAAAACACACCAGGTTTTAAGAGGTGGGGTCGTGCTTCCAGTGGATTGTTTGACTGGCTCTAAACCCTAGGCAATACTGGAAAAAGATAGATTTTAAGATTATTATTTTTTTTTGAATAACTGATTTTGTAGAATAAAATTTATCTGATCAAAATAAATTCAATTGCTCTATCCAGTAATATCATATACTTCTGAAGCATTCTTTCAGGAATATGTCAGAGTGTGCATGCGTGCACACATGAAAAATATTTTGGAAAAAATAAGGAAAAATGCATAACAAACTTATACTTTCTTCAAAGTTTTCTCCCTATTGGCTAAATCTTGATCTCTGAACTGCCAAACACAGGCTTTCTTTATGCTAATACCCTGTGGAAAACTTGGAATGTTTACCCCTTTGACTCAATGTCAGGATGTATTATACTACTCTAACAGGGGTTATACAGTTTCCCTCTCTTCTCTGTAAAATAATAATAACTCTTTTGACATGTGTTATAATGGTGTGTGGTAGTGAAGGGTGTGGAGAAAGGTAAAGATTAAAAAAAAAAAAAGAAGATACATTTCTCATCTTGTTTTGTAACTAACAAAATGTGTAAATGAAAAATAACCTTGGAGCTTGCTATGCTGGCTCTTTTCTGCTATCTGTGCTGGTTGACGTTGTGTTGAAAACAACATCTTCTGTCAGGGTAAGGAATTCGGTTTCATTTGTTTGCTTATTAAGAACTAGAAAGTGCATAATCCAGAAGGGCATGACATACAGATGAAGTTGTCAAGAGCAATTCAAATACTCAGAGAGTAGTTTCTCAAATGTGATAATTACTATTTATTTTATAGTCAGGCACATGACATACCATCATTAAAGTATCTCCTCATTTAGCTTTTATTATTAACCACAATTTTCTATCTTATCGACTCCAGGCAAGACCATATTCTACTACATCGCAACTATAGGAAAACTAATACATGATTATTTTATTAGAACTTAATCTCAAATCTATTTCCACATTTTTAAAAGGTGCCTCATTTGGCATCAATTAGGGATTGAAATTGCCCTTTAGTATATGTGCATAAATCCTCATACCATACCTTGGAGAAAAAATAAAATCAGACAAGATGGGTAGGATTTTCAAAAGTTCTCAGAGTTGGCTTAACTCTGCTCCCATTAAAATCCATGGAGGTTTACCACTAATTTCAGTGGGAGCAGTTAGGCCAAGTGTTGATCATTTATGTAGATTCATAGAATCATAGAATATCAGGGTTGGAAGGGACCCCTGAAGGTCATCTAGTCCAACCCCCTGCTCGAAGCAGGACCAATTCCCAGTTAAATCATCCCAGCCAGGGCTTTGTCAAGCCTGACCTTAAAAACCTCTAAGGAAGGAGATTCTACCACCTCCCTAGGTAACGCATTCCAGTGTTTCACCACCCTCTTAGTGAAAAAGTTTTTCCTAATATCCAATCTAAACCTCCCCCACTGCAACTTGAGACCATTACTCCTCGTTCTGTCATCTGCTACCATTGAGAACAGTCTAGAGCCATCCTCTTTGGAACCCCCTTTCAGGTAGTTGAAAGCAGCTATCAAATCCCCCCTCATTCTTCTCTTCTGCAGGCTAAACAATCCCAGCTCCCTCAGCCTCTCCTCATAAGTCATGTGTTCTAGACCCCTAATCATTTTTGTTGCCCTTCGCTGGACTCTCTCCAATTTATCCACATCCTTCTTGTAGTGTGGGGCCCAAAACTGGACACAGTACTCCAGATGAGGCCTCACCAGTGTCGAATAGAGGGGAATGATCACGTCCCTCGATCTGCTTGCTATGCCCCTACTTATACATCCCAAAATGCCATTGGCCTTCTTGGCAACAAGGGCACACTGCTGACTCATATCCAGCTTCCCGTCCACTGTCACCCCTAGGTCCTTTTCCGCAGAACTGCTGCCTAGCCATTCGGTCCCTAGTCTGTAGCGGTGCATTGGATTCTTCCATCCTAAGTGCAGGACCCTGCACTTATCCTTATTGAACCTCATCAGATTTCTTTTGGCCCAATCCTCCAATTTGTCTAGGTCCTTCTGTATCCTATCCCTCCCCTCCAGCGTATCTACCACTCCTCCCAGTTTAGTATCATCCGCAAATTTGCTGAGAGTGCAATCCACACCATCCTCCAGATCATTTATGAAGATATTGAACAAAACCGGCCCCAGGACCGACCCTTGGGGCACTCCACTTGATACCGGCTGCCAACTAGACATGGAGCCATTGATCACTACCCATTGAGCCCGACAATCTAGCCAGCTTTCTACCCACCTTATAGTGCATTCATCCAGCCCATACTTCCTTAACTTGCTGACAAGAATACTGTGGGAGACCGTGTCAAAAGCTTTGCTAAAGTCAAGAAACAATACATCCACTGCTTTCCCTTCATCCACAGAACCAGTAATCTCATCATAAAAGGCGATTAGATTAGTCAGGCATGACCTTCCCTTGGTGAATCCATGCTGGCTGTTCCTGATCACTTTCCTCTCATGCAAGTGCATCAGGATTGATTCTTTGAGGACCTGCTCCATGATTTTTCCAGGGACTGAGGTGAGGCTGACTGGCCTGTAGTTCCCAGGATCCTCCTTCTTCCCTTTTTTAAAGATTGGCACTACATTAGCCTTTTTCCAGTCATCCGGGACTTCCCCGGTTCGCCACGAGTTTTCAAAGACAATGGCCAATGGCTCTGCAATCACAGCCGGCAATTCCATCAGCTCTCTCAGATGCAACTCGTCCGGCCCCATGGACTTGTGCACGTCCAGCTTTTCTAAATAGTCCCTAACCACCTCTATCTCCACAGAGGGCTGGCCATCTCTTCCCCATTTTGTGATGCCCAGTGCAGTGATACCATCCTTTGTGTATATTCAGCACCTGAATATCCTCTATGCCCACATTTTGGATAGTTAGATTTTGGCTTCTCTCCCAGCCATGCATGTCTCAAGTAGCTGAGCCTTCGTTCTCCCCTCCGGCCTCTGAGTACCCAGTCTCTGCTTTGTCTTCCCCTTGTGTTATTCACTCGGTTCCACCTTCCAGCTCCAGCCAGTAGGCAGGAAACTACATCCAGCAGCAGCTTGAGCTCAGTTCTTCTCAGCAGATAGAGAGGAACAGGGGGACCCAGTAGGAGGGGGAAATCAAGTAGGCAGAAGGGAAAACCCAGAGACGAAGGCATTGGGCAGGAATGGGGACAGAAGAAGGTGGAAGAAGGAGACCTAGAGAATGGAGGAGAACGGGATGATCACTCTTGGGGTGGTGGGGGGAGAAGAAGGGCAAATATCACCAGTGGCAGGGAGAGTCAAAGAGGGGACACTGCACTGAGGAGACTGCAAGGGATAGAAACTCAAAGGTGGGCAACTGAAAGATGGCAGGAGAAGCAGGCCCACAGGCCACATGCAGTTCCCTCCAAGCTAAGTTTCCCTTAACCCTTGGAACAAGACCAATGAGTATTCTTGTTATCAGGGTTCTCAGTGGAGAGAGGGACTCTTTTCTTTCCTCCTCCCACCTTCCTTGCCCTCTCCATTCTAAGCCCAGTCTCTTGAAACATCTTCTCATGCTGATATTCCCACTTTTCAGTTCTCAATATTCTGTTTTGTCTCCATTCTTGCCCTGCCACACATATGTATGTTGCCTCCTTCAGCCTGGGAAGCAGTCAATTGTTAGAAACAATGGGACAAAGAGCTTAGCAGAAGAGTGGACCAAGATATTTAGGGGGGTTCTCAAAAATACAGATGGATCAAAAACAGAAGTCAACTTCTATCTGGAATAGCAGTACCTTTAACTTCAGAACAATGGTTAATCCTTCAGCGGTAAACAACATGAACATTAACTAGCCCTTTTAAGCATTGACTAAATAAATTCTGAAGCTACCCCATTTTTTGAAAAGTGGTGGGAATTAAGGGGAAAAGATTTACACTTACATCACACACTACTCGCTACACTGAGCCAGGCATGTAGGAATTCTACCAACATTGCAAAGCCCCACTATCACAGCACTGCTCATCTGGAGTGTCTTCCACTGCAGACCGCAGCATGACAGGCATGCCTGCCTCAGTATCTATCCTTTGGAGTCCCCAGAACTAGTGCAAAGTGTCTTTCTGAGAGCCAATAGCTCTTCATGGGGTAATTTATTACAAAGAAATCCCCCTGCTAACATAACAAGCTCCAACACCATAGTCCAGAGTTTAACCTGCATAATCCAAATAGTTCATACAACATGCAGTCCAGGCACCCCTCACCACAGCTCGGCTCACCTCAGCTCCCCAGCTCAGCTTTTGGACTCTCCCTGGTTCTCAAGAGCAGCTCTCGCCTGTCCTTGTAGCAGGACAGTCAACCCAGCTGGATTGCAATTTCACTCATTCCACTCTTTCTTCTGGGGAGCATCCCTCACTCCCCCATCCCCCGGACCTCTCATGGTTCCTCTGGATCCAGTTCTCTGTCCCTGGATATATCAGTAGGTAAACTCCTCCTCTTCTCTCCTGCCTTCTACCTGTCACTCCAGCTTTCCAAGTTAAAGCCACTAGGCAACTCCCTCTACTGTTCCTCCTGCCTTCAGTCCTCTCTCACCCTCCAATCCTGGCTTTCTGATTTGGGGACATTGGCCAGCAAACCCATCTGCTGCTTTCCTGCCTTCAGCCTTCTCCAGGAACCACATTCTGCTTCCTTCTGGGATTCTTCCAATCTCCTGGTCTCTAGCAGCTCTCAACTGCCCTTCCTCAGTCTGTTCTGACTCAGTGGAGATCCCTCTCTCTCTCTCTCTCTCTCTCTTGCTGGGTCCTCTCCTCTTCTTACCTTTAATCCTTTATAGCACCCAGGTGCTTCTTGGTCATCTTAATTGACCAAATAGGGGGTCCTGCTCTGGCACAGGGGAGCTGAAACTACTTCATTCTCAGGGCCAGCCAATGACACCCACACACTTCAACAAAGAGATGTAATTCTTTTGAAACAGCATACTGGTAATGTTACATGTGTTTAGTTATCATGAACAGAGTGAGATGTAAGAGCAGAATCCTGCCATAGATGTTTAATACTTACTTGTTCATTTTCTTCCTTTTGTGGATTTTCTCTGATACACTTTTGTTTTGATATACATTTCATCTAGTGAATTTCATTGCTTTTTTATAATTGAAAGTCATACTGGAATTTTTTTTTAACCTAATGTTAATTTTTACTGAAATAACACTTTTGGTCTAAATTACTATAATTATATTCAATAGACTTTTTTATTGCAGCCTATCATCCAGACACTCTGATGAAGAAATAGAGAAGCTAATTTAATGTACAAAGATAGAAATTACCAATAGATCCGATGTTTAAGTGACTGAAAAGATATTCTTTTTAGCAGACAATACAGCATTTCTCAAAACTAGAGCCCATTTTCTCAGATACTGAAGCAAGAAGAAATTTGTAAACTCTTTAAAACATCTTTGATGTTTAGGGCTTTTTTTTTAAAAAATATTCTTTTGAACTGAGATAAGCTGCTAAAATGGTCAAGAATATGTGGGATTTCAAGATATGCAGAAAGATTTCCAAAAGCACAAATCATACATTTGTCACCAAGGCTGAAATGTGACTCCATTTTTAAGAGTGAGTAACTAGTGCATTCATCTATAATGTCACACAAGACATTCCTCAATAGAATTTTTAACTGAAAGGAATATGACAAAGCAGTCTCAAATGAGCTTGGGCATGTTGTTCTATATGAATTTCGTTATACCATTGAATTCTTATGTTTCAGTTGTCCCATACAACTCAATTAATAGTCACCAAAAAATGGCACCACAATTAAATTCACAATGTAATGCAAGATCCACATATCTTATGTCAAAGTTTGACTCAGACTCACAATTTATCAGACCACTCTGTTTTATTAGCAAAGCTGCTCTGCTAATACATTTAGAAGTGAGCCCCCCAAGTGGGGCTTGTGTCTCTTAATTTATACAGTTTTTGGAGAACAAGTTACAGAGAAGTTACAGACAAAAGAAGAAAAAAGATTTTAGTCACCACCCTTCGAGATCCCTGAGACCAGTCACATATCCTCAATTACCTGCCACCCTTAACAATCTCCTTTAACAGCTTCCAGTTAACTTAACTAATTGCCCTTCACACCTTCCATTCTGATGCCTGCTTCTTAGACGTGCTGGCTCTATCTTAATTGCTTCTCCATTCAAAAGCTAACTGTCCCTACATGTGCTCCCTCAGATACTTTGTAACATGTTTTGGCATGCCCTCTCATATACAATGTATCCAGCATGTCCCCTTATACAAGGCTATACTTATACAACGTTATACCTCCACACTTAGCACATCTTTTAGACTATATTGTCATGCAGTTTAGAAAAAAAAATGAAAAGTAGTATCAGTATGGCAATTAGATACACCGTATTCTACAAAATACAAAGTATCTACAGCCTTAACTTTGCATAATTTCCCGCAATTAGGAGGGAAAAGTGACACACAGTGTCATCAAAAGCGAAAGACATTTTAGATCATCAAGATCCTCTCTCCACTTCCTTGCTACTCCAGCTAAGGCAGGACATCATTCCTTTCCCTGAGATCCTGCCAAGTGGGTATATGAACAGTAGGTCGTATTCTTGTCTCTGGGTCCATACTGAACTAGTGTCCCAGCATGGAGTTATAAAGGGTGATCTGCTGGTGAAAGTGTGCTATTAGTTGCACAAGATAATATTAGTTTGTATATCTATAGCATCTGAAGAGCTCAAAGTACTTTACAAACATGAATGAATTAAGGTTCACGTGAGTTAGTTAAGAATTTGTATCCCCACATTTTAAAGATAGGAAAAAGTTACAGAGGAGTTAAGTGACTTGCTCAAGATCACTCAGGAAGACTGTGGTAGGAGAAGAATGGAGCATAGAACTCCTGACTCCAAGTTCTACGCCTTAAGGATAAGATCATGTTGTAGTTCTTAAATATCCCATAAAAAAAGAGTAGATATGTAATGCCAGTGTCCCAACTACATTCCACTTTGGACAATTGCATCCTGCCTTTCTACACTCACCTGCTGTTTAGCTGGATATGGTATTCTTCTTCACTTCCTTCCCTACACCGTCATGTGGTGCTGCCTTGTTCCATCCTACTGGTGAGACAAAGTGATCCTTCTCTATCCTTTTCTTCCCTCACAAGTGTCTCGTGAGCCTTACTCCCAACTTACGGTTGGGAAAGCACTTTAATTTCCTGGGTGAAAGCTGCTGAAGTAGCACAAATAATTTGTATTTGTAAAATACATTTAACTCAGAAACCTCTAAGCTCGTGTGACATAACTGTAGTATAAAAGAGAAAAAAATGGCATTTAAATACTATCAATAAAGTAGTCTGAGGAAAAAAATTGGATTTTATCTTAATTAATGATTGGTGTATCTTGAAGACTTCACTGGTCTGAGTCTGTGTGAACAAGCACTTCGGAATGCTTAACTGAATTTATCCACACATTTTGAGGATACCACTTATGATAATTTCTGAGTCAATACAATTACGTGCTCACTTTCTTCCTGATCGTCCCACCTGCTCCAGGTGGAAGCACATGCAGATTACTCTGGCACTCTAATGCAGTGCCTGCTTTGTGGAAATTGGTGCTGCATTGCTGCCACTGATCTTGCTGTCGTAGTCCTATGGACAAACCGAGCTCTCCATTCCCCAGGGATGTCAACTTGACCTCTTTCACATGCACTAACATTTCCCTTAAAAAAGTTTTTAAAAGTTATGAAAAGGCTTAGGCCAGTTATTTTATCCTCACTTTGTATCAACAGAAGCTGAAGACAAGATACAGGTCTGTAAAGCAAATTAGTTACAGTATTTACATTTAAGCTAATTATATTATTTTGTCAAGTGGATCTCATCTAGTCTGAACCAAGGGATGTTGCCCCACATCCTTCTTCTCCATGCTAGCTTGATATCCAACTTTGTATAGCATAACAAGGTAACATTTTTATGAACAAGTCTAGTGTCTGTGATCTGCCTTCGTATGAAATTAGTTTCTTCCCAAATGCCTGTTATTCCAGTTGTTAAATTACTTTAAGTCATGCTCCAAGGCATATATAGTATACTACAATCAAATGTGAACAACACTTTGCATATCATTAAATGCTAAATTCTCTCTGACGCTATAGAAGCAGAACAGCAGCCAGAAATGTGTGTTTTTTGTGCTTGCTGTTCTGATTGCCAAGTGAACACAGGCTGGGGGAAGCAATGCTGCCAAGTGTCAGGGCTGCATTAATATTGTTATTATTCTCTGGTAGTGAAGTGTACAATGCTATTTTCTACAAAGGTATTATTGATACTGAGATTAGCTATAACATTTGTATAATTATTACAGTACCCAGGCCATCATATATTGCACAAAACAGGATGCTTCAAAACAAGGGATTTTTACACATCTTTTTGCAGAGCAAAGGAAAGAGGTTATATGGAACTGATTAAATCAGTTGGTTAAAACCAAGGAAAAACATACAACAATAATTGTATCACTTTGTTGAGAGATGTTTGGCCAATGTCCTCTTAAAGTCTCTTCAAACTCTTCTCTTTGTCTACCAATAGCCCTTATGCCTCTTTTTTCAAATCCTGTTAAAATTCCCTTCTTTCAAGAATCCTTCCAAAATTCCAATAAGCAATGAAATCTCTAGCGCCCTCCTTTACGTTAGCTGTTATCCAGTATCATGCTTTTCTTGGCTGTCTCTGCCTTAGGGCCTTCTCCTACAAATACTTGATGCTTATTACTTAGAGTAATAGTGCTTATTGCTGTGAGTAATCCCACTGATACGACCTGAGAGGATAATAATGGAACTCAGTCTCAGCCTGATCTATGGAAACACAACTTATTTTTTTGAGATATCCATTGACTTGGGATAATTTGTTCTCCAATTAACAAAGTGGCATTTTACAAACATACAGGCATATGTTCAAACCTTACAAAATTTGAAGTTAATGGCAAAACTCCCACTGATTTCAACGGAAGCTAGATCCAGCCTTGAGATGCCAGATTAGTATATTTTATCTGGGCAAATGAGACAAAAATTCTTTCAAGGTTTTAAAGAGGGAACAGAAATAAGATAAAGGAATAAGTGCAATTCCCCCACCAATCCCACAACTTTTCCTCAATAGCAGTCTCATGATCATACATAGGGCTATTTAGGAGCTAGACTGAAAGTCCCCACACACTACTCACATGAGTAACTGCTCACCGGTGTGACTAAGGGACTCACAATCTGGCCTTAGGTGAGGGAGGGTTGCAGGATCAATTCCTAACTCAGCAACAAATTCAAATGCACATAAGAAAAGACCCATACTACATATTTAATACTCACATTTTAGCGGGTTTGATTTATCTTTCATTTCCCCCTTTATTTTTGTTAATTTAGAAGAAAGCAAGTTGTAGAACCTTCGTAGAAGAGATCAGATTTCAAATCACAATATGTTTATTAGTTCTTATTAGTTGTCAAATGGCTACAACATGAACAAATCTTGGTTAATTAACTAAATTATCATCTATTTAAACTGCCTTGACATCTAAAGACATTTAACAGAGTAAACTAAATTACACTGTATTCATCTAATGATAATGCATTTGTAATGCAGCTTTTTCAGTTTATTTCAATTCTTGGATTGTAAGAAAAAGAAGAATATATTTCCTCAGAGCAGCTGGCATACAACTATTTAATAAATATTTTTTTCTGTGTCCATAATTATTGCTGATATTGGTAGTTAATAGTGAATTATCACAAAGCTGCTCTTGAGAGGTGAAGAATATGTGAAACAAAGTTTTATACTGTTAAGAAGGGGTTTTCCATAGCTGCACTGCTCTAGGAGCAAATCACTGAATGAATTGCTACTCAGAATCAGTATTTTTCACCTGTTCCCTCTTACTCCTAGGGGAATAGTAATTTACTTCACTTCTTTCCATGGAGCAGCTCCCACATACACATACTTATCACATGCTCCTGGCCATCTAGCCTGGTCAGCAGATGGGGAAAGTGCAGAGCTCTTCCCAATGCCTGCCCTTCTCTGTCTTCCTTTCTGCCCCCTTACTCGGTGTGGGGAGTAATGGACAAGTAGCTGCTTCTCTTCTTCCTATGGCTGGAGTCACAAATTGAGCAAGGCTGAGCAGAAAGAATAATGGGGGTTGCTAAATGAATCTGAAGTAGCCCCTATCAAAGTAAAAAAAGGACTCCTTGGATAAGTAAAAGTTTGGTGTCTCTAGGTTTTTATAGAACTATGTGAGAAATACTTACAAAAATCAAAATTTTCCCTCTGAAGATCAGCACAACTGTCACCCACTGTGTGTACAAATATATGGAATGCAGGATGTTTTCATGTGGTTTTAGAAGCACTCATTTGGGATCCTGCATTACTCATGAGTGGCCAGCCTGCAAGGGAGTAGTGCAGGTTATCCCAAATGAGTGTTGAGACCCCATCTTTATGGATTCTAAATATGTCAGATATATTAAAGGAAAAAACATACTAGGAATGTTTTATCAAGTTTTTACTAAATTGATTGGGATTTTTTTTGTATCCCTCAACCTGTAAAGCCAGGAGACTTAATTGTCCAAATGTATATAGATCAACAGGAACCAAAAAACCCCACAAAATTTACCTTAAATAGTTTTTCCTTACATACCATTGCCACAGTATTAAAGTTTGTTGTTCCATCCCTCTCCATGGCTAAAAGCAAGTGTTTCCCAGTGATGGCAGAATAAGTTTGGGGAAATGGATAATTGGGTAAAGGACAAACGAGGTATTCAGAGCTGAAGGGAACATTTTATTCATCATAAAGTACAGCAATTTAACAAGTGGACTTCATCTCCACATATTTAATCCATCCCCTATGGAAAGCTTCATTAATAATCCAGCCTTTAAAGAGTCAGTTAACATTATTGAACCAAAAAAAACCAAAACCCAACCAAACAGAAACAAAACAAAATGAGAGTCTGACTTGTAAAATTACTCATTGGCTTGAATAGATGACCCTGGAAAGGCTAAGATATGACCTAATCTGTAGTGGTTCGCTGGAGACATGAACTAATTTGCAGCAGACGTCAGCAAGACAGTATGCAATTACATGCTATTTTAATATCAACATTTTACTGAAAATAATATAATTGTAGGTGGAGCTGATTGTGCCTCCTAGAGGTCAGCTTTCCCAGCATTTTCCTTTATAGCACCCTGCTTCCAATTACAAGTCACTTTGCCAGACTTTAGCTATTTGGGATATTATTTGGTATGATGAATGTCTGTCTCAGGCTACAGTTTTGGTTAAAGTTTCAGCAAAAACGGTGCAGCTGTTTCAAGATTAGGGGGGGGAAATGTGTTTTGTCCACATTAAAAACATTCATATAGACATTTCATGGAGACACTAGAGCTGCTCAATGCTTTGGAGCAGGAACTTGAAATCTGGCAGGAAAGAAAGAGGCGTCACCTTGGTGTCAGGGATGTGCATTTTGCTATTCCCATCAGCAAGCACCCAAATTTGGCCAAGTTATAAGCATAAAAGATTGCAGTTTTCACATGCTCAGTGTAGATGGAGCATTTGGCAGCTAAGTTCTCTGAAGGGTCTACCTGCACTGAGCATGCTCCAGCCCCTCACAGCTCCTCTGTGCTGTCCAGAGTGTGCATGCACAGAATCAGAGAATATCAGGGTTGGAAGGGACCTCAGGAGGTCATCTAGTCCAACCCCCTGCTCAAAGCAGGACCAATCCCCAATTAAATCATCCCAGCCAGGGCTTTGTCAAGCCTGACCTTAAAAACTTCTAAGGAAGGAGATTCCACCACCTCCCTAGGTAACGCATTCCAGTGCTTCACCACCCTTCTAGTGAAAAAGTTTGTCCTAATATCCAACCTAAACCTCTCCCGCTGCAACTTGAGACCATTACTCCTTGTTCTGTCATCTGCTACCACTGAGAACAGTCTAGATCCATCCTCTTTGGAACCCCCTTTCAGGTAGTTGAAAGCAGCTATCAAATCCCCCCTCATTCTTTTCTTCTGCAAACTAAAAATCCCAGTTCCCTCAGCCTCTCCTCATAAGTCATGTGTTCCAGTCCCCTAATCATTTTGGTTGCTCTCTGCTGGACGCTTTCCAATTTTTTCACATCCTTCTTCTAGTGTGGGGCCCAAAACTGGACACAGTACTCCAGATGAGGCCTCATCAATGTCAAATACAGGAGAATGATCACGTCCCTCGATCTGCTGGCAATGTGTCTACTTATACAGCCCAAAATACCATTGGCCTTCTTGGCAACAAGAGCACACTGTTGACTCATATCCAGCTTCTCGTCCACTGTAACCCCTAGGTCCTTTTCTGCAGAAATGCTGCCTATCCATTCAGTCCCTAGTCTGTAGCGGTGCATGGGATTCACTCAGCATGCTCCATCCCAGGGCTTCAGGAGATGAGCAGGACTTGTCCTGAAGTTGCTTCTCATGGTGGCTGTGGATCTCTGCTGCACCAGGCACCATAATGGAGAGCAATGGAGACTGTCTCTCCTGTGTTCTCAGTACTCCCCAGCAGCATGGAGGAGAACACCTCCTGACAAATGCAGAAGAGACAAAATCTGGACTTGGGGTGAGGGATGTAGGAGTAGAAGATTGGTACAAGTAGTCTGGCAGGGAGAGACAGATATTGGGAGTTCTTGGGAGAATAAGACTGAGATTGGACAAGGAGCCAGTAAGCAGAGAGGGAGGGGAAAGGGGGAGATAGATCAGATAAGGAACTGTGTGGAGCAGGATGGAACGGAGCACAGTGGGAGGGGGTTCTGAGATCAGATGAGTAACCTGGGGGTGGAAGACTGGGACTGGCTGGGCAAGAAGGGTGGAGACTCAGGTGGGACTGAGATGAGAATCTGGGATGGGGAACTGGAGACAAGACTAGGACAGATGGGAGGGGATAGGGCAGAAGGAATCAGGTTTGTGGGGACAGAGCCATCCCTAGAAGATGGCAAATTGGGGTGACTGCTCCAGGCCCTGCACTTTGGGGGGCCCCGCGGGCCGGTGCAATTGGCTGGCACTGCATGGGTGGCAGAGGAACCACTGGCTGGGGGAAACTACCCCCAGGTCTGCCCCTTCCACCTGAAGGAGAGTGTGCCGGGAGGGTGGTGTGCGAGAGCACCACTGCAGCTTCCCCAGCCCTGAAGTGCTGGGAAGGAGAGCGCATAGTGCTGCCGTAGCCTCCCCAGCCCTGGGAAGGTGAGCGGTGTGGCACCAGCCCCCTGGATCCCAATGGTGCTGCTGAAGCAGAGCCCAGGGGCGGTGGGGGAGAAAGAGAGGTGTGGGTGGGGCCACACCTGGCTGTTTGGGGAGGTACTGCCTCCAGCAGCCTCCCCTACCTGCCCCCAGCAAGGTCAGTCCTGGAAGTGACATCACTTCCACCCCGGGTTCTGCACCCCTCTAGTGATGGCCCTGTGTGGGGGAACAGAGGCAGAAGGATCTGTGGCCTCTAATGCACTATCCTCTCCAGAATCTGCACAGGAACTTAAGATTCCTGAGTCTCAGCATTCCTCTGCTGTCCTCAAATTTCTGTGAAACCTATAACAGCAAAGTGTGTGTTGCATCCCTCTCTAATTCTGGTCCATGTATAGGTTGTAGTTGTAGGTTGTCCAGTTGTAGGACATATAGGACGTATAGGCTGGTCCAGTTGTAGGTTGCCATCTAAGTTACTTCATTAGGTCAAGTGGCAGAGGTTTATGCTCTGGGCCTACAAGTTCCAGTTTTGCTAATGAACCACATGGGTATCGATATAATTCTACATGTCGGAATTTTTGTTGTTTTTGTAAAGTTTGCTTTGAAACCATAAACCTGCATTAAAAAGTCCAACATTAAACGTGCTATAGAAAAAAATAATATATGACCATGTAATTAAGAACTGTGGCCAGATTTTTAAAGGTGTTTCAGTGCCTAAATATGCAGATAGATTTCTAGGGGAATTTCTAAAAGCACTTGAAAAGTCATTGGGCCAAAAAGAGAAAGTGAGAATGATTCTATAGCCCCAAGGTTAGGGCACTTACATGGGAGACCTGAGTTCACGCTGCTGCTCCACATAAGAACAATGAGGAATCTGAACTCAGGTTTCCCATGTGAGCGTCCAAGCCACTGAGCTAGAGGCTGGGCAGCACCTCCTCCCCCTCTAGCCATTTTATGAATCTAGTTCTTAATTTCCTTTGCTTTTATGTTAAAAACTGCCTGGAAAATAAATGACTTTTTTTGTCCTTTTTTTCAATTTGCCAGATTTTTTTTCTGAATTTTTGGGTTTGGTTCCAGTAAAACAATTGTGTTTATTATTTTTCAGAACTGTCTGTGAACTGAAACATCAGTTATTCACCCAGCTGTAGCGCAGTGCCCCTTAGTGCCTATAGAACTCATTTTATTGTCCATCACAGCACGTCCTAAGCTTTGTCCCTTCTTCCTACAGGGACCAGAAAGTGTCTACTCAGAAACAGGAGTTCTGGACATGATATTTCAGCAGTGGAAATGCCATTTTACTGTCCCCACTGAAAATGTCCTTTGAAGAAATGGGTTGAAATGACAAGCCCAGTCTGTCTGGGAGGGTGCATATGCAAATCAAATCTGAACATTAAGGCCCATCTTTAATCATTTGCAAAAGCAATAGCTCTTAGTGGGAGCACATCTGGAAATAGGGGGGCAGCACTTCAACTAGTATAATTTGGCATAGCTTCATGGAAGGTCAACACAGTACATTGTCAGTATACAGGGGGGTAACCTGTGTCAGAAGACCCTGCCCAAAGTGATTTCATTACCTGCTAATCTCTATAAACATCTGAACTATTACCCAGAAATGTCTCAAAAATACCCTCAAAATAGAGTACCTTAATAAAAGCTGTTAGTAGTAAGGATAAGACAACTAATATCTGTCATGCTGTCTGCAGTGGCTCACAACTGTGAATGCCTACCTCAGTGCAGACTGCCAGAAAACAGGGCAGACACCCCAAACTGGTGGTATATTCTGTAATTAGATTTCACCAAACCAGCAACAAGTGTGAACTCTTAGATCATTATACCAATCTTATCAGGGAGTCACAGACAGACCCCTTAGACTCTCCAGTTTCTCTTGCCACCCAGACAAACTGGATTTTGTGATAAAATGGTCACTTACACCAAAAATCACATTACATTTAGGTTGCTTCCAGGCCCAAGAGACCAGTCACTTACTCTATCTTTTGGTACTCTAGAGCTTACACCGAAGACAATGCTGGAAGCCAATTCTATCGTAAACTAATTAAAGGTTTATTAGCTAAGAAAAGGAAATGCCACTTATTGAGAGGTTAAAGCAGGTAACATATATGCACAGGTGAGCCACAGTTTGTAATTCCAAACGGTGGCAATGATATAGTAAACTGCCAGTTTCCCAAAAGTCCTTTCAGGATACCTTTGTATAAAATATCTGAACAATTACTTGGAAATGTCTCAAAATGCCCTCAAAATAAATTACATTAATAAAAACTGCTAGTAGTAAAGATAGGACAACTAGAACCCAAGTTGAGTCTTCTTTTGTTATCTTGACTTAACCAACATGGTATCACAGTAATTGTAAATAACTTCACTACTATTAACATTACTAAACTTTATTGAGAGCAGCTTGCAAGGGCGTTAAAATAAAATAAACTTTGCAAAATTAAGAGACTGAAAAACTCTCATCTATGAAGCATTGTGGTACTAATTAACAAAAATTGCTTTCTGGTTGAAGAAGTCTCTTGGCTGTAAATCAGGGAAGATGCTACAGGTTGAGCAACAGCAGGCAAATCATCAACCATCTTTGGCTTGAAGAAGAAATCAAAGGATGGTAAACAGTGCAATTCAGACATAAGAAGATAGGGAAGAGTAGATGTTTTTCTTATCCTGCAGACAGCACTGAGATTAAGTATTCAGATACTGTGTAGTAGCAGTTAAGAAAGGAAACTGTATGCTTCCCAGTCATCACTACCAGCTATAGTTTCTAGTTTCCTTTCTAGTTTCCCTTGGTGCCTTTCCCAACTGAACAGGGTGTTTGGCTTTTACATGGCACATTGTTACTGATGTATTTTCCACTGAATGCATCCGATGAAGTGAGCTGTAGCTCACGAAAGCTCATGCTCAAATAAATTGGTTAGTCTCTAAGGTGCCACAAGTCCTCCTTTTCTTTTTGCGAATACAGACTAACATGGCTGCTACTCTGAAACCTGATGTCAAGTTGTTTGTCCTTTCCATGAATGATCATGCTTGTGGACAGAATGAATGCTCTTAGTCTGATACCTGTCATCACTCACAGAGGGCAAGGGTGGGGGGTAACTCTACACTGCAAATTTGCCATTTTACATTGCTTGGCCCTAGTTCAGATTTACTCCTCAGTGAGAAGAGGCACTCGTGGTGACTTCTATAGTTGCTCTATTATAGAGGAATAACTGGCCCACTATTTTAGGGGAAGGTTAATTTTCCTAAGGGTTTTTTCCCCTTTGCTTATTACAAACAAATATTTCATCCTTCAATACACCCAAACTCCTTAATATCATAAGAATGAAGAAAATCCAAATGACCTCTTGGTAACCTGGACTATCCCTTTAATCTCCTCCCTAATATGAATAACAGCTCCACAAAGATACTAGAGCTACAGAAGGTTGCTTATTGACACACATGGAAATGTGTTGCGTGAAGTATCAGAGCTGTCAATACCCTTGTAAGTAGACAGAATGAACAGCAGAAAGTATCACAGCCTAGCTACAATGCCTAGCAGGAAGTATGTGCCGTTAAATCTGTTTAAATTAACCAAAGAAATGGGACTCCTCAAAATAGGGTTCTATTCAACATGAGTAAAGGTTTTAGGATAGGGATAAATATTAGCTGAGTTATTCATAGTATGAGACATTTTAACCTTTATATACAAAATTGGGGATTAGGAAAAGTAATGGGGTCATTATATTCACTATTTCATTGCATGTGTGTTTTTAATATCTCAATCTATATTTAAGGGCTGTGTGTGGAATTCTTAGACTAGCAAGCAAAGCACTAATACTTTACACTACACAATCATTATAAAACATCAAATTACATTAAATTTTAACTAATCCACCATGACCTTAACAGCTTTTATTACTCAGGAATGTGGATAAAATGCAAATATTAATAAAAGAACTGCAGATAACACTTCACAATAAATATTGGTAGTATGTCGCTGTTTTTAGATCCTCCATATGAAAGGTAAACAAGGCTTAAATAAACCTCACTTATATTAAAGATGAGTAAAACGAAGTACAGGAAAACATGATTACTAACATGGTCCACTGGCACGCTGCAGGGAGAAGGGGATAATTTTACTACCTACAGTATGTGAAAACAGTAGTAAGTGCTACCAACTTTATATTAGAAAACGGGTTGACAGAAATGTTTGATTGATATGACAGCACCTGCCAAATTGGTCACCTTTCCTCATTAGAGGGCGTATCTCATCTCCTCCAGAATCCTACTCATTTCAATGGGACTCAGACATATATTAAATCATAGGTGTTATAGGCTTATGCTTAGGACTCCAGCTCCTTGGACTCACATGATGAGATCACAATCTCATCCTCTGTTTAAAAAAAAAAGTTTCTTCCCCTCGTATTTCAAAGAAAAACTTGGAAAAAATGACCTGAGTGTGACAGATGTCTGCCTGAGTATGCAGACAGCCTAAACCAATAACTCCAAGAGGTGGGAAATGCCCTGTTAATCTTAACGCTGGTGGACAGGGGCCCCACCAGCACCATCCCAGCACAAGACTCTGGGGGACCCTCACTGCTGCAATCCCATCACAGCTCTGATGGAGTATTATTGGAAGGGGCCCACTCTCAACATTACTACTGGGGGTGTAGACTGAGTCTTCCAGGACACACCTTAGGTTATTTTAAGACATAAAGCAGTAGTCAGTGAAGTTGAGGGGAGAGACAGAGACAGCCTACCCAAACAGGAGTGGATGGCAGGTCCCCTAGGAGCCTAGCAGAAAGCTTTTGTGAGAGTGGCTCCTGCTGTTGCCACCCAAAGGGAGGTCAGGGCCATAGTGTGAGGGTGTGAAATACAGATAGGCCACATACAGAATGGTCCTGTCTTACCTTAATGGGGCTATCTGAGGAATAAGATGCTATTCAGTGTGAATAAGGGTGGCATAATCTAATCCTTAATGGTATTTTTCAATAAGTAAATTGAACAAGATTTGCTCCAGCATTTGCACCTGCTCCTTAGTAGACAGGACTTGACCTTGTAGGTCTGGATCCAGCATTCTTTGCAGATTAAAGTCCCTTACAGACTATATGTTTTCTGTTTCACCTTGAAAGCGCACCCCTTGTTTCCCAGAAAAATCCTATGAAACTGAAGCCCAGCTTTCGTGGTTTGCACAGCTGCTGTTCAGCTCTGTGCTTCTTACCACACCCTATCACATGTGATTGAGATAACTCGACATACTTATTCTGTTTTGTTCATGGATGATAATAAACTGGGGGCGTTGCAAGCACTTTAGAGGATAGGATTAAATTTCAAAATGATCTGGACAAACTGGAGAAAGGATCGGAAGTAAATAGGATGAAACTCAATAAGGGCAAATGCAAAGTATTTCACTTAGGAGGGAACAATCAGTTGTACACATAGAAAATGGGAAATGACTGCCTAGGAAGAAGTACTGTGGAAAGTGATCTGGAGATCATAGTGGATCATGAGCTGTAACTCATGAAAGCTTATGCTCAAATAAATTTGTCAGTCTCTAAGGTGCCACAAGTACTCCTCTTCTTTTTGCAGATACAGACTAACATGGCCGCTACTCTGAAAGCTAGATATGAGTCATCAGCATAACACGGTTGCAAAAAAAAAAAAAATCAAACATCATTCTGGGATGTATTAGCAGGAGTGTTGTAAGCAAGACAAAATAAGTTTCCTTCTGCTCTATTCTGCACTGATTAGGCCTCAATTGGAGTATTGTGTCCAGTTCTGGGCACCACATTTCAGAAAAGATGTGGAAAATTTGAGACAGCCCAAAGAAGAGCAGCAAAAATTATTAAAGATCTAGAAAACATGGCCTATGAGGGAAGATTGGAAAAACTAAAGAATAGAAGAATGAGGGGGGGATGGACATGATAGTTTTCAAGTACATAAAAGGTTGTTACAAGTTGGAGGGACAAAAAATTGTTCTCTTTAACCTCTGAGGAATGAACAAGGAGGAAAGGGTGTACATTGCAGCATGGGCGGTTTAGGTTGGATATTGGGAAAAAACTTCCTAACTGTTAGGATGGTTAAGCACTGGAATAAATTGCCTAGGGAGGTTGTGGAATCTCTGTCACTGGAGATTTTTAAGAACAGAGCAGACAAACACCTGTCAGGGATGGTCTAGATAATACTTAATCCTGCTTGAATGAAAGGGGAATGGACTAGAAGACGCCTTGAGGTCCCTTCCCGTCCTATGATTCTGTACAAAGCCCCCAATGATAAGGGAACATAACATATCACCACTGAATGTTGTTAAGAAGAATTATGCAAAATGAAGATGCTAAACTTTGGGGAAAAAAAATCCTGTCTTCGCAAACTATTAGACTAATAGACTAATTGTGTGAAAATGTTTACTTGCTATGGAGTCACAGTTATTAAACAAATTGCTCCATGCTTTTGTACTATTATATCCTCCCACTGTGGTGCAATTTTTCTTAAAGGTTTTGTTGAGGAAGATGCACTCAGTTAATGAAGTTAATGAGCTTTAATGCTTCCTTGATGTACAGGTTTTCAGCACGAAATTGCTTCATTATCACAGCTTTGTAAGCCATGTAATGCATAATGGTCACTGTTCCTATTGAGAACACAGTGAAACATAGCAAAAGTTTAATTGTACATGCACCTACTCTTTAAAGCAAACAGGCAGTCTCCAGGGCTATTAATGTAGCAGATGCCCTCTATAATTGGAGGGTTATTGCCCAAAAATTAGCTGACAATCATTTTAATTAAAGTTAGTAAATGACTGTTGAAGTCATCATAATATAGAAATATGATTAACATCAGATGCTTAATTTTCATGTGTGTCGACAACAGTAAGTTGTCCCCAACATTACTATTTTTTAAAATTCTTGCACAAATAGAAGTCTATAATGTGTTTATCATAATAAGCATGCAGCCCTTATTTGAACAAATAGTCCCCATTCACTGCACATGCGTAACAGCTGCAGGAATGGGGCCCAGATACATGTGGTACTTTGCAATACAAATTACACAATATTTTTCTGGTTATGTAGCACAAACAATGCCTTTTTTAAAACCTCAGCCCAATTTAATCTTTGAATTTTGTTAGTAGAGAAAATAATTTTGTTTCAATTTATAAATCAACTGTGGAATAATGAAAAGAACAGTCATTATTTCTCTGTCAAAATCAGTATTCCATATCCCCTTCCATTCTGAACAGACTTTGGGTTAGTTTCTTCAGTCTCAATAGAATATAATAAACACTTTGCACGAAACAATGACAAAAACTGAATTTCCAGAACCTCTCAATGACATTAGGTTGAACATCTGTTACAGCTCTTGAACCTCATTTAACATATTTACAAACCACAGTAGACTGAAGTAAATCTTCGTAAGTTTCAGAAAATTGCACAAAAGCTTACAAGAGCTAAGATCATTGACGTGAAATGCTGCTTGGTTAAAAAAAAATAAAATAAAAAAAATAAAAATCAATGTGCCACAGTATCTCTGAGAACACAAAATACTCTGGCTGACAGAAACAGTGTGGGCCAGTCTGAACCCTTAAACAATAGTCCCAAGGTAAGGGGTAAGTAGAGTCACACTATCCCAACAGAAGTAGTTTTGTAAGGTTTTCAAAGCTGTGTCTTCCAGAGCTCCTGGAATGCTCAGGTGTTGTGCTACATTTTAGGAATATCAGAACAAGGACTGGAAGCAATCCAATCTTAACTATCCTATAGAATTTTTTAGGCTTCAGTTCCATATTCCTAGATGCTGTTTTCTATACCTTCCTTTAGTTTTGAAAACTGTAGGGGTACAAAGTAAAACACAAACTAAATCAAGGAAAAGCCTGATTCAAAACTGAATTGGACCCTCACCAGAATGGTTTGCAATGGCACCTTTCCTTGTAATGGGCCAAGCTGGACTCTCAGAAATGAACCATCCCAATCTTTGGGGGATTAAGATGGATGTGTCTATGTGGAAACTACTGTTTTCTTTGAATTTAGAAACTGTATCTATTAATATGGTGGATTATTACAAATAGGGTATTTCTATTAATAGTTAGGACTTCTCCACTGGGAATTTTTAAAACATTAATAAACCTTAGATCACCTCTCTGAGTAAAGTAAATATTGTTGGGACTATTTCAGAGACAAGTAAACAAAGCCACTGAGACCTTTGCTGAGTCACACAATGTGTTGACAGGAGAGATGGGAATTGATATCAGCAGTCCTATTTAAGAAAGAGAAAGTATTGAGATAAGTAGTGAAATCCAATCCCTAAACCTAGGCCAGGGAGCCTACCCATAGGTAACCTGACTCTGGGGTGGGGAGCCCTACCATAGGAACCCTAACCCTAGCCCCAAATCCCTTACCCATAGGTACTGTAACCCTAGCCCCAAGTCCCATCCTCATATGAACCCAAATCCTAGCCACAAGTCCCCTCCCCATAAGGACCCTAACACTAGCTCATACTCCCCTCCTCATAGGAACCCTAATGCTAGCCCCTAGTTTCCTCTACACAGGAATCCTAACCCTGGCACCAAAACCCCTACCTATGCGAACCCTAATGCTAGCCCCAAGTACCCTCGGTATAGGTACCCTAACCTTAGCCGCACATACCCTCCCCATAGGAACCCAAAACCTAGCACAGGGCGCCCTCTTCATAGGAACCCTAATGCTAGCCCCAAATCCCCTACCCATAGGTACGCTAATGCTACGCCAAGTCCCCTACACATAGGAACCCTAGCCCCAGCCCCAAGTAACCACCCCATACGAATCCTAGCCCTAGAGTCAAGACCCATTCCCCATTGGAACCCTAAATCTAGGGTGGGGTGCTCTCCCCATAGGAAACCAAACTCTAGCCCCAAATCCCCTACCCTTAGGTACCCCAACCCATGCCCCAAATCCCTTCCTCATGGGAACCCTAATCCTAGCCCGAAGTCTCCTCCCCATAGGAGCCTAACGCGAGCCCCAAATCCCCTCTCCATAGGAACCCTAATGCTAGTGCCAAGACCCCTCCCCCATAGGAATCCAAACCCTAGCCCCAAGTTCCCTCCCCATAGGACCCCTAACCGGGCTGGGCACGCTCCCCATAGGAGCCCTAACTGCAGCTCCAAGTTCCCTATGCATGGGTAAGGCTATGTTTTAGTCATGGGTATTTTTAATAAAAGTCACGGACAGGTCACAGGCTGTAAACAAAAATTCATGGTCCGTGACCTGTCCATGACTTTTACTAAAAATACCATTGACTAAAACTTGGGAGGGCTGCCCGGGGGCCCTGTGGGTACTGGGGGAGGGCGGCCTGGGTGCTGTGGGGGGGCAGGTGGCTGGCAGTGCACGGCCTGGGACCCCCACTGGTGCCGGAGGGGGGGCTGGCAGTGCGACCCCCACTGCTGCAGGGGCTGGGGGGTTGGCAGAGCCGGCAGGCTCCCTACCTGGCTCCATGACCCTGCCCCCAACCCAGCAGCAGAGTTTGGGTGTGGGAGGGGGCACGGGACTGGGGCACGGGACTGGGTGAGGCAGGCTCTGGGTGGCTCTTACCTTGGAGGCTCCCCAGAAGCAGCGACATCCCCCCTGCTCAGCTGCTAGGTGGAGGTGTGGCCAGGCAGCTCTTCTGCCTGCCTCTGCCACTGGGAGCTGTGGGGGCGGTTTCCTGGGTGGGGGCAGGAAACCTACCCCTTACCATGTTTTCCATATATTAAACTGAATGATGCTCTTCATTTCATCTACCTTGCTACATGTAAGTTACTCCAGTGTAATACTTGATTTCTCTCTCTCTCACACACACACACAGATGTGTATCTTATTCTTGCTAACCTGTCTGTTATCCTCCTCCTCCTCCTCGTATTCTGTGTGTGAGACCTGAGGAATACGAATAGACAAAAAACAGTGAGAGAGAAAGTTTAAGAAACAGCTGCATGGATATAGCTTTTAAAAACACCAGAGGTAAAAGCCCTGAATGATCAATGACCATTTATATACCCATTGTTCACTAGAAGCCTAAAATTAGATAAGTAGGTGGTCCCGCCATAGGAGGTAGTAAATGTCCATGTTTCTGTGCTATTAGTCTGGATAAGTGACAAGAGAGAAAGGGCTTAGGAAAGTAATAATGTGCTTGCCCAGTTATGGTATAGCAAGTCAGAAACCTAATGTTCAGGAGGATTATTCTCTCTGCTTGTTAGATAGGACCCCCAGGACAGTAAATTTTCTTTAAGAGGCAGGAGCAAAAACACTAAAACAGATTGGAATCACGGGGAGGACACCTCATGCCACAGTTAAGTTACAGGGGGAAATAAGCTAGCTGAGGTGCAACTGGAACAGGAAAAGATATTCCTTATATTGCTATGGTTGATGAGAATGAACTACTAAAATGTGGAAATACTGTGCTGACTTTGTAAATCAAGACCAATTATACTTAAGTAAATGGATAAAGAAAAAGATGAAGAACAAAAGGAACCTGAGCTCTACCAAAAGCCTTTTTCTCTGTAGAAAACCATGTGAAAGTGCTGAGTCTCCTGGGAATATCAGACACAAAGAAGCAGAGCCAGCAAGCAATTGCTGACGGTGACAGGGCAGTATGGCTTACTGGTCAGTCCTCATCACCTGGCATGGCTCTTTTAAACATGTTGGGTGATCTGATACACAATGTCTGAGAAGATAGAGGGAGAGAGGAAAGGGGTCCCAGCAAGAAGTAGCATTTACAAGGGACCCTGTTGCTGTATCTTTAAGGGCCTGGAGACTTTCCAAGAGAATGGAGCAACACTCCCCACTCACCCAGCCAATAAAGAATGAGCTAGGAACAGAGGCCAGCATAAATGCTGCCTTCTCCAGCATAGTGGGGCAAGTGTCTGCGGACAGTTTAAGGAGTAAGGCGGCTCCTGTATGGCCCTGAGTTAAAAGGGAGCAGACACCAGCAGCATAAGGCTGCCAAAATCTGTGAGCCTGTGGATTACATGGGGCCAGGATGATGAACTGCAATCCAGCTCCAGGAGGAGAGTTGGAGGTCCTTCCATGAGGAGAGACTTACAGACAGAGAGAACCCTGAGGGGACTGGGAACAGAACATAGATGGCAGGCTTCAGGGGAACCGTGAAAAACCAAAAGTACCTTTTATTTATTTGGGACTTTTTTGATGTGGCCCCTTTCGTAGGAGATTTTGTACTAAACAAGTCCTAATAAGGGTATTAGCAAATCAAATGTCAAGAGTGCTTGAAATTGAATTACTGAGAAAGGAAACTGAGGCAGGGACTACATGCAGCTCCATATGAACTCAGTAGAGGATACTACAGGACAGGCATGCCCCACAACACTGGCTGTATTTTAGGTTAGGTAGACACACCTATAGCGAATAAAGAATGGAGAAGTTCAAGTCTGGGGTGTAGACACAAAGTATGGCAAACTCTGAATCTGATATAATGACAGTGGTATAAATATCTCACAAGCTGAGACAAGACTCCTGCTTAACATGCAAGTGACAGGCAAGGAGGCAATTCATCTTCTGGTTATCTGTGCACTCTGGAAAGACTTGGCAAACTGTGGGGCTCTTATTGACCTACCAGTTCCCAATACCAGCAGGACTGACAAAAATCTTGTGTCTATGTTTTTGCTATTAGGATGACTTGCATTTCTGGGTACCTTGAATCCCACTGCGCAGGATTTAGATGGTGAGAACAGTTATGAGGACTATATTTTAAATACTTCTCAAACAGACCTAAAATAATTTTCTATACATAAAAACGGCACCTTTTCAAGTCTAGTAAAAATTTCAAAGCTGGAAGCAAATTCTATGTTTGCCATTGGAAAGCTCAGTCTCCCCTTTCCAATATGATGGCAGCATCTACAGACCCCAACTGAGATCATGGCCTCATTGAACTACGCTCTGTCCATACACTAGCAAGACAATCTCCACCCTGAAGAGCTTACAGAGCAGACAAGACAGATAAAATGTAGAAGGGAAAACAGAAGCACAAACAGGTGAAGTGATTTATCCAAGATCACATGGAAAAATCAATGGCAGAACCGGGCATAAAACTCAGATCTCCAGAATTCTAGCTTAGGGACCCTATCAACCAGAGATACCACACTCCTTCACTGACAGTATAAATCTCCTGTGTCTAGATTTAAGGTCTGATAATGCAAACCTTTTCAATATTCCACTAGGGCAGGATTGAATGCTTTTGCTCTTTCGCTGCAGTCCAGTGCTGGGGGATCGGGGTGGTGAGGGAATAAGCAGGAAGAAATATAGTTGTGGCAGATTGACATATTCAGAATGGTGGCTGTTTGAAGCTACATTAAGTCTAAAATTTTACAAGAAGTCCCAGGGAGGTACACTGACAGCCTAACTTTCACTCTGCCCGCTAAAGTTGGATGATGTATGTAATGTATCTCATGGCTCTGCAATTTATTGTATGGATATCATCTCCGCATGCAAACTGTATGAACACATGGCATGGATCTCTTGCACTGCATCATGAGCTGAAGGCTGATACCAGGGAGAAATGCACATATCTAAATGCAGGGTCTGACTGAAGCATTACTGATTTTTAGTGCTAGTTGGAAGCTTTCCCCTCAAAATGAAGATTTTTCTGACTTTGAGACTAGTTGCATCAATTTTATTCCTACAGGGAGCTGCAGTGTTTTCCCCAGGAATTGAAATGGGTGGCTGGGGGGGATGGGGGGGTTCAAATTTACAGGGGCGGGGTCAGGGCTGATGAAGGGTGAGACCGTGAGGGTGAAGGTGGGCTGTATGGCACCATAGTAAAAACTGAAAAATGTTTCATGACCATTTTATTAGATTTTAAAATTATCACACAAATTAAAGCTGGCTACTCAAGCCTTCTATGAAGCACAACATCTACATCCTTCTTGGTTTCTTGTTATAATTTTGCACAACTCTGTTAATGAAATTCTTGAATGCAATTCATTCATCTTTGGTGGCTTCTCATGTGCCCACTACTTCCATTCCTTCAATTGATATGCTCATTAGTTCATTCACATGATCAGGCAGAAGGTGACTTGTTTCAAAACACAAAATTCTATTCAGTGATGAAAAAGAATGCTCAACTGTAGCTGTTGTGACTGGGAGTAGCAAGAGATGAATTCCTACTTCTTTCAGCCCAGAAAACATAGCATAAAGATCAGGTCGAGCCACTAGTGATGATAAAAAAGAAGTTGAAGTCAAATCTTCATTCATTCATTCATCCATCCATCGTATGATATTCCACTTTGTGTTCAAATTCTCTGTTCTGTCCTGAGCACATGGCAGCCCCATTGCTGGTAGTGCCTCACTCCACTCAACTGTCAGTGCTTTATAAGACAGGGATCTGTAAAACTACGTAGAGGTTGAGTAGAATCTAGAAATCGCTGTTGTAGATTTTTAAGAATCAAGTCTGTGTACTTTTTCAGTTGTCTTAACAAACACTTCTTGTCCTCTTCACTTAAGGATTCAATATAAATGCCTTCATTAGTCAACTTCTGGACTGAAGTCTTTGCTTCTTCCAGTACTTTTTCAATGGATAGCTCTCTGATTGATCCAAATGTAGCTTCTATTGCTGGACAAAGATCTGCTACTCTTGTAGCAGATGCCTGGATGGCATTATTTAATGACCCAAGTGGTTTCAACAGTAGACTTGCAAGAGAGAGAATGGCAATAGTCTTCTCTGAATGTAGTAGCAAAAGTAATCCACCAGCCTCACTACTTAGATCCATCTCATCTTGGTAGATACTTTCCAAAGCCAGTAATAATGTCTGGAGTAAGTTTTAGACAACAGCCAAGGATCGCTCATGAGAAAGCCAGAGGGTTTTCCCAGGTTGGAGTAATTTGAACTTCAGTCCCAATGTATCTTCTATATTTTCCAAGATAGTCAGTCTTTTTGGACTCTTGAAAAAAGAATATAATGAAGACATTAAATTTATAGCTTTTTAAATGTCTTTTGAAGTGTATGTAGTTTGTACTCGTGCTAGTTGGAGTAGATGGCCTCTGTAGTGTGTATAGGAGGGACTAGGGTTACACTTTTCTCTGATCAAACCTTGTGCTCCAGAGAAGTTTGCAGCTTCATCAAATGCACAAGCAGCCATTTGTTTGGGATCCAATTGACAAGCATTTAACTCTTCTAAGATGTGGGTTGTCACAGGTGCAGCCAATCTAGAAATGCATGTACTGGCCTACCATTGACATCAAGATAATGTACACGGCGACTCAATACTTGCTGACCATTTGCATTGGTGCATTCATTAGCCAGGTATGCAAATTTTTTGAATATGGTGAGAGAGTTCTTCACTTTTTCAACTGTTGAGTCTTTCACTGTTGCACCACATGCATCTAGCCAGTTAGTTGAGTTTCTTGAAGAAAGATAGTGAGCATTTGCTGGTTTTGTTTGGAACCAGTGTTCAACTTCAGGATGAACAAGTGACAATGCACTTAACATTGGCCTCCAGTTTGTAGTGTGTGGTATCTCTTGCTTAAATAGAAAGTATGATGCAACGGCCATGTTTGTTCGCATGAACTGTGTTGTGTAACAGCCTCATTAACACTCACCGGTGCTGTCCTTGGTCAGTGGAGACTCAGAGTTCAGAGGTCCTTTCACATGAGTACACCTCCCAGGTGGGGGGCAAGAAGGCACCTTGCTTGTTACTCCAGCTGCTCACTGTTCGCTCTGACCACTATTGTTCGTTGTACCACCATTCACTCCATCACTCTGTTGCCAATGGCCCTGCACCATCACCTTCTGCTGCCACCTGCCACTGTGACCTCTGTGAGTTGGTCTCTTGAGGTTCCATCAGCTCTCAGTGATTTCAGATGAGCTCTCAGTGGGGGAACCTCGTTACTAGTGCAGACTGGGCCATCTCTTCCACAGAAACACTGTCCCACAGTAGGTCTAAGCACTTAGACCTGATTATCAGTGATTTCAGCTGTAGTGGTCACTTAACATGACAAAAGACTATCTATGGAGTCTAATCAGCTCTGTCTTTAAACAGTGGAGAGGGGCAGGTCAAATCGTACTTGTGACTCAGGCAGACCATTAAGCAAAACACCTGTCCCCACCCTCTCTCGTGATGCCCTCAATCAGAACAGGCTAAGTACAGTTCGACTGCCCTTTACTCATACAATAAGAACAACATATTTTTACCCCCCGCATTCAAGTGATTTGTAACCCAACCCAGCCAAAATCTATCACTTGGGAAACACAGCTCTATTTGCTGGATACATAGGTAGATTAGGTGTGAATGTAAATACAATCTGGTCCTGAAGCCATTCCCCCGAGCCCCCAGCTCATCACTAGCTGTCAGGGAAAGCTCATTTAGACTTTGTTTACAAATCATAATCTGAAATTATTAGGTTGGCCAACATCACCAAAATGAATGCTCTGACATTGTCATAAAAAACAACAGCTGTATAAGGAAGCTAGTCTATGTTCATACTTTTCCAATCTATTATACTTTTTCAGATACACGTATATTATGATACACATTATATGCTTTTAAAGTGTGTATTAATGTTTCAATTTCAATTCAAATTTCCAAACAATCACTAAATTGGCAACACTGCATGTAACTAGTTCACAAAACTGGGGGGGGGGGAGGGGGAGGGTGTAGGGAAATGCCTGGGGAGCTGCATTCCAAAGTGAAGTTTTGTGGGAGAGAGGAAGGGTGGGAATCCATTTGAAAACAGTGTGAATGAAAAAACACATGATCATAAGAAAAAGAAGAGCATGGCATGGAGCATGCTGAAATTGCGTACTTTTTTCCAGCATCTGTCTGGTCTTGACCTCTGTTGTATGTTCAGCAACCCTGAAATACTACTAGTATTGCCTCCGTTCCAACCACCGCAGTAGTACATGAATGTCAAAAGTGTTTCTCCCCCCTCCTCCCCCCACCTTCATTTGACTTGCCTGAAACCAATGCCAACCAGATTTGATAGTCTTTTGTTACCCAGTGACTTTTCCCCCTACCTTTGTCATACCACTCTCAGCTGAGACCAGGAATGTATGAATTTCCTTTCAGCTTGAACTCATTCCCTCATGAGAGCATTAGATTCATTGCCTTTCCAATAGTTAAATGCTAATTAATATTTATAATTTAGTATTTAATATATTCTATTAAAGTGAAATGAGTTCAGAACTTTATTCATTTTTGCATGAAAATATGGCACTATGGATTCAGACACTGAATATATATATATTTATATTCCTATGGTATTGGTTTGCTTATGATTCTGCTATCTTTTCCTCATACTGTGATAATGAGTCTACTAAATTGCTATCTGCAATAAATTTCTTGTGAAATTGTTCAGTTCTCTCTCTCTCTCCCTTTTTTATTATTTTCTACTCTAAATGGAGGACCCTACAGAGAGATACAGATTGCAAGTGTGTGTGGGGGGTGGGGGAAACAATCCAGAGAACACAGATCTCTAGGGTGCTTAGAAGAGGACAAAATTGGCAGGTTCAAGGATTATAAATGTACCTGTTGGCCATCTCAGTTGTATGCACACCAAGTCTCATTTAGAAATAAATATGGTAACTTTGTCAATAAAGTCATTAGCTGTAGCAGAATTGTTTTGCTGCTTTCAGGGCTTGAATCCAGTTGCTGTGTCCTACCAGCACTTTTTGTCTACAGACCACATCACCTAATCCAGAAACATGATCCTAGCCTAGATCTTTGGCTCCCGACTGGTTTTCTTATTCCCTAGCCCCTCCCCACTTTCCTATTGCAGCTCCTGTCTGGGAGCTTCCCCTCTCTTCATGAATAGTAGAGCCATTCTCTGACACTGCTGGAAGTCACCTCCTAGTGTAACCCTTTTACCAGGTGAGGTCAGCGGCAACAAGAATTGTGTTTAATGTCTAAGGGCTCCTTCTAACAACACAAAACAAAACCGGTTTGAGTCCCACCTTTATTATCTGGGGAAACTAACCATCAACCCTAGGCTCCTCTAAGAAGCAATACTTCCCCGCTCGCAAGCACTGAATCTGGCATCAAAAAAGAGATTTTTTTAATCCAAGGGAAAGGGACCTCAGCATTAATTTGGGAAAACACCGCAATGATTATTAAAAGCGTGGAAACCAAAAGTGAACACCCTCCCCACAGTCTCTTGGGCAATATTTTTTTTACCTCCATTTCCCAGCTTCTGATGTGAAAATCCAACCGATTAATATCTCTGTGTGTCACTCCTCTTTCCCCTCCATGGCACCCTACCCCTGCTTTGTCATCTCAGATTGGCAATGTCCCAGAGTGCATTCACCTCCTGCCCTGATGGGAAGCTTTCACCTTTGCTCACTGCTGGTGCCATTTTTCATGGTCTCAGCCACTGCTGCCTCTGGCTGTGATGCTATATTCTGTGGTTCCACACTTAGTAATTTCAGCTCCTTGGTGATTTCACTGGGTTGTGCTGCTGCTTTTCCATCACAATATTGTCTCCAGGAAAGGTCTAAGGTTCAGCCCCCTTAGATCAGCTTATCAGTGATTTCAGCTCTATTAATCACTGTGCAGACACAAAAACTCTGCACTGAGTTTGATCAGCTCCATCTTTAAACACTAGATGGGGAGGGGTCAAATGGTTACGAAGATTCTTTAAACAGAGTCCGCAACGCCAAGTAGAAACATCTGTCCCCGACCCCTCTAAGCTTTACTTGGATTTGGCATCAATAATCCCTGCTTGGGGACTGAGGTTACAGTTAGGGTGACACCCTAAGTTAGGGCACTCTAAGTACAGTTCTGCTGCCTCCTTCTTAGCATATGCACAACATGCCTCAGGTGGGAAGAGACCAGGATTCATCACCAAATTTGGTCTCCCGGTTGGATCATTAACTTCCCCGGCTCAGGCCGGGTACTGACGGGGAGTGCATGTGAACACTGATCCATGCCCCCCCCCTTCTGCTGCCTTTTACTCATACAATAAGAACAATATTCAATTAATCCTACATTAAACAGTAAAGTTAATTTTAACCCAAAAGAGCCAGAATGTATCACTTTTATAAGGCAGGTCTGTCTGCTAGTCATATAGGCAGAGTAGGTGTGTCTAGGCATATGCCGTTTGCTCCTGAGATCTTTCCCCTCACAGCTCATCACTAGATGTCAAAACATAGACCCTATTTACACTTATTTCAATACACAACAGGCAGCACAACGAGGCAAGGGGGGATGCACTATATTCTGGCAAATCCAATCCTCTTGATGTAATGGGAGTCATTTAAAGTGGTAGAAGGCAGCACTCAGGGGCACACAGGGTCAGCTCTGCTATAGAGAAAGGAGAGGAAGCAGAAAAATTGGAGAGGAGAGCCTTCCAAACTTGCTCAAGCCTCCTCTCTCTGATAGCTAGGTGCAGACAGGGTTAAGGAACTGGAGGTTTGATGGGAAGGAAGGAAACTGGGGATGGTATCTGAGGTGGCAGAGACAAGGGCTAGGCCTTAAAGCATATTTACAGTTGATGTGGAAATTAAATGGGTCAAAAAAGTTATAATGAACAGGGAAAAAAAGAGATGGAGAGAAAATCCAGGAAAAAAAAAAAGAAGAAGAAGAAATAATACAAAGTTTTAGGACATTGTTAAAAAGGTTGTGAATTACAATTTGAAGTGCTTACCTTTGACTGCAATAGAATTTAGGTTTTTTTTGAATGATTGAACAAACTAGTTTTCTACTATTGGGTAATGGTAGTGTGCAGCGGCAGTCAAAAAAGCAAACAGGATGTTAGGAATCATTAAAAAGGGATAGGGAATAAGACGTAGAATATCTTATTGCCCTTATATAAAACCATGGTACGCCCACATCTTGAACACTGGGTACAGATGTGGTCTCCTCATCTCAAAGAAGTTATACTGGCATTAGAAAAGGTTCAGAGAAGGGCAACTAAAATGATTAGGGGTTTGGAACGGGTCCCCTATGAGGAGACATTAAATAGACTAGGATTTTTCAGCTTGGAAAAGAGGAGACTAAGAGGGGATATGATAGAGGTATATAAAATCATGAGTGGTGTGTAGAAAGTGAATAAGGAAAAGTTATTTACTTGTTCCCGTAATATAAGAACTAGGGGCCATCAAATGAAATTAATGGGCGCAGGTTTAGAACAAATAAAAGGAAGTTCTTCTTCACACAGAGCACAGTCAACCTGTGGAAATCATTGCCTGAGGAAGTTGTGAAGGCTAGGACTATAACAGGATTTAAAAGAGACCTAGATAAATCCATGCAGGTTAAGTCCATTAATGGCTATTAGCCAGGACGGGTAAGGAATGGTGTCCATAGCCTCTGTTTGTCAGAGGGTGGAGATGGATGGCAGGAGAAAGATCACTTGATCATTACCTGTTAGGTTCACTCCCTCTGGTACACCTGGCATTGGCCACTGTCGGCAGACAGGATACTGGGCTGGATGGATCTTTGGTCTGACCAAGTATGGACATTCTTATGTTCTTGCTTTTCGAGGCTGGTAGGGGCAGACTAGCAGGATGCTGGGATAGGGCCTGGTCTCATTTACTCCAATGCACATTGAATCAAGTCCATAGTTACAATCAAGTGCATGTTTCCTCCACTGCAGGCCCTTGGCTTCACACACCAACTCTCCTTCCCCATGCCCTTCCAGTGCAGGCAGACATCTGCCCTTTCTTTCCCATTCATCCCGACAACCTGGGAACACAGAAAGACACTGACCCAAACATATTCATCACCTTTAGTCTGACAGTCTGCTTCAGAAATGCTGGGTTCCCTGACAGAAATGCAGTCAGAGACTAATTAGCTGCACAGTTGTCTCTCCGTTCCCGCACCATATCCAGCTTTCCCATAACGACACTAATTGTAGGATCTGCATGGTTAAGGAGCAGGATCAGAAGGCACCATTCAGGGTGGGTTGTGTACTACCTTTGCCATCAGTTTCATTAATGGGAAGGTGATGGCAGAGGGTCTGTAGCGGCACAGCCCAGAGGAGTCCCAAAGTAGACGGCATAGGTGATTGGCACAGACCTGAGGGTATAGGAGGCACTCGCTCGGAGGACAAATTCAATCCTTTTGATGTTTTTTGTATCAAGAGAAAAGGTTTTCTGCAAAGGAAGATATCCTGTCATTATTGGTGCCGATAAGCTAATGGCACAAAGTAACGTTCACAAGTGCCTGGCTTAAAAATAATAGACAAGCACTTAAGCACTGTACACCAGCTTCTTAGCTGTTGTAAACAGGCATATTGCCACTGACTTTTGGAGCTATGCTGATTTACACCAGCCGAGAAGAGCTTTACACCAGCCTGTTAGCATTAGGGTGAGTTTTTTTGTTGTGCAGAGTGCTTTGGAATGTTTTCATGAAGACTGCTGTATAAATATAGGTGGCTGATGAACACAACAACATAGATCAAACTGGCTGTAATGAAATTTTAGCTTAATCCTCCAAGACTAATCTGGTTCAAGGCAACCTGGTTTTCCTTTTCTGATCTAGCTTTTCTCTCAGCGCCCATCTGTAGTGGCTGAGAGTCTACATGCTGGGGTGCAGTGGAGTTAATAGAGTTGCATATGTATAAAATAGTCTAATGGAATGAGAAATCAGACCCAAGATCAGGTTAATTTCTTTAGTATTTTGAGTCACTTTGTGTAATAGACTGTAAATACAGAAAAAAATAGCATTTATTCAATGTTTACCTGCAACTCATTTTGTTGCACACATTTTTAATATAAAAGGAAAAATTTGAATAAGTCATTTGGCCCTTACACCCAAGACAATTGTAAGACTAGTCATAAATCTTCCAGCAAGTATCTGTAATATAGTATGCTGAAGGTTTATCCTTGCTCATTAATAATCAGTGTCTAAAGCTAACAAGTCACCAATTTATGTTGGTGTCCTTTAAAATGCATAGCTTTCTACTGAATTCATAATGAAACCACTCAGGAAATAGATGACCAACTTTTCTTTCTTTCCTTTTCTAATCCAAAATGTGTTTCTAAAACTGGCTTTGAAAAATATGTCACATTTTACTGTATTTTCCCACCAAACAACATTGTCCAAACACAATCCCACAATGTCAAATATGTATTAAAAATTACATAATAAAAAAAAAGGAGTACTGTGGCACCTTAGAGACTAATAAATTTATTTGAGCATAAGCTTTCTTGAGCTACAGATCATTTCATCAGATGCATTCAGTGGAAAATGCAGTGGGGCGATTTATATACACAGAGAACATGAAACAATGGGTGTTACCACGCACACTGTAAGGAGAGTGATCACTTAAGGTGAGCTATTAAGCAGGAGAGTGGAGGTGGCCGGGGGGGTGGGGGTGGGGGGGACCCTTTGTAGTGATAATCAAGGTGGGCCATTTCCAGCAGTTGACAAGAATGTCTGAGGAACAGTGGGGGGAGGGGGAAAATAAACATGGGGAAATAGTTTTACTTTGTGTAATGACCCATCCACTCCCAGTCTTTATTCAAGCCTAAGTTAATTGTATCCAGTCTGCAAATTAATTCCAATTCAGCAGTTTCTCGTTGGAGTCTGTTTTTGAAGTTTTTTTGTTGAAGAATTGCAACTTTTAGGTCTGTAATCGAGTGACCAAAGAAATTGAAGTGTTCTCCGACTGGTTTTTGAATGTTATAATTCTTCACGTCTGATTTGTGTCCATTTATTCTTTTAGGTAGAGACTGTCCAGTTTGACCAATGTACATGGCAGAGGGGCATTGCTGGCACATGATGGCATATATCACATTGGTGGAAGTGCAGGTGAACGAGCCTCTGATAGCATGGCTGATGTGATTAGGCCCTATGATGGCGTCCCCTGAATAGATATGTGGACACAGTTGGCAACGGGCTTTGTTGCAAGGATAGGTCCCTCGGTTAGTGGTTCTGTTGTGTGGTGTGTGGTTGCTGGTGAGTATTTGCTTCAGGTTGGGGGACTGTCTGTAAGCAAGGACTGGCCTGTCTCCCAAGATCTGAGAGTGTGATGGGTCGTCTTTCAGGATAGGTTGTAGATCCTTGATGATGCGTTGGAGAGGTATTTTTGCGAATACAAACTAACACGGCTGCTACTCTGAAATAAGAAAAGAAGATTCACTTGATCAGAGCAGGATACAGAACCAGTCTGGCTGCCTATAAATTCAAGTGTTACTATTCCCAAGGGAGTTCAGATGAAAGTTCTTAAACTGTTGTTCACACAGTCTGATAGATTCCTGGGTATATAATAACTTGCAGCTCTAAGTGTAAATGATTGGCCTTAATTTTCTTTTTCCTCTCCTCTTATTGTGGTTTTAAAGATAATTACCCATATAAACTTGTTTGGTGATGTTCATTTTAGTGATGTAGCTCATCTCTGAAACACTGCTAATGTTTCTGAACAGATGTTTTATTTCTCACCTTTGAGTAAACTTTTTCAAATGATGTTTTCTACAACTCTGCCACTAAAAGGCAAATGTACAAAACAAGCTGGAATACCCTCATTGCAGTAGAGATTATTTTGCCAGTAGCATCTTTGATACAGGAGAGCATTTGTCAATTCAGGTAAATAAAATTCATCTTTTCATTTTTAACCCCTTCTGATAAGCAGAGAACAAATTATTGAGACAGACAGAAGGTTCTCAGTTGGGTGTGGAAATATACATGTATGTCCAAATGAGGCAACTCTAGGCCTGTGGAAACAATGAGAGTTATATTGATTTTTTTGAACAATAATTGGTTTTCCCATATCTCCAAGTCCTGCTTTTTGAGCACTAATGCCAGAAATGGCATTTCATTTTTCAGAAATCTTCAATGACTGGTGGCAAGATGCAAGTACTCCAAAGGTCACCATTTAAAAGGTATTGTTCGAGATTTTTAAAGAAAAGTAACACAGGTGATTTATTGCACACATCTTCCATTATTGATTGATTGATATATTTATTGCATTAAAATTGATGGAAGATGTGTGGCTAAACATCCTGCATAACTCTGAAGATCTTAGTCAATATCCAGGAAAAGACATTGTTTTTATTATTATCACATTAGCACCTAAACATTCCCATTGTGCTAGACATCATCTAGTATGAACACACAGTCCCTTCTCCAAAGAGTTTACATCTTAGTCACTCTACTTATGAACTAAGCCTTATTGAAGATCAGTGTTTGAAACAACCTTATTTATTAATGTAATAAATAGTAGTGGAAACAAACATGGATCTGTAAAAGGTCACACATAGCAGGTTAGTGAAAGAGCAGGGGATAGAGCCAAACTCTTAAGACACAGTCTAGTACCCTATCCATCAAGCCACAGGCATTGTGAGATATTTTGGATGAAACTCCGTATGTTCAGATGTTTATGTAAAACTGATCTCAAACATCTAGATCTCAAGTCTGTAACAAATATCAGGATTTCATTTTATGTCAACTTCTACACGAAAGATAGATATTTTGGGAAAGTGGGAAATGGTTTTCTCATTGTGTAATTGATAACACAAACTTTCTGAGACTAAATAATACTAAAATGTGACAATGCATTTATTACACTTGGACTTAAGATCTAAGTATTGTCTAATGTAAAAGTTGCTCTAATTACTAGTAGGTATGTTTGTTTGGCTTTGGTTCTTTTTCGCTTTTTAAACGTTGTAGAGAAAAAAATCAAGGACATATCAGAAAATGTACATCAAGTAATGGCAGCTCTATTATCCAGATATGCAGAAATCTTAATGGGAGTCATTTTCCACTACCTTGACCTTGTATAGTCATTCATACCTGTATGAAGTTAAGTGCTAAGTGGGTGTAAAATGCTACTAAATCAGATGACTCCAGTGTAACTGGCTGTAGTTAACATTCACTTTGTCAAAGTATAAATGCCTCCAGGTGTTCCAGGCAATGGAGAATCAGGTCCAGTGGCTTTTGGCCACTTCAGTAATTAGATGATTGTCAGCTATTACTCCAGTTTTCTACTAAGCACTAAATGCATAAAGAACTTCAGAATTGACAACTTTTAAACTCACACCCCCACCCCATCTTGGCTCAAATAGCTCTGATGTTGCAATGGAGCTGAGAGTTACCAGTGTATGAGGAAACAACAAAAAAGCATCTCTGAATCAGAGGGGCATTAGGATATTTTCAGCATAGACATCTTCAGGAGCTTCTTCCTCCCTTCCCCATCTTGCCTAAAGAGAAAATAGAAGGTTGTTAAAGGGAGATCCTTCAGAGAACACTTCAATAGTCATATCTAAGGATGGCTCTTAATAATTCACTGTGATAGTTATTTCTGCTCTTTACTCGTGGCAAGCAGCCTTTCATAAAGTTGTGCACTCTCAAATTATTACATGAATAAATAAGGGTGTTTCAAACACTGATCTTCAATAAGGCTTAGTTGATAAGTAGAGTGACTAAGATGAATGATCTCAGTTAACTCCTTAAAGATAAGAAGGATCCACATTGGATTGCATTGCCAATGCAGGGTGATTTTCTCCCACCAGAAAATGAGAAGGATTAAACAAGTATGAAACCTCTTTGTATCAAAGACTATGTACATTCCAGGTCAACACTGTAGATCACGAAGAACACTCAATAGATCAAAGTGTCTTTCTTAATCCATATTCCTTTTTGCTTATTTGATTTAAGAAGATCCACTTTCAACTTACTATATTTTCAAGGTTCATCATCATTTGGCTCCTCCTCTGGTTTTTTTTTTTTTTTGCTTTTGTTTCTTCTTTGCTGAGCTAAGGGATCAGTATCGATATAGGCTGATTTTTAATTAACAAGATGATGTTATGTACCTTTTGTTAAGGAGTAGTCATGTGTGACGGCCTTCTGAAGTGAAAGGAAAGAATCCCATTGACCCTGTGTGTTAAATCATCCCATTTAACCCTATGGGTTAAATCATCGCAGCTCTTACTCAGGCAAGCAGGGGAATATGAGTGATTAATGCTCCTCTTTACTCTCCTTCTTGGGCCTATTAAATTGACTCTGATTGCAGTGGGGAGAGAGAAATTGCTGATGACGCAGGTGCCCCAATTCATTCAGTGAGTGCTTCAAAAAAATGTATGCAGCCAAGGCCCTGGACAGTGTAATTTAGTGGTCCAAGATAAATCATTTTATAGTTGATTGTTTTGGGGATTGTTTTTAAAATTGTTTTTAAAATTTGAAGATGGTCCAAAATCTGTAACTATAGAATTATTCCCCCCAGAGATGGATCAGTGTGCAGGGGAAGCAATCAAGAGACCTTGATAAATGTAATTACAGCTATAAGAGACTTAATCAAGAATGCCCTACAAGTTCACTTCGTTTTTTTTGTATTTCCTTTTGTGTGATGAATGTAACATTACATGACATAATGGGTTCCCAATATGGGATGTGACCAGCTCAGAACACATGTATAATTAAGGACACAACTGACAGTTATTTAAAATAAATAACCTTTTGCAACGCATCTTACTTTGAAAACTGAACTTGTTACTTGACAACGCTAATGAACCACCACCAAGGCTTCTCACTGAATGCACTGCAGAAGTAAGTTATACGCTAAACACTTATTCATCCACAGCATTTCAACAGATGGATCTTTAAAATAAATATTTGGATTATACTTCTGGAAAAGTCCTGTGGAATTTAATATGAATAAAAATCAACAAAATTACTTGACATACATATTGTGACCATTTGCGAAATGTGTCAATTCCTTTTTGTTTGTGAAAGAGCATATATGACTAACCTTCAGTGTGGATTAGAATATACACCTTGTAGCAAGAACAGACTATTCCTGGAAAGCTGAAATAGGGCCATCACAGGAGCCATCAACACCAGATAGTTCTTCCTTCCTCGGACAATGGGGTTGCTACCAGCAGAGCTATTGACTTTTAACAGCTCTCTGTCCAACAAGCCACAGGGAGTTTGGAGCATAGAAAATCTCCAGCAGAAGAACAGGAATAGGAAAGGTCCCAGAGCCTGCTTTTAAAAGCAGAGAGGCAGTCCATTGCCAAAAACAGCAGACTCAACTGGAGGAGTAGGGATGGGGGGGGAGGGAAGGGAGAGGTTCTCTTCCCCCCAAGGATATCAACCAAGGCCAAGAACTCTCTGGAGTGGAGAGGACTCCGAGGAGAGATTAAGCCAGGCAATTATTGTTTTGCATAGATCTGAAACTCTCCTGTGCTCTCGTCAAGTAAAGTGTGTGTATTTAAGAAGCTCCTTAGCAATGACTGGGTTCATTACTTTACCTGTCCTGTGTCCCCAGAGAGTTAAATTATAAGTCAGAGCACCCACACAGATGAATTCTAGAGGAGTGTGCATAAGCACTTGTGGAGGCTCAGAGCATCTCAGCATTGGTTTTGGGGCTTAGAGCATTTGGATTGTGGAGTTCCATGTCCCAAGGAAGGATTTCAAACAGGAGAGTCTGCACCTGGGAGCATGCTTTAGATGCCAAGAGCTAAAGAGTGTCTGGACTCTAACTGGGCCTGGCCGGTTTGGATGCACATAGGATCTAAAGGTTGGTCCAATTAGTAGTGACTGTCCATTATGGGGACTCAGCCAGATCTGTGATACCTATAGAATTTAATAAAGAATGATATTCTTTCTATAAGTTTTTTTTTCTTAAAATATCCTATAGAATTCTATAGCAGGTATACAATTTTATGTTAAAATTATGTACTATGGTCCCTACAGAAAATTTATTTTTTATTCAATTCTGCAGGACTTTTCCATAATTAGGAGTCTTATTAACTGAAGATATAATATGTCCCAAAACCCAACTCTTTTCTTTTCAAGTGATATAATTTACACAAGAAGAAAGTTAGATCAAGTTCTTTTGAATGTAATTTTAGTCAGCTCTTAAGTATATTACTAAGATAAAAAACCATCAGAAGAAAGATTAGAAATTCAACATAGATTCATCCTGTGTTCAAAGAAACATTCTGCATATAAGAAACGTATCACAGGCAGGTAGCATAGTACCTTAGAATAGGGGTTCTCAACCTTTTTCTTTCAGAGGTCCCCCAAACATGCTATAAAAGCTCCATGCCCCATCTGTGCCACAACAACTAGTTTTCTGAATATAAAATCCAGGGCTGTCATTATGGGGTAGCAAACAGGGCAATTGCCTAGGGCCCCATGCCACAGGGGCCCCTTGTAGCTAAATCGCTCAGTCTTTGGCTTCAGCCCTGGGCCCTGAGGGACCCAGGTTTCAGCCCCGTGCGGTGGGGCTTTGGCTTTCTGCCCTGGGCCCCAGCAAGTCTAATGCTAGTTCTGTTTGGCGCCCCCCCTGAAACTTGCTCGATGCCCCCTTGGGGGCCCCGAACCTGTGCTTGAGAACCACTGCCTTAGAGTATATAGATTTTAAATTCTTGGTTGGTCGTACTGCATGGAGAAAATTACATGTAGAAATTTTATTTCTTTACAAAAGTGTAAATTCAACATAATGTAAATACCAGGAAATAAACATAGTTGCTCCTTCAGAAATGTTCAGTGAGTAACATCTAGAGAAATTTTCCCAAGGGACTGCCACGAAAACCAATTTCTCTCAGAGAAATCACTTTCAAAAGGTCCCAAACTCAACTGAGTGAGAAAAAAAAGACTATGTATATTTGCATAGATAGATAGTTTGAAAAGCATTGCACATTAAGTAATGTGTTTAAGCATATTGGGCCAAATTCTGCTGTTTTGTACCAGAATTATACCAATGTAATTCTGGAGTATTTTTAGACTAACTCCACTGTAGCCACTAGAAATACTCCAGAATTAAACTTGTTTAATTCTAAAGAGCAGGAGTAGGCTCTTAACTTTTAATCTGCAGCAACATTCAGATAGAGATAGGACAAATATATGGTTCATATACCTACACTGCTATTTTCAAATTTAATACTAAAAAACCTCCTACTTGTTACTATGCCTGATCCTGTATGTGCACAATTGGCAGGAATGGTGTCAAGACCCTTTCTAGCCTATGTAAAGGTCATACATAATTCCCAGTCCAGTGTTCCTGTGAGAACTGAGAATGCTGCCCACCACATACACAACACCTCAAAGGGGTGGGGGCAAGGCAGGGCATGGCACTGCCCTATGTTTGCACTGGCTAGCAGAGTATGCTATACTCTGTAAGAGACATAATAGCGGAGATGCATCTACTGCAGAACTGGGAACACCAAGAATCATTCTACCTCCCTGAGGCACAATGCCTGTCCATAATAATCCTCATTCTGAGCAGATCCTAAATGTACAATCTAGCTTTGAATCACTTACCATCTGAATCTACACTCATTAAAACTCACCGGCAAAGCTCACATTGACAGAAATGATGAAGAATCAGGACCTTAATGAGATGCAAAAATAGTACAGATAAAAAAAAAAAAATTGGGGATTTTTCTAAGTTAGATAACATCTTCAGGTTCAACTGTATGTGGACTTTCTATGATAGCTCTTATGTTTTTATAGTTGATTTGGAAATGTATTAGTAGGGATGTATTTTCAAAGGCAGTTCTGGGAGACGTAACCATATGACCATGGAAAGGCAAATAGGTCCAGATATAAAAAGCACGTCTCCCAGATACACAACCAAAGCCTTCATCAACTTTTATGCCCAAACTTTTATAAGGTCAAAAAAATTCAGATGAAATTTCTTTTTTTGCTAAGGGTTTTCAGTAGGGACCAGACATGCTGAAATATTGCAAGAAGGGGTGTTCTTATAAGATTTCTGCCCTGATTTTGCAGACTCAGGAGGTCCAGAAAGTTGTAGTGAGTTCTCAGCAAAGCATCTGAACTTCTGGATGCTTATCCAAGCTGAACCCAAAGTCCAGATCTTTTGAGATTTGTTAGTATCAGAGATATATTTCACTCCTAATGGTCAAGGAAATGTTCCCTATGCTTTTAGAGGGCTGAACAGAACACTCAGCTGTAAATATGGAGTGGTCAAGATCTGGATCCAATTTCTGCAGTTTGAGAGCCTCTGTGATACTTGACTCTTTTATAATCCTGTTCTTGTTGCTTAATATGATTTGCTAGGGCGCCTTTTATTGCCTTTATCCTCAGGTCAGTTTACTCTCTTAAAATAGATATAACTCTTTATAAATAAGGCAGTATAAAGTGTTTCTTCTGTGCCCACTGTGTCAACAATAAGTGTATTAATAGCTTTCTTGTTGGCTAGTTTTACATCTTCATCACACAGCAGAGGGAAAAATAATTACTCAAATAAAAGCAAAAATCAGAAGTTGTTCATTCTTTAACCACATTGGAACTTGAGTCTTCCTGATTTAAATAAATAACAAAATTCATAGCAGGATTAAGAAATGTAGAAGATTAATAGTAATCTTGGCATATACTTTGCAAGCAGAAAAGCAGTCACTTTTTAAAAGGCAATAATATCTTTTGAAATGCTTGAGCTGTCTATCAATCCTCACTATGACTGTCTGCCTTCAATTGCACCTCAGAAGGGAATACACTACGTGGATTAGTTTTGCACATACTAGACAAGAAGTGTGTAGGTTTCAAATACGTACATGCATTTTTATGCTGGCTAATTCAAAGTATCATCAGAGTGAATGAAGAGGGAGGGGAGGAAGGTAAATTAACTCCTTTCTACCAGAAAGCCAAGTTTTAGTCATCTTTTCCCTGGGTGTTTGTATCTGCAAACCCGCTGAGGATTCCTGCAGAAGAAAGTCTATTAATTTTCCATGTACTTGTTGACGAAAAAGCTATCAGGATTATGGGCTGAATATTTCTTGTGTAGGGAAAGTAAGGGATGCAATTAATCTCTGTGAACTAAAATATACCTCTTTTCATTAATCTTTTATTGTAAATGAGCAAAGTAATTGAACCAGTACCACACTGTCAGAATGAATGCAATGCCAGTGGGATATGCATGAGAGAGCACATACTGATTGAGTATTAAATATCTAACGGCAATAATTTATGGTTCATTACCTCTTTTTGGAGCTTCTCAGATGCATAGTGCTTGAATTTTAAGTTGTCCAACTTTCAGGAGAAACGGCTTTCAAATGCTGAAGACAGCAAATGCACAAATCCCTCAGACAATCGACATAATTTGGATAGTTTCATACATAGTTGAGCCAGGCTTTTTAGTCTTCCAGAAACACGTTAGATATTTGCAACTTGGATTAAAGCAATTAAAGATCTAGTGATGAATATTTCAGAGATCATCAGGTTTCAGAGTAACAGCCGTGTTAGTCTGTATTCGCAAAAAGAAAAGGAGTACTTGTGGCACCTTAGAGACTAACCAATTTATTTGAGCATGAGCTTTCGTGAGCTACAGCTCACTTCATCGGATGCATACCGTGGAAACTGCAGCAGACTTTATATACACACAGAGAATATGAAACAATACCTCCTCCCACCCCACTGTCCTGCTGGTAATAGCTTATCTAAAGTGATCATCAGGTTGGGCCATTTCCAGCACAAATCCAGGTTTTCTCACCCTCCACCCCCCCACACAAATTCACTCTCCTGCTGGTGCTAGCCCATCCAAAGTGACAACTCTTTACATAATCAAGTCGGGCTATTTCCTGCATAGATCCAGGTTTTCTCACATCCCCCCCCACCCCCATACACACACAAACTCACTCTCCTGCTGGTAATAGCTCATCTAAACTGACCACTCTCCAAGTTTAAATCCAAGTTAAACCAGAACATCTGGGGGGGGGGGGGGGGAAGGAAAAAACAAGAGGAAACAGGCTACCTTGCATAATGACTTAGCCACTCCCAGTCTCTATTTAAGCCTAAATTAATAGTATCCAATTTGCAAATGAATTCCAATTCAGCAGTTTCTCGCTGGAGTCTGGATTTGAAGTTTTTTTGTTTTAAGATAGCGACCTTCATGTCTGTGATTGCGTGACCAGAGAGATTGAAGTGTTCTCCGACTGGTTTATGAATGTTATAATTCTTGACATCTGATTTGTGTCCATTTATTCTTTTACGTAGAGACTGTCCAGTTTGACCAATGTACATGGCAGAGGGGCATTGCTGGCACATGATGGCATATATCACATTGGTGGATGTGCAGGTGAACGAGCCTCTGATAGTGTGGCTGATGTTATTAGGCCCTGTGATGGTGTCCCCTGAATAGATATGTGGGCACAATTGGCAACGGGCTTTGTTGCAAGGATAAGTTCCTGGGTTAGTGGTTCTGTTGTGTGGTATGTGGTTGTTGGTGAGTATTTGCTTCAGGTTGCGGGGCTGTCTGTAGGCAAGGACTGGCCTGTCTCCCAAGATTTGTGAGTGTGTTGGGTCATCCTTTAGGATAGGTTGTAGATCCTTAATAATGCGTTGGAGGGGTTTTAGTTGGGGGCTGAAGGTGACGGCTAGTGGCGTTCTGTTATTTTCTTTGTTAGGCCTGTCCTGTAGTAGGTAACTTCTGGGAACTCTTCTGGCTCTATCAATCTGTTTCTTTACTTCTGCAGGTGGGTATTGTAGTTGTAAGAAAGCTTGACAGAGATCTTGTAGGTGTTTGTCTCTGTCTGAGGGGTTGGAGCAAATGCGGTTGTATCGCAGAGCTTGGCTGAAGACGATGGATCGTGTGGTGTGGTCAGGGTGAAAGCTGGAGGCATGCAGGTAGGAATAGCGGTCAGTAGGTTTCCGGTATAGGGTGGTGTTTATGTGACCATTGTTTATGAGCACTGTAGTGTCCAGGAAGTGGATCTCTTGTGTGGACTGGACCAGGCTGAGGTTGGTGGTGGGATGGAATTGTGGATTTGTGCTGGAAATGGCCCAACCTGATGATCACTTTAGATAAGCTATTACCAGCAGGACAGTGGGGTGGGAGGAGGTATTGTTTCATATTCTCTGTGTGTATATAAAGTCTGCTGCAGTTTCCATGGTATGCATCCGATGAAGTGAGCTGTAGCTCACAAAAGCTCATGCTCAAATAAATTGGTTAGTCTCTAAGGTGCCACAAGTACTCCTTTTCTTTCAGAGATCATCATCAGCTCTAAGTTTCATTTAATCTATGAGCAGAAATATGTGCATGAGCATGAGCTGTGTGTAGTAGATGATCAACTGGCTGTGTTATTTATATGCTCAAGGTCCAAATTTCAAAAATGGACACCTCAATAGGATGTCCAGACCCTCTGTGTAGGTGTTGATCTTAGCACTTAAGTGCCTATTTCATTGCCTCCTTCATTCCAATATACAGTAGGACATTGTGTAGAATAATTTAGCTATGAAGTGGAAATAAAGGATAATTGTTCAGAAACATTATTGTCAATGGGACTATTCACAAGCTTAAAGTGAAGCATGTGCTTAAATACTTTGCTCAAGTGGGGCTCATAGCTGACCTGACCAACTCAGGGTACGTTGCAATGTCCCTGATAGTAGGAAATCCAACCAGAGTAATGTTGCAATGGTACAAGGCACTCAGAACTTTGCCTTCTTTAGGAGGCCTACAGCCAACCACAGAAGCTCCAAAAGTAACTGTCACTGACTGGAGGGTATTCTGAGGGGCAATATGTCTATTCCTTTTGCTGACTCAGCACTTCCTCATCATATCCTCCATCAGTGGGTCTCCAGGCAGATTCCAGCTGTGCTTCTCTGGTGAAACCTCTGGGGAAGAGTGATCACAGAAACTGGGAAAATTCAAAGTGGGAGGAAAATGCCACCAAATAAGAGAGGGAATTTTACACCTACTTTATACAAGTGTAAACGACTACATATCGTGCAAGGCAGCAGAGATTAATTGCCTCTGAGTTTTACTGTTTGTCTTTTAGATAATTATCTGCATGGATTGTTCCTGTAACACCTACAAAGCTCTTTGGACCCTTGAACTAATCTTTCCCTTGTAAATTCAGCTAATCTATTAAAATTATTAAACTGTCCTCCTAATCAGACATTGCTCATTTGGCCAGAGACAACTCTGTATTTGCTATTTATTGATTTTTGTTAACTGGGCTATGACTGTGGAGAAGAAACATTTAATTTTCAAAGTCGTCCCAGAGGACACTGGCAGGTTACAATCATTTGTACTGTAAAATCACTCCATGTTAATTGATTCTATATTTACATATTATGAATGCATATTTTAATCTGTTTTACATGAATAAGCCTGCTACAATGAAGATTTCATTTCCTTTTTTAAAACATTATAAGTACCTTGCCTTATTTGAAGAAGCAAATCTCTTTCAAATTGATTTGACCTTTGCAGGAAAAACAACAACACATTTTACCCAATATCCCTTTTTAAGCAGAAGTTTTTGTCTTCTGTGAACTTTAAGAGCCTGTCATTGGTTGGCTGGTCCTTTAAGGAAAGGCAGGCTTAACTTTGCCTGTGACCTACCAGCTAGGCCCCATCTGATGGTGATATGGCAATTTAATGCTAACTAGGCACCCCAGCTCCAGGAAATGAGGAAGGGCTCCTTAAATAGAGCTGGGAATCCAGTCTAGAGGGAGAGACTGCAGACAAGGCAGGATTCTGTTACAGGGAGCAGCACCCACAGGGAGAAGCATGGGGGTAGGGGAAAGCCCTAAACTAGGGCCAACAAGGAGTGGGGAGATCCCTAGGGGAAGCTGTCAGAGTCTCTAATGAGGGGAAACCTGCAAAGATAAGAAGTAACAAGGGAAGAACTTTGCAGGAGCAGGTCAGGCTCCTATGGAAGAGGCCCTGAAGTAAGGTCAGTAAACACACGTCAGTGGAGCCTGAGAAGGATGGAAGACTTCTTAGTTCAGCAGAGAAGGCCAAAGTCAGAAGCCTGAGAACCAAAGGGAGGCTGTGTTAAAGAGCAGGGTGTGAGGAAGCAGCACAAGGGGACTTAGAGGTAGGAAGTGGCCCAGGGAAACAGAAGTATGTCTAAGAAGAAGACCTAGCTGCATAATGTAGGGTCCCTGGGCCAGAATCCATGGTAAAGGGTGGGCTTTACCATGCCTCAGAAGAAAGGGCATGTAAGCCCAATGCAAGAAATATTGAACTTGAGGTGAGGCTGAAGACTGACCCCAAAGGATGATAATAGCCCAAGATGGGAACGAAAGGCTCTTATTATTTGGATATTTCTATTGAATTTTCAATTGATCTTCTCGTTACCCCAGAAGGGCACTGAACTTGATGTGACTTGGCCAGAGGGCTAAATCCTGGAAGACACAGTAAGAAGTAGGTGGCTAGCAGGAGGTACCGGAGAGAAGGACCCCCTGCAGCATCACACCCTGACACAACAGGGCAATGACAATGGTGAATATGATACAATTACAGAACCTCTTCTTTATACCAAGAGTTAGGGGATGAACCCACCATCAAACGCAGACCCTTTCACTGCACTCTCACTAGACTGCTAAGTGACCCTATGGAAAAGTTCTGTGAATCACACCTTTCATCGGAGGCATTCAAAGCACTTTAATTAAATGGTTGCACACTCTTATCCATATTTTACAGATGGGAACACTAAGGCATAAACAGGTTAAGTTCCTTATCCAGAGTCCAACTGCTCTAACAAGTCCATTTGACTAATCTTACAAGTATCTGAATGTTAGAGTACTTATCCATCAGTATTCTGTATCCTTACAGCATCTTTGTATCAATGTGCTTTGAATTCTATCCTGCAGAAATCTCTTCCTGCCACTATCAGGCAGACCAATTCATTTTCTAATTATAAATCTATATTAATGTCTTATATTTTCTATAGTACATTAAAGATGTGAGCACTTCCATTTTGTACTGCAAAGCATATTGAGGCCTGTATTTATGGAGTGAACTGCATATGCATTAAAGTTAATAGCAGGTTTTATTCCAATGAACAGCTATTTTATATACATATGGTCAGTACATTTTTAAGAAAATAAAATGTTACACACATTAATGCCTATATTAAACACTTTATTATAAATAGAAAATCATAGTCTCAAATAAAACACAACAAAATAGCTTTAAAACAATAGCCGTAGTTTATATTTTGCCCCTAAAAGTCTGTCTTGCAATAGAGTAACCTCAGAAAGAGATATGGTAGCAGAGTGGGTACAGAATATAATTCTGAATGATATTGAAAGGTCAGTGCAGAAATGTGCAGCTCATATTTTTGTGAAGATAACATGTGTGAACTAGTTATTTCCTCCTTTTAACATAGAATGACCTTGCCCATTGATTTAATGAGGAAATTATACATGCTGTATTCAGATTTAACAAACTCCTCAGAATTAAAGATATACCAATGGGATGGGGGTGTGGGTCGGAGCGAAAAGACAGACATGGACCTCACAATAGCAGCCTAACCACCTGGTAAAGGAAGGCCCAATGACCAGTGAAGCCTCACTTGTGGCATGTGCTATATGGGGCTAGGGGAGGGGAAGCTGTGAGATGGCTAATCCTACCTCAGGTGTACTGACCTTATTAATGTTGTCTATGGTGAACACTAGACACTGCATGGATTGTTTGTTATTCTTACCCTCTTTTTATTAGTAGCAAAATATTAACAATATGCTGTCATAATACATAGAAAAATAATTAAAGCAGGAAAAGGCCACTGTTTTCTTAATTACAGTCCGACTCACTTAATTTGTGCTTGGTGTAGCCATATGGCTGGGTATTCAAAAAGTTTCACTGGTCTTAGAGCCAGTCTTAGAGAAAACATTATTAATTTGTTACGAAAAAGGACTTCAATTTCTGCAGAATTTGCAACCCCATTCAGATTAACCCTTCTGACTGCAAACATCAATATTACAGATGGATATTGAGAGAAGGGATTGCTCAGTAGTCTTATCCAGTGCTAAGTTATTTGCAGGGAAGTGGGTGTTAGGGCTACTGGGTTCTCTTTCTGAATCTGCCACAGACCTCATGGATATGTCTTCACTGAAAAAAGGTGTGTTCTTAACACAGGTTAGCTAAAATGGCAGTGAAGACACAGTAACTCTTCTTTTAACTTGGGTAGCATTGGAGTGAAATCCCATAGGGGAGCCTGGGTTGAACTTGAGCAGATAACCCCATTAAAAGCAGAGTTGCTTTAGCCTCACTGCTTGGGTTAGCTAACCCAAGTTAACACTGCTCCCCCTCCTCCCCTCAAAAGCCTAGCCTAAGTGACCTTGACCAAGTTACTTTGTCCTTGTTGTTTCTTTAGCTGCGTACAAAGTGAAACATAACTAACTCGTAACTGGAAAATACTAACAGGGCCTTATCTGAAAGTGCAAAGTCGCATAGCAAAGTGCAACGACCTGCACTAACCTTCGCTGACTTCCAAGTGCAGATTAGGGAGTTGGATTTAAGATATAAATACCTAAGGGTATAGCTCCATGCAACTGGAAGGAAGCTTCCCAGCCTAGGTAAACACTCATGCTAGCAAGGCTCAAGCTAGCATGCTAAGAACAGCGGTGTGGATGTTGCTGCACTGGTAGAGGCTCAGACTAACCGCTCAAGTAGGACTCAAGGGATCAGTGTTCTGAGCTAGAGTGTTTAGCCTGAGCCTTCGCCAGCACTGCAACATCCACACTATTTTTGGTGTGCTAACTTGAGCCCTGTTAGTGTGAATCTGACTCACTCCCAGATACAGTGTAGACATACTCTCAATGGCTTGAGTTCTAGTTGCCTAGTCCCTCTCCCCCCCACTTCCCCTCCTAACCTCTGGGGCTACAACACAGGCAGTTAAGATAAGTGGACGTGCTCAAGATAACAGCCCTCACCTGTATTAAAGGGAGAACTGAAGAACATGTTTTGGAATTCACTTTCTTGCTGGGCTGGTTTTGGACTAAGGCCTCTTCATAGAATCATAGAATATCAGGGTTGGAAGGGACCTCAGGACGTCATCTAGTCCAACCCCCTGCTCAAAGCAGGACCAATCCCCAATTAAATCATCCCAGCCAGGGCTTTGTCAAGCCTGACCTTAAAAACTTCTAAGGAAGGAGATTCTACCACCTCCCTAGGTAACCCATTCCAGTGTTTCACCACCCTCCTAGTGAAGAAATTTTTCCTAATATCCAACCTAAACCTCCCCCACTGCAACTTGAGACCATTACTCCTTGTCCTGTCCTCTTCTACCACTGAGAAAGTCTAGAACCATCCTCTCTGGAACCACCTCTCAGGTAGTTGAAAGCAGCTATCAAATCTCCTCTCATTCTTCTCTTTTGCAGACTAACTCTTGATGGAGACTGTTTTAAAAAGCCTTTCCAGCTTGTTTGGTAGTTTGCTTTTAAGGTGTTCAAATTTTGCAAACACCCAGAGAAGGGATTAGCAGAAGTTGGGGGAGTGGTTATTGGGGAGGAGTTTGTTTTTAGAGCTTCAGAGGTTCCTTGATGGGAATCCATTATAGGGCTTTGAGGTTTTTTTGTTTTTCTTTTTTTAAATTAAGGGCCTAGAGAATTGGTTAATAGACATGGTTATAAGGCTAAATAAATGTAGTCTGAACCCTGAGTAAAATAATAAAGAGTTTGATGACACTTTCTAGTTTTGGAAAATTTTGAGAATTAGGATGAAAGCAAAATGAGCGAATTTGTGTAGTCATCCTAGTGATCCTTCCCCCTGCTGAATTCAGAAGGAGAAACTGCTCATTAGTAAGAACCTAAAACCACCGAGTGCTGTAGCCAATAAAGGGGATAATGCAATTGGAAAGAGGAGCAAAAATCTATAGGAGTATCAGCAGGACTATCAGCCTCAAGCAAACCTTTCCCACTACAGTGTAAAACGCAAGTAGATCTGTTTATTCTACTCAATGGTTTTAATAGACTCGGTGAGTTAACAGATTGTGTTATATCTTCTAAACTACCACAGTGTGGCAGCGTTTTGGAGCATAACTTAGGACTGCACTGCTAACTTACATTTCCTTATTCAATACTTCCTTTAGCTTTACTGATGAAGTCCATTTAAAAAGAAAACCAGTGAAGTTCTGTATTTTTTCTTCTTCCTTTAAAGGATTGATAGTGTGACTAAAAGATTCCTTCCTTTGGTAACTGCCACTTATCTATCACTCACTGGAGTCATCATAAAAAGAAAAGGAGTACTTGTGGCACCTTAGACTAACAAATTTATTTGAGCGTAAGCTTTTGTGAGTTATAGCTCACTTCGTCAGATGCATGCAGTAGAAAATACAGTGGGGAGATTTTATATACACAGAGAACATGAAACAATGGGTGTTGCCATACATACTGTAACGAGAGTGATCAGGTAAGGTGAGCTATTACCAGCAAGCGGTGGTGGGGGCAGAATTTTTTGCAGTGATAATCAAGGTGGGCCATTTCCAGCAGTTGACAAGAACATGTTAGGAACAGTGTATGTGTGTGGGGAATAAACACGGGGAAATAGTTTTACTTTGTGTAATGACACATCCAATCCCAGTCTTTATTCAAGCCTAAGTTAATTGTGTCCAGTCACTGAGTCATCATAACACTCACACAAAAACAAGAGACTTGGGCATCACCACACCAAACTTACTTTCCTGAACCATGGCCTGAGCATTTTCATGATCATTCTGCTTCATCTCTATTGATATTAACTTGACAGAAGTTTGCTTTCAAAATATTGAGGACATATGCAAGAGAGCCTTTCTAGCCTACTGCTTAGCACTGGAAGGCTACAAAATATCCCATGGGCTGAGAAGTGCAGAAACATATTGCACAATTAGACAGTCAGCATTTATTCAGCACAGATTTCCCAACCACATAGTAGTCTGTGGTTTCAACTCTCTTGTAACCAACTCCTTATCTCATTACACAACAGCCTTGAGAATCCTACCTGCTCTGTGCAGTTGCCCTGGTGTCAGTCCATGTCTGTGATTACGATTGCATCTGCATCCTTCTACCCAAAGCATTTTACACACTATGGCTTCAATCTTGATTGAAATAAAACTCCAGCTGACATCAAGGAATGAAACACAGCAGTTGCTTAAAACTACACAATAGTTCAGGTTAGAAGACGTATACCATAGTCAGTAAAAACTGCAGGGCAACTTGAGCTACACGAAATGTAATTACTCAGATTAGGAATTGGCCAGGATACCAAGACTAGCCCTCCAATCCATTTTAAAAGTATTATGGGATCTTGAAAGGGCACCAAAGTTCAGGACCTCAGTTTTATATCTCATTCAAAAGATAGCTTAATATCCATGAACACTATCCTGGGGCCCTGGTATAGTGCCATCTGCTGTGTCACCAACACCACTTCCTCCTGGTCTTGTGGTTCACAGACCAAGGACTGACCAAGCCTGACCCTACTTATCTTATAAAATCTGATAAGATGACGGCTCAAGGCAGTATGGCATAACATTTAAGCATAGGTTTCATTTGCCCTTCATTAATAAACAACCTTAGAGTCAAATATCCATTAACATACTGTATAATAAAAACCCAACAACAATTTCAATGGATTCCCATATGAACAGCACATTTCAAATGCTTAAATATTTCACAATCCACTTACACTTAGATACTGTCTCAGCAGCACGCTTACTTTTTGAAATCTTAACAACACTTTCAATCTTTTCAAATGAAACATTTTCTTTCAAGTTACATCAGTTCCAGGCCAATTCCCTTTCTGGACTATATCCATTCTCTGGTGCATCTTTTGCCCTTTTAGCAAACAAAATCCTCGCTCTGGCTCTGTATGTATTTTACCCTCTGCAAAAACCCTTTGTGCTAAACTAAATTAACAGAATCATATGCCAGAGGCAGTCTTTCCTCTGCTGCATAAACTTTTTCTTAAATGCATACTAAGTAATTCAGAGCAACAATTACATTTCTGCTTTTAAATCATACTTTAACTCTAATATTTATACAGGCTTTGTTATCTCTAGTTTGATTTGGGAACAGAGTCTCTCTTTAGTTATCACTATTTGTGTGTACAGCAGTATTATGAAAATAATCCCCATACAATCTTTAATGTAATTTCGTTTTCTATATTACTGTTCTGTTCTTTATGCTTAGCAATACTTAGCCTGCTATGAGCAAATAAATCTGTTTTGTGGCCCATTTCAGTGACACGATATTATTTCAAAAGAATAAACTTTCAAACTATTATCATCATTAGCCAAGACAATTTTACCTATAGTCACTTAACCTCTTTTAAGACTTCAAGTTTGATTACTCATATTTGATTTCAACCACGTGGTAGCCTCTGTTCCACAGAGCAGAGAAATTTTATTGCAATAAGATGTTTTTTACATTGAGATAGCTAAGTTGATATAAAATCATAATGCATTCAAGGCACTATAGTTTTTAACTCAATGTAGATAGGGGAGGTCAACCTCGGCGGGGGAGGATGTGTGCGTGTATAAAGTTGACCTTAACTAGCTACATCATGCTAAAAACTAACTATTCCTCATCTTCATTAGGATCTCACTTTTTTTGCAGTGAAGACAACCTGAGTCTAATCACACAACAGATATTCCTTAACTAGTCCACATGAAAGTTCCAGATTCCAAACATGTATTTAGTACAATTAAATTGTAAGCTCTCTGGGTCAGGGACTCTGTGTTCACTTCATTCTCATCTGTAAAGTGCCTTGCACGCTATTGATGAGATAATTGTAATTAATCAGAAGCAAGTCATTGCCAGCAATAGGTATGTTGGGGTGGGGACATACTTTGAGTCAGATTCACGAAAGCACTGTTGCAGTTTTTTTGCTAGTGTAACTAATTGAGTTCAGTGCAGTTACACTGCTGTAGAACTAGAGGAATGCAGCATCCCTATTTTTTGTTCTTACTTTTTGTTCTTGATTCATGCATTCTTCCATGAGGAATCTTGCTAAGAAATGACAAAATCCTCGTTGTAAGGAATATGCTGGTAACTGCTCTGCTAATTCTCCCTCCATTTGCTACCTCTACCAAGGGTATGGATTAACACCTATTATAAAGTGTTCTCCAGTGCTTGTATATTCCCAACATTCAAATGCACAAATATGTGAACTGGAAAACCAAATTTGTTATATATATATATAAAATAGTGTATGTATATGGTTTTCCAGTTCACATATTTGTGCATTTGAATGTTGGAAATGTATTTAAGTACTTTATCTCTCAATATTACAGTAAGTGTACTGGTTCCATCCACCCACTCACTAGCCTGCATGGAAAAAACCATGGTTATTTGATGGTCAGTACTTATTCCACCAGAATAGTTAGGGATCTACTTTGATTATGTGCAAAGGAACAAAAACAATCGTATTGTAGAAATCCATTCTGAATAGATGACTTTCAAGCTGCCTGTTTCATAAACAGCTGCAGAAAAGTAAAAGAAAAAGATGCCATCACTGTGATATTTTGTGTGGGTAAGCATGTTGAACAAAAAATGGGTAGTGGTGCTTTTATCCTGCACAAATATATGTATTCCTGAGGTATATAAACATACTGGTTTACTGCTGCTAGTAGATCTGTTTCCTTTGAGCACTACTACCTTAAAACACCTTCTGGAGAGCACCATTGTTGATCATCAAATAGAGCAGCACATTCCAACATCAGCAGTGTAGGAGGAAAGATTAATCCTCTGAGAATACTGTATTCAAGAGGAGTGATAAAAATCATCACAAAGTAGGCAAGTTGCATTTAAAATGAAATAACATCACACACCATAGAGACTTCACCTACTGATGCCTGTATTGTAGTCTCAAAATTTGTCTCCTCCTGTATCATAGTATAGTGTTTCATTAGAATAACCCTTTTGGTACTCAATCAGAATGCAGCCAGAGATGCTCACTTGACAGAAGAACTGGTGGTGTTCTAGTGTGTAAGGGAAGGGCAGGATTCCAGGCAGCCACTCAAAAGGTAAGCATACGGAGCTCATAGGTGCTGGCAATCCAGGGAAGAGGTAGGGAGTCCACGGTCTTGTCACTGTGCATACATGCACACAGGCGCTGCATAGGGGTCACAGAGCCTATAACTCCAGCCCCTGGAATGAAATAAATCCATGAATGGTTCCATAGCTGCTCCGCAGCCTGGAGAGGGGAGGAAAAAGACCAACCACTCCTTTGACACTCACTGCACATCTGCACAATGACCACCCAACCCACTCTATCTTCTGTCAGATTATATACAGGTCTCTCAAATATCTGTACGTCTAAACAGCAGGTTATTTGCTCTTCCACAGTGAGTCAGGTGTGCACTTTACTACACCACTTTAATAGATGGCAACTATTCTATGAGCCAGGTACCTTGCGGTGCCTCACTTCTACTGTGGGGCGCTCAATGAGTCTGCTAGGACTCCCTGATACCCTGCCCCTGTCTTCACCCAAGCACAAATTAAATTAATTTAGGGTCTTCTCTAACCTGGGCCATGTGTCATAGAATCATAGAATCTCAGGGTTGGAAGGGACCTCAGGAGGTCATCTAGTCCAAACCCCTGCTCAAAGCAGGACCAATCCCCAACTAAATCATCCCAGCCAGGGCTTTGTCAAGCCTGACCTTAAAAACTTCTAAGGAAGGAGATTCTACCACCTCCCTAGGTAACCCATTCCAGTGTTTCACTACCCTCCTAGTGAAAAAGTTTTTCCTAATATCCAACCTAACCTCCCCCACTGCAACTTGAGACCATTACTCCTCATTCTGTCATCTGCTACCACTGAGAACAGTCTAGATCCATCCTCTTTGGAACCCCTTTTCAGGTAGTTGAAAGCAGCTATCAAATCCCCCCTCATTCTTCTCTTCCACAGACTTAACAATCCCAGTTCCCTCAGCCTCCCCTCATAAGTCATGTGTTCCAGTCCCCTAATCATTTTTGTTGCCCTCCGCTGGACTCTTTCCAATTTTTCTACATCCTTCTTGTAGTGTGGGGCCCAAAATTGGACACAGTACTCCAAATGAGGCCTCACCAATGTCGAATAGAGGGGAACGATCATGTACCTTGATCTGCTGGCAATGCACCTACTTATACATCCCAAAATGCCATTGGCCTTCTTGGCAACAAGGGCACACTGTTGACTCATATCCAGCTTCTCGTCCACTGTAACCCCTAGGTCCTTTTCTGCAGAACTGCTGCCGAGCCATTCGGTCCCTAGTCTGTAGCGGTGCATTGGATTCTTCCGTCCTAAGTGCAGGACTCTGCACTTGTCCTTGTTGAACCTCATCAGATTTCATTTGGCCCAATCCTCTAATTTGTCTAAGGCCCTCTGTATCCTATCCCTACCCTCCAGCATATCTACCTCTCCTCCCAGTTTAGTGTCATCTGCAAACTTGCTGAGGGTGCAATCCACACCATCCTCCAGATCATTTATGAAGATATTGAACAAAACCAGCCCTAGGACCGACCCTTGGGGTACTCCACTTGATACCGGCTGCCAACTAGACATGGAGCCATTGATCACTACCCATTGAGCCCAACAATCTAGCCAACTTTCTATCCACCTTATAGTCCATTCATCCAGCCCATACCTCTTTAACTTACTGGCAAGAATACTGTGGGAGACCATGTCAAAAGCTTTGCTAAAGTCAAGGAACAACAACATGTCCACTGCTTTCCCCTCATCCACAGAGCCAGTTATCTCGTCATAGAAGGCAATTAGGGTAGTCAGGCATGACTTGCCCTTGGTGAATCCATGCTGACTGTTCCTGATCACTTTCCTCTCCTCTAAGTGCTTCAGAATGGATTCCTTGAGGACCTGCTCCATGATTTTTCCAGGGACTGAGGTGAGGCTGACTGGCCTGTAGTTCCCAGGATCCTCCTCCTTCCCTTTTTTAAAGATGGGCACTACATTAGCCTTTTTCCAGGCATCCAGGTCTTCCCCGGATCGCCACGAGTTTTCAAAGATAATGGCCAATGGCTCTGCAATCACATCCACCAACTCCTTTAGCACTCTCGGATGCAATGCATCCGGCCCCATGGACCTGTGCTCGTCCAGCTTTTCTAAATAGTCCTGAACCACTTCTTTCTCCACAGAGGGCTGGTCACCTCCTCCCCAGGCTGTGCTGCCCAGTGCAGTAGTCTGGGAGCTGACCTTGTTCGTGGAGACAGAGGCAAGAAAAGCATTGAGTACATTAGCTTTTTCCACATCCTGTGTCACTAGGTTGCCTCCCTCATTCAGTAAGAGGCCCACACTTTCCTTGACTTTCTTCTTGTTGCCAACATACCTGAAGAAACCCTTCTTGTTACTCTTGACATCTCTTGCTAGCTGCAACTCCAGGTGTGATTTGGCCTTCCTGATTTCACTCCTGCACGCCCGAGCATATTTTTATACTCTTCCCTGGTCATTTGTCCAATCTTCCACTTCTTGTCAGCTTCTTTTTTGTGTTTAAGATCAGCAAGGATTTCACTGTGAAGCCAAGCTGGTCGCCTGCCATATTTACTATTCTTTCTATACATCGGGATGGTTTGTCCCTGTAACCTCAATAAGGATTCTTTAAAATACAGCCACCTCTCCTGGATTCCTTTCTCCCTCATGTTATTGTCCCAGGGGATCCTGCCCATCAGTTTCCTGAGGGAGTCAAAGTCTGCTTTTCTGAAGTCCATTGTCCATATGCTGCTGCTCTCCTTTCTTCCCTGTGTCAGGATCCTGAACTTGACCATCTCATGGTCACTGCCTCCCAGGTTCCCATCTACTTTTGCTTCCCCTAATAATTCTTCCTGGTTTGTGAGCAGCTAGTCAAGAAGAGCTGTGCCCCTAGTTAGTTCCTCCAGCACTTGCACCAGGAAATTGTCCCCTACAGTTTCCAAAAACTTCCTGGATTGTCTGTGCACCGCTGTATTGATCTCCCAGCAGATATCAGAGTGATTGAAGTCTTTCATGAGAACCAGGGCCTGCGATCTAGTAACTTCGGTGAGTTGCCGGAAGAAAGCCTCGTCCACCTCATTCCCCTGGTCTGGTGGTCTATAGTAGACTCCCACCACGACATCACCCTTGCTGCTCACACTTCTAAACTTAATCCAGAGACCCTCAGGTTTTTCTGCAGTTTCATACTTGAGCTATGAGCAGTCATACTGCTCCCTTACATATAGTGCAACTCCCCCACCTTTTCTGGCCTGCCTGTCCTTCCTGAACAGTTTATATCCATCCATGACAGTACTCCAGTCATGTGAGTTATCCCATCAAGTCTCTGTTATTCCAATCACATCATAATTCCTTGACTGTGCCAGGTCTTCCAGTTCTCCCTGCTTGTTTCCCAGGCTTCTTGCATTTTTGTATAGGCTCTTGAGATAATTCGCTGATCGTCCCTCTTTCTCAGCACGAGGCAGGAGCCTTCCCCTCTTGCACGCTCCTGCTCGTGTTTCCTCCCGGTATCCCACTTATCTCAGGACTTTGGTCTCCTTCCCCCGGTGAACCTAGTTTAAAGCCCTCCTCACTAGGTTAGCCAGCCTGCTTGCAAAGATGCTCTTCCCTCTCTTCGTTAGGTGGAGCCTGTCTCTGCCTAGCACTCCTTCTTGGAACACCATCCCATGGTCAAAGAATTCAAAGCCATTCGTTGACTTCCACGATTCAACAGTCTCTACCCAAGCCTTTTCCTTCCACGGGGAGGATGGATGAAAACACCATAATGTCTTTGGCCCCTAAGGGATCATAGGTCAGGTGGAGTTAGCATTCTAGCTACTCCTCTCCCTACAGGAAAAAAAAGTTCCTTTCTATTGCTGACATACTTTCTGAGCTGGGCTGATGGAGGGAGGGATGTAGGAACTGGCTGTGATAACTGAGCTATGGATGTATAACTTTTGAATTCTGATTGATATTGTGTAATTGTATTATGAAAAACTATTGTATAATGAGTGCCTATATGTATTTAGATATCACATTCATGACAAGGCCTGTAGCATGCACACCCCAGACAGATAAAAGGGGAAATATGTAAAGTTAATTATGGTACTTAAACCTCACAAACGTTATGCAAAAAAGCAGCTGAAACTTTAGGGAAAAGATCCAGTTTAGCTGATTCCTCTGGAGGAAGAGCAGAGGAGTTAACAGGAGGAGAGAACAAAGGTCACCAGGTGACCAGGAGGAGTTTAAATAAGGTAACCCACAGTACCAGGACCAGACAGGAAGCAAAAGCATGAGCAAGGTCACAGAAGCTGGGTTAGGTTTGCCCAGCAAGTAGAAGCCTCATGATGCAGTGGGGCCCTGTCTACTTTCTTGAACCCAGATGTCCCCAAGAACACTGGACAACCCATGGGATTTTGATCCTAGTCCAAAGGTCCCTTCTGGCCTTGGAATCTAGGAAATGAATGCCCTGGAGTTGTGAGGATACTGAGGCCAGGACATGTGTTTAGTATTCATTGCTTTTTATGATCTGTACTCTCCTCGCTATGCATGATTAAATATAAAAACATTAGTCTGTGCAAAATGTGCACGTTTTGACCACTTCACAACTGCTGCCCACCCAAGAGAGTTACTCTGAAACCAACAGTGTCAAACTTTTGGGATGGAGTTCTGGGAGAGGGAGTGTATTTAAGTAATGGGAAACCTCAGGGTCAGCGCTGTTCTTAAGGCCTAGGACAGGTGGGCTGAGGAGCCCTATTTGGAAGAAGGGGAAACAGAGTCAGTGCCCAGGAAATGTGCCAGAGAGGCCAAGGGAGTAGGGTTGCCAACCCTCCAGGACTGTTCTGGAGTCTCCAGGAATTAAAAAATAATCTTTAATGAAAGATTATATCATGTGATAAAACATCCAGGAATACATCCAACCAAAACTGGCAACCCTACAAGGGAGGAACCAATGCTGCAGCCTGCTGAGACTCTAGACGGTTAGTGCACCCCAGGAGATCTAGTGCACTGAGGCTTAGATTTCCCTTACAGCAGTCCTAGCAGATAGGCGGCAGAGAGAGCTCTTAGGATCTGTGGCACTGGCTACACCAGCTCTACACCTACTAGAGACCATTCCAACCAATAGTGTACTGTGACATATGCCACAGCTCCAGGAACAATTTCTTGGAATTGCATCATCATCCTGGAGTCTGTTTGTCTCCCCTCCACTGGGATGAGAGGAGTAAAGGGAGTTGACGGGAGAGCAGCTCCCATCGACATAGTGCAGTGTGGACTCCGCGGTAAGTAGATCTAAGCTATGTCGACTTGAGTTCCGCTACTAACGTAACTCAAATTGAGTGGCTTAGATCGACTTTCCCCCATAGTGTAGACCTGTCCTCAGAGAGGTACTGTACATGATGCACAAGCATTATGGGGGTCTCTAGGTGAATGGCATTTTAATATTCATGTAGCACTAGAACGAGTTTAACTTTTACTTACAGTATTAGTTAAGATTAGTGCAGTGCTTTGAAAATAAAGCACTATATAAGGGCCTAGAGCAGGGATCGGCAACCTTTGGCACTCGACCTGTCAGGGAAATCCACTGGTGGGCCGGGACAGTTTATTTACCTGCAGCATCTACAGGTTCGGCCAATCGCAGCTCCCACAGGCCACGGTTTGCTGTTCCAGGCCAATGGGGGCTGCGGGAAGCAGCGGCCAGCACATCCCTCAGCCCACGCTGCTTCCCGCAGCCCCCATTGGCCTGGAACGGTGAACCGCAGCCAGTGGGAGCTGTGATCGGCCAAACCTGTGGACGCTGCAGGTAAACAAACCATCCCAGCCTGCCAGTGGATTTCCCTGATGGGCCGCATGCCAAAGGTTGCCGATCCCTGGCCTAGAGTGATGGGACATAATGTATATAGTACATATTTTTTAAAACTCCTTAATAAAGAGATTGTTATGGCTATTACCTTCTGAAGCATTTTTTAAAATAAAAACCTATCAGTGATAAACTCCAAACTACTAACGTTTTAAAGTATAGGAAAGCTAATTTTGGACTGATGTTCTACAAAAAACCCACATAAGCACTTTTTCATACTTGTTGATGCTATAAAACTTGTAATTTCCCAAATGCACCTAAAAAACCCTGCTAACTTGATGAAGCTTTTTACAGAAGATACTGCACTGTGATATAGTGAATTCAGGGAATCATTATTTATCATCCATAAATTTGCTTGCAATGAGGAAAACACTAGAACTACTCCATGTTTTCCCATAAACAATGCAGTCTCAGGGAAAGGACATTGAACATTGCAGTGAAGCATTTATCCTTCTGAAAGCAAACACTGACAGAGTCAAAAAAGCAGACATTAACCCAATACCTGTTCATGATGCCTATCTTTTTTTATTCATTTAGTTTGGCCTTGCTTATGATAACACTGGCATGAAATAGCTTCTTTGTATATGTTAATATGTCACAGATTAAGACCAGTATATATATTTTCTTTAAAAAGAGCTTCTAAGTACATTTTGGTAGTTTGTATTTTGTCTGAAAATGGAAAAATACACAAGCATCACAGAGACATCATGAGGGACAGGGGAAAAACATAAATGCCACCATATTAAGGTAGTAAGGCAAAAGTCAGTATATCAAATGGGCATTGTCATTTCAAGATAGTCACAAGTGAAATTATTCTTAATCCCATATCCTGAGCTACAGCAAGGTATTCAAGAGATCCCAAACCCTTCTGAACTAGGCCCCTTAGGCTGGTTTGGAAAAGTGTGTGAACTCCCAACCATTTCCTGAACAGGAAACCCACAAGAACCTTAGAAGCTGCCAATATTTACTAAGAGTGAAGAGAGAACACAGCACTTCTATGATTTCTTTTTCCCCTTCATCATGAGCCCAATGCCCATCAAACTCAATGGCAAAAGTTCCACTGATGTCAATGGGAATGGGATTGTGACCCATGGAGATTTCTCCATTAACTTTTTTTCTTCCTAGCATCACCAGGTCAGGAACTTAAAACCAACCAAACAAACAAACAAAAACAAGACGGGCTTACTTGACAGTTTCTCACTTTTCCTTTCTTATGTTTTTGTTGTCTCCTTGGATTGCCTTCATTTTGTGATCAAATTTATTTTGGCAGGTGGATCCATTTGCAACTCTTGCAAATTGACTAGCTTGTATTGCACTGTTCTCTTTTTCCAAGTATGAGATGAAAGGTTTGTCTATTTTTAAATGGCCCATTTATGACTGCTTAAAATGGTGATTGTGTTCTAACATTCAAAAGGGATGAAAGATTAAGAACACAGATCATCCTTCAACTGTAAAGCAGCATAAAAAACCCCAAACAACATATTTCAAATCAGGAGAAACCTAGGCTCTTGTCATTCTCTCTTCATATCCATTTGTTCTTTGTTTTCCACCTGTTTTTCTTGAGAAATGCAAAAACATGAGAGTAATTCAACAATTAGATTCTTCTCAACATATATCCCATGCTATTGGCAAGAACACAAAAGGGTCTTAAGGTCCACCAACTTGGATTGCCAACCATGTGGGAGGAAAGGGGGGGGTTGTTCAAGAGCTGAGGACATGTCTACAAGATAAGTTAGTGTGCAGCAAGTCAGGTTGTGAATCCAGAGCACATTAGATTGCCATGTAGACAAATCCTGAGAGTCATGAAATAATATTTAATATTAGTGCATTTTCAAACACTAGTGAGTATCCACTGGAGATAATAAAGCCTATATGAAGGGTCGGAGATGTTCTAGCTGTACCTAAAAGCTTCCTTCCTTCCTTCAAAGAATCAGGGAAGACAGTGAATTGCTGCGAACAATAGTTTTCTGGTTTGGTATGTACTGTAGGACTCCAGAGTACAAGACAAACCCATAGTCTTGGGGTAGCATCCTGTGTCAAAGGCATGTAGGTCTCCATATAGACTTCCAAAACCCACGTAGCACAAAGAAGGGATCATGGTTTGGCAGAAGGTGTGAGTGGGAGGATTTTCGCTGCTGTAGAGGGTGTCAGGGCACTTCTTGGGAAGTAAGAAGTCTGGTCAGAAGTGAAATGTTCAAAAGGCACAAGGGCTCAACACAGAGGAAAACTACTTCCAAAACCAGTGCTGTCTCAAACAGCAGATTTGCCCAGTACAGGAAAAGGAATCTCATAGATGAGGTCAGTAATATCTATTATATTAGGGTACTCAGGTGAGTATTTCATAACTCCATCCTAATATTCCAAAATATTGTAGGCAATGCAGATTTCCTTCTGAATGTGTAGCCACTCTTTCCTTCCTTCCAGCCATGCTGGTATCATTAGGAAATGATGCCAGTTTACTAGTACCCACCATATACACAATGAAAAATGCTAGGTAAATTTTTCAAAAGCACTTAAATCCCATTTTCAAGAGTCATTGATGCATTTAGAAAACTAATTCCATTGAAAAAAATCAGTGGGACTTAGACTCTTAAGTTCTTAAAAAGGGATTTAGGCCCAGATCCTCAATGGGAGTTATGCACCTTTGAGAATCTGAGCCTTAGACAATTGCACAAATTGTACCATGTGCCTTTAGTTATTTGTGAGCGTACCCATGGGCATCACTATGACTCTAGTGATGAGAAACTGGGGTATTTGCCATTCTATCAAGAACACACACTTTTTAGTGTGTGTGTGATAATTTAGTTGCACAATCGCCCATAATAGATTGTGAATTAAATAGGTGTTTTCAGATCTGTTTCATCTGTGTTGTTAATGACTGATCTTACCCAAAGATATACTCTAGTGAACATTCATAAAACAACTCACAGCCATTGAATGATGTCTTAGCACTGTTCTGCAGTCTCTAGAAAATGTAGCAACTGTACAGATTTAGGACAGTGTTATTTGAGGCTTATTACATGTATGTTTATTTCAGATGAAGGATAAAGTATATCTGTAATTTTAAATCAATAATGTTTTTTCTCTTTAAAATATGAAATGTGCTGTTCCTTTGACTAAGTAACTGCAGCATATGACAACAGAAAAATGTTCCATTTTAATAATTTGTTCAGCACTAAGAAATCCCTACTGAACAATTTATACTGTGGTTCCCCCGTATATTTTGTATACCTATAGATCACTTGGAAGGTCTGAACAGCTAAGTGGTTTTAACTATTAGTATTGGAAAGAGTCAGTGGGAGAAATATACTTTGATTTTTCTGGGCAATTTATTGAAAGAACAGTGGTACTTTATAATGTAATACTGTCTTATTAGTCTTTATTGGTCGTCAAAAGGAAAGATCTTAATTTCCATTTTCCTAACCCATTGCTTTGATCATATCATCCCTCTCTTTGAAACCCTCCACTAGTTCCCCCACTTTCTACTGCATCAAACACAAGTAGCTAGGTTTCACTTTCAAGGCCCTTCACGGCCTACCACCCCCCTACCTATCAACTCTCATTCATTATCACTTATGTCTACATCTGCCTTCGATCAGCTCATAATGCCAGCCTCCATCACCTACTTGTTACATTTTCAAAGAAGCACTTTCATGCTTTCTCCCATGTGGCTCCTCCCACTTGGGAGGAGCTCCCCATGATCCTCCTTCAAACTCTCCTCTGCTTACAAAAACTTGACAATTGTTAGGCTGCTCATATTCTGAGACCACAGCCTGTCATGCTGACCAGTATTGTCTTATAGTTTCCTTGTGCTCCCTCTGCGGGTCTATATGGATCTCTTGTTTCATATTTAGATTGGAAGCTCTTTGGGGCAGTGACTTTTTTATTTTGTGTTTGTTCAGCACCTAGCACAATGGAGTCCTGGTTCTTGATTGCAGCTCCTAGGCAGTAGGGTAATACTGCTAATACAGAATTCTAGTAAACCTTTATGCACATATTATATTGACATTAACTGTCTGGTTTTAGTAATAGCATGATTCACTGTGATACTAAGGAAAAGGATTTTAGCTTTCAAAACAGATGGAATTACTAAAATAAACTTAATACTTTTAAATGCAAAATTGTTATGCATTCTTAAACTTTCACCTATGAAAATCTAATTTATTTTTATCTTAAATATACCTCTCTGCCACACATGTAGCATTCTAGAAGCCCCTTAAATTGCAATTGTGATGCTGGCAGACAAGGTGCCAAGGCCCCGAGGCCTCACTGTACACTGACAAATGCAGAGCTGGAAACCAATGTGGCTCACCTGCGAGTTAGTGTTGTTAAAATAGATATTAGATTTATAGAGATGTGTTTAGTGTTTGGACTTTAATGCATGCAGCAACCCAAAAGCATTTCCTAATCTCACTTATAATATCTGTATCCCATGTTATAAACTAATGTTTAAGTGTTTTCTTTGTAAGTATAAAAGTATTTGCTATGAAACTAGAAACCTCCTCCAATCAGGAGTGAAGCATTACCAAGTGTGAAATACTAATTTACCACAAGAGGTGTCATCTCCTGCACAACAATAAAAGGCCAACAGACAACTGTGGAACAAATCAGTGCACCAAAGACTTTTTTGATTGCTTCCCCCACATCCTTGAAGAGGGGATATGCACAAACCATCATCCCATCACAGTTTGAACTCTGAGGAAAGGTAATAAAAATCCCTGACCAGACGGATCCATATTACTATGCTGCTTGGATTTGGAGAGGACAATATTTCTAAGCATAGGCAAGAGATCCCCAGGCTGCAAAGCTTGAGTCATCCACAAACAAAGTTAAGATTTTATCACAGTTATTTTTAGTAAAAGTCACATGAGCTATGACCTGTCTGAGACTTTTACTAAAAATAACCAGGGGGTGGGGAAGGGAGGGAAAAGAATGACAGCTGTAGCCCCATTGTGGGGACTGACCACTCCAGCCCCTCCACCACAGGGGGACACAGCCCTGGCTCCAGATCCTGCCACAGGGTGGACAGCCCCAGCTGAAGCTGTGGGGCAGGAGCACCAAGCAGTGACTTCAGCTCAGCCCTGGCCCAGGCCATGCCTAGAGAGGGCAGGAGGGGCCCTGGCCCCAATCTTGGATCAAGGGCCTTGGACCTGGCCCCAGCTCCAGCTCCAGCCATGAGGGAGGGAGGAGTGGGGTACTATTTACAGAGTGGGGTATTATTCAAAGGGAGAAAGGATAGCAGAATCTGATCCTTAACTAAAATATATATAATAGTGGACAACGTAAGCAGGTACAAAACTTGGCTGTGCTCCTTTGCGTGTAGCACTAATACAGCCTTTAATTACAGGACCACATACTATTACAAAGCTTGTTTATAGAGGTCTAAGTAACACCTGCCTCAGGAAGGGTACATTGTGAGGAACAGGGAGGAAAAGGGAAAAGGTTCACAGAAGTGTTGCAGGAAAGGAAACAGCTAGCTACATAGTGCAGCCCTTTTGTGGCTCCTTCTGTTCCCTAAGCATAAGGGGAGGAGAGGGAGACTGCAAATTAGCCACAAAAGGGCTCACATATCCATAATGCCTCCTTCTACCACCACTCCACTATTAATGGGTCACCACTCTTCCATATTTTAGCTTTCCCCGACCCCCTCCTATACCCACTGTGCTCCGCTGGCTTTGAGATGCATCATCCGGTCTCTGTTACTCTGCAGTACTTGAATCTTGTCATGGAGTACTAGTAACATCTTTACTTTATTGTTTAACTACTTTATTGCCAGATTTTCTTTCCTAGGCTGGACAAAATGCTAAAAAATGCAATAGGGACCTACACTGGATGATGAAATTTGCCTCTTCCATCTCAAGCTTCTGTGATATTCAAATATCCACTTCCGCTATTTAACTGTGGATGCATCCAAAGTACCCTACTTATATATCTGCTATATTATGGATTCATGGAAACAGCATCTTCTAGAAATAAAATTTGAAAACATGGTATTTTTTTTAAGAACACTCTTTAATCACAGAGATATCTAATACAAATCATCCAAATCCCCAGTGTACTGATCCATATGCTAGCTACCTGTTTCTTCCTAGTATCAGGGGGTAGCCATGTTAGTCTCTATCCACAAAAACAACAAGGAGTCCGTTGGCACCTCAAAGACTAACAGATTTACGTGGAGAACCAGTGTTGAACCAGTGAGGTAACTCCCTTCTCTTCATGTGTCAGTATATTTACTCCTGTAACTGTAATTTTCACTCCATGCATCTGAAGAAGTGGGTTTTTTACCTACGAAAGCTTATGCCCAAATAAATCTGTTAGTCTTTTGAGGTGCCAATGGATTCCTTGTTGTTTCTTCCTAGAAGTACCACCATCTCTTTTAATTCCTTTTCTCGGTAGCTAGGCTCAAACTCACTCAAGCAGGTTGTAAACAATATTTCCAGAAACATTGTAATTGCCACTGTCTTGTCGGATGCCTTCTCATTTGGCTTTTATAAGAAGTGCAGATAATTTATAATATCTTTTGATTAGTAGTTGTCATGGGCTACCCTCAGAAGATTCAGAAGTTTAGTTTTGGTACTTCAAGTTGAAGTCTCTCCTGAAGTACAGAGCTGTGCAATAATGAGCCTAGCAAAACAAATTCACCAAACTTTTACAAAGCTTAAAAAAAGTTCTGTTTGCGTTGGTGTTTGTGACAGTCAATGTTTTAGTCTAACCTGTTTACCCACATCTATTTATAATGCAATCACCATCCAAGTTGGCAGTAAATCTTCCATTAATTAAAAAAGGCTTAGCTTTCCCAATATTCTCTCCTACAGATACTTTGTCCTCTTGTCCACTGAGTCCTCCCTCCAAATAGCCTCAGTTTTATGTTTTCCACAGACACAGAGCGAGTTCAAGAAACTCAAAGACTTTTTTTAATCCAGATTTTGAACTCCGCAAAGTTCAAGGATGTTAAAATCCAGACTTTTTGTTCAGAGCTCTATCTGATTAACTACTGCTTGTGTGTCTCATCAATAGCTTTTTGTTCTTAGCCACTGCACTCACATAGCAGCAATTTCTTCCCTCATTTTTTTTTCCATTTCAGAAACTGACCGTCTGTAAGACTGACTAGTGTGCCTTTGATCTGATGATTTTTGAACTTATGATGCTGATACAGTCTCAAAGTTGGAAAAATGACATAGCTAGTGCTGTAGACATAATGTCAGTGTATAATAGTACTGATCTTTGTGGCCATTCATGTGCAATGTGCATTGCTACAGAATGAACAGTGGAAACAATTGTCAAATATTTTTCAACAAACTACTATTTCATTTTTTGCCAGGTGCATTTGATTACCCTGTTTCATTCACTTCCATTTTTAAAAAAGAGGAAGGATAGTACAGTGGCTAGGATACTAAGTTGGGATTTGGGAGATCAGATTTGTTTCCCTGCTTTACCACACTTCCTTTGTGACCTTGGCAGGTCCCTTAACCTCTCTGTGCTTCAGTTCCTCATCTGTAAAATGGGGATAAAAGAACTGTCCAACTTCATAGGAGTATTGCGAGACTAAATGTGTCACAGACTGTGATGCTCAGATACTATGGTAACAGGAGCCATGAGTACTGAAAATGGATAGATTAACTGAAGATAAAACAATCATTGAAACACCATGGATTTATTGGATTTTGTTGGTGATGCCATCCTCTTGCTGCAATGACTGCTACTTCAGGAACTGATTTGGTGGTTCCTTGGTCCCTCTTCATCTTTTTTTACACTCTGTCTCTTTGGGCCTTCAACTACTATCTTTACACTTGTAACTCAGAGTGGAACCTTTTTACAGTATTTCTGAACTGTACCCTACTGTCCGCCTCATCTCTGTCTGTATCTCTGCCATGTCATGGGTATCTCACCAACTTATGGTAACATGGTCAAAACTGAACTCCTGATCTTTTCTCTTAAACTCCCCCTCATTCTCTATCTTTACTGATAACACCATTCTCCTCATCGGTCAGGCCTGTAACTTGGGGGTTGTTTTTAACTTCTCCGTCACTTTTGCCACATATCCAGATTTGTGTCCAAATCTTGCCTTTTCAACTATCTTAACACTTCTCAGCCCTGAAATCTTCTGTCTAGACAGTGAAACGCTCTTCTAGTCTCTCATCCTGAGGTCCACATGTACAGCTGCAAAGAGCATCTTCCTCATCTGTTCCTCTGACCACATTGATAGAACTCTTGACTTAGTGAAAACAGGTAAAGCTTTCAGGTTGACTGGATGGTAACCCACCCTAAGCCTTCAAAGATTCAGACACCCACATTGCTTATTGACAGAAATGTAACTCAATATCAGTTTCTATTTTATAAATTTTATTAAAACAAGCTAAAATAAAATCAAGACAATATATCACCAGAGCTAATAATGTTAAAATAAAACACTATCATAGCAGAATCAAATTAAGATTTTTTTTTTAAAAAATGAAACAAGTTAGTGTCAAGACTGGAATTATATCATCAAATTAGTACCAAAAATATAATCACTCCTATAAATTCTAGGAAAGAATCTAAGAAAGAGACTGTCCATTTAGTCATAAATCTCAAATGAAGAGTTTCACCAAAATCATTCAAGTCTAGAATGAGAGTCTGGTACTCTTCCCAGTTCAGGGGATACTGCTCAGGACTGGAGCATCCTGTTTGTTGATGTTATGATTTCTTCTCTAAAAGAGAATCTTGAAGATTCTGTAATATCAGTCTTTCCTCAGATGGCTCATGAACCTGAAAGATGAAGCTTCTCTGCCTTACCCTTGATTCTTATTAATGTATTAATCTTATTTGCGCAACCTTCCTTGAAGGTCGTTGGATAAAGCAGGTACAAGGCCTACGTCTGAGCTACTAAACTCAGTCCAATCAAGTTTGAAATAGGTCATCAATCGCAAGTATCGTCTTGGAAAAGCCCCACTTAAGTCAGCAATTTAAAGAAAATAAGTCAATATTTCACATAGCACAGACAGCTGTTCTGGAATCCCCCCAAATTTTCAAAAATATAGATACCAGGCCACTTTTGAGGAATCTGGGAATCTGGAGCTAAATGTATGAGCCTCTACTGCAAACATCTTTAAAAGATGTTATCAGTTTATAGAAATTTTTCTATGAAATCCATATAAAATAGAAAAACTGCGAGCACCTCAAAGCCAGTCAGTCAAACACTCATCCATCAGCAAAATAAAAATGAATTCTGACTGATGATAAAAGTAATCACCACAACTTTCTCTTCTGACATTCTGGAAAACACACACTTCCTTATCTTTTTTTGCAAACAAAGCAATTACAGTAAACTTCCTTGTTTGGAACTGGGCTATCAAACAGCTTTTCTTCTGAAATCTATATCTTAATAGAGAAAAAGTTACTTAAGGACAGCTTACAATATATTTATTTATAAAGTCCACCTGCTCATACAAACTATTCCCATTGCATCAGCACATACTATTTGAATTCCTCAAAGAACTCCCTATGTCACCATATCAAGTTCAAATTACTTGTTATCACCTCAAAGGCCCTTTACAACTCTGCCCCTCCCTACTCACTAACTCCAATCTCCTATTTCATCACCTTCTACCTTTGCCAGCTTCTCAGACCAGCAGCTCTGTGTCTTCTTTCATGCTGTCCCTACTGCATAGAACACCTTTCTAAACTGATCTATGAGATCCAGATCTACCAAAATACCTACAAAGTCAATCATTGTTAATTGACTTGAGGGTCCAATGGGTTTACTTGGCACTTCATCTAGTAGTAGTTCCTTTAAAAGTGCCATTTTTCATGTAGATGAATATTTGTTTGAATCCTGCTCTCCACGGTAGAGATTGTTTTCAAATGTTTGTACAATACCTAGTAAAATGGGGCCCCAGTCCTAACTGTAACCTCTGAGTGCTACTGGAATCTAAGTGTAACAATGGGCAGGATCAAACCTGGGATCTCTGGAGCTAAATGTATGAGCCTCTACTGCATGAGCTAAAAGCCACATGCCTCTTAGCGAAGGCTGTAGCAGACTCAATCTCTAAGTGGTCTCAGTGCCACTAACGGGGGACAGAGAACCACACCCAGGAGGTGTGTGGGTTACATAAGCACATACATTATAATTAGTAGGAGAGCCTGTTAATAATAAGAATGCGGTATCAGCCATGCTCTCTGCTGTTGTCCTTAGTAACAGTGATAGGAATAATTGTAAAGGCTCTGATTTTGGATTGAGTTCAGATAAGCAGTGGGAAGTTTGGATGCTTAACTAAAGCATATCAGAATTTACCAAACCTCCCAAATCTGCAAAACTGGGTTGGCAATTTTATAAGAACAGGCAATCTGAGTTCTGGCAATCATTACAGAAAGAGGAGAAATACCATAACAGACTCTCTCATGGCAGGGTGACCCTTCTTGGTTACAGTTCCAATTAAAAACAGAGTGGAAATATTTGACCATTTCAGAAATTTGAGCTTAATTTTTCAATTGCACTCTTGGGGATGCAGGGAAGGGAGACGAAGTAAGGTTTTGTTTTGAAAAAAAAGATCAATTCTTCCTAAGAAGTATAGTTGAAGAGATAGTACTTCCTCAACAATAATAAAAACAAAAGGGCCCTGATTCTGCACTCTGTTACACTGACATACATAATAATTCCATTGAAGTCAATGGAACTATACTGGTGGAAAAATAATGCATGCAAGTTCAGAGTATTGCCCAATGGATCTAACAGCTGGGAAGTAGGGAGAGCTAGTATTACAATTCTCCTTTTATCCCTTCTTTTCAGAAATCTTCCAACTTCTTTTGTAGATTGGTATCAGGTATTAAAATATTAAGTGTCAGAGCTCCAAGGACCATAACACAAGACCAATTCAACTTTTATGACTGGATTTTCAGAATGTACAGTGCATTTAGAAAATCTGGCAATTCCTCCCTGAACAGGACTTCTTACAGAATTGGGCCCCAAGTCCATTATGTGCTCGTCAATGAAGTGTGTATACATCATGCCTTCAAGCTTAGAAGGAGTTGGCTCTGCAGGCTTTCTGAACCCCAGATATGTTTTACAGACAGTTATGTGGAAAGAAAAATTGCTTTCATGAACTCTGTCCTCTTTGGTCAACTTTTTTTACTGCAGAAGTGTCTCTCTGTTAATAGATAACAGCAATGAATTATAAATTTGATGAAATTCTAATGAAGATGAATCTTCCTCTTCTCTTAAGGAGGCTTTTTGGATGCAAACCCTGCTTCCACAGTTAAAACTGGTTGCCAAGATTGTGTCACAAATGAGACATCTGAGAAGCAGGCAGCAAGTTTGTTAATTATTGGGATTAATTTAATGAACTTATTCTCATTAGGCTTTATGAGCCATGCTGCATACAGGAAAGTGTGAAAGTCTACAACAGCAAGAACTAGTGATGTCATTAGGCAATTAAGGACACTGATGAGAAACGTTGCAGGGTCGGGGGCAGGGGGAAGAAGCCAGGCAAATGTTTTGTGTAGAACAGCATTATTAAACAGAATTAAGGGGAACTAATTAAACCACCAAATGGAGACCATGTTAGTCTCAACAAATTACTAAAAAAGTCAGTTTGGTTCTAAACACAAACACTGAGTAGAAACGTAAATCATAATGTTCTCCAGCAGGCTCTACCATTCTTTGGGCGATAAGCTATATAATAGAATTTTTACCAAAACTTGAGTTATTTATTTCTGAAATTTTGCCTACTGTGTTTCCTTTGGGCAAAAAATATATTTTTTTCATTTAAAATATAAAGAAAAATCAAAAGAAGATCACCTAAAGCTCAATGACTAAACAGTTCTTTTTAGCATTCCATTTTCTCTACATAAAGAAAATTGGGAACTTATAAAAACCATTTACTGTCATTTATAACACAGATCCCATTCACAGTTTACTGCATCTGTGTCAGTATGTACCATACTAGAAAATTAATAAATAGCATTGATACAAATTAATTAGGGATTATCTTCAATTTTTTTTTTTTCACATGACTGGCCCCAACTTCAGAAATTCACTGCCTATCACCACATATCTAGATTTCCCACTAGGGTATTAACAATAGAGGACTGCCAGCTTTCCCCTCACTGAAGAAGCTGTTGCTTCTGGACATAATGACATTCTACTGCTATCTCTAGAATGTCCTTCCAGCAGTACTACGTTCAGTAGATGATTCTTAAAAATAATCATTTTCAGCATGGTGATACTCACAGTTTGGTAGGTGCTTGAATTAGAGAAATACCTACAGTGTGACTGTAGGTTCCTCCAGTACCAGTTTGGGCTCCCACAAAGCAACTAAACCCCAGCTGGTGCAAATTGGCGTAGCTTTATTAATTTACATAGAGCTCTACTAGCTGACCCAAGCTGAGAATCTGGCCTTAAATTAGCTGCAAAGGTAATAGATTAATTCAAATGTAGATTATGCATTATTGCTTGTAGGGCAATATTTTCTTACCCACAGGTTATGCAATTGCATATGCAAAAGGTATGGGTCTTACATATATAACTTACATATGCACTTACCATAACATGTTAATGCCAGGTAAGTGTATGCATAAAAGTAGTTAACACCTGCATGTGAAACAGTGATCCAAAGTAGAAATTAAGCACCAAATGCAAGCAATTTTGCATCTAAACTGTTTGAAAATCCCTTTATAGCACTAAAACTGTTTGGGGTGTCTAGTGTCCTTCCAACCTGGGGGAAAAAAAGGTCAGATCTGACAGTCAGATGGGAGATAATATATTATATAACTTCTGCTGCTTCTTTAGAGAGCTTGTGATTTGAGTTCCATTGCTGCTAATTATGTTGAACATAGCAATGATAGTAACCAGCAGCGTTCTACTTGCTGTGAACAAAATAAGAAAATGAGTTGGTGGTAGTGGATAAATCTTCAGAATGGATATTCTTTGGGAAAGGAATAGAAGAACCTTTCACTAGCTGTACACCATATGCTACTGAGGGAATTAGTGCAATTTCACTATCTCTGGTTTTTGATTAGTACACAAATACTAAGCTGCTAAACACTGACAAGAGAAAAAAAATATATGAAATATGCTGGCCTATGCTATTTAAATACATAATTTCATAAAGTGAAACAACTTCAAATGGATTTTTTTTTATTCTTTATAGTTACCTATAAAATTAATAATTAGATTTTCAAATATACTTTAAAAGCATGTTTTTTTACTCCATATACTACTAAAATTCATATTCATTTCAGTTGGAACCTTACTGCAATAATTCATAGTAACAATACACAATGATTGGTTTTTTTATGTATAGTATTATTATTTTAAATGTAACATATCCAACTGAAAATGTAGGAGGAATTTAGTCAGACAGATGCAAAAGAAGAGTTAATACTTGATATTTTGTGTTACCAGATATCAGTAACAGGAAACATAAAAGCCCTTCCATGTACTTAAATGACCAGCTATTAACTTCTCTTACACTGGAATCAAATAAACTGCAACAATATTTAGCACATCTATTTGTTAGGTTGCAATACTGAAATCAATGTTTAAGGGTTAACATACCATCTGCATTTCACTAGGCTACCCAATATATTCCCTGGTAAAAAATATAGAGCGGAGCTTGGAGAACTGCTTGAGGTTAACAGTCAGAGAATATTTCAAATTTAAACTCTCTGTCCTGTCCCTTCTACCTATGCCCAGGCTGGCTTGAAAAGCATGGAGGACTATGGAAGGCATTTTGCATATTGCTTCCAGGAGCATTTCTGAAAACTGTGACCAGTTTTCACAGCTTTTTATTATACACTTGAACAGAACCTCTGACTTTCCTTGCTTTATGAGAGGAGTTGGCACTTTGTGGTAATTCACCTTCCACCCCAGAATGTGTTACATTATTGTTCAATGAAGCAAAAAGTATGAAACAAGCAAGTGAAATGAACCAACAGAGGCTCAGCTGTTGGATTTCTGGGGTGATCCCTAGCCTCATTGAACTGAAGGATAGTTTTGCCATTGACTTCACTGGGGCCAGGATATCAACCCTGGGTCTCCAGCCCAGGTGATTCTCTGGCTGCCCATGTGTAGATATGCATAGAGAAGATCACAAAGGCAGCCCTCTCTCCTCTTCTATTATGCACCTGAGCAGGAATTCCTAGTACTCAACACTCACTGAGAGCAAGATGCAAGGGAGACATAAAACTGGTAGCAGCACTGGGCACTCCAAATGGAGTATGACAGTGAATCCATAACCATGACTCCACCTTACTTCTGGAATCTGCACTAGTCTGATGTCTGGAGCCAATGCTAGAGGAAACAGATGCTGTACACATTTAAAGGATGTAGCAGTTTCTGTTCCTGCTTAGAATCCCATTTGAGAATCCAGAAGGCATTATGGCTACCTTTGTCATCTGCAGGTAGAATGCCTTCAGCCATTATTGATGATGTGGTGCCCTTCTGCAGAATGAAACAATGACTGGTAAAGCCACAATACAGTTTCAGTGTCGATGGTAACATTTTAAAAAACAGATTAACAAAATGCAGCTTTGCATACAATATTTACATCCATAATAACAATCGCCAGATATTATAAACAATCCCCTGTTGGTTTAAAGTTTTACCAAATAAGAACAAATTGCTTCAACAATATCATGTTGCTATGTTCCACAGAGGCTAGTTTCTCAAAGACACACAAATAATTCCTTACATATCATGTCTTCAGCTTGGAATGAAGCTAGGGAAATCAGGACCATTTCAACAAGGCACAAAAACAAATTGTCTTTCACAAGTTAATGGCTTACCTTGCTGGAAGGCAGATAGTATTGGAATAACTTCTTATCTGGAAATTACAACAGACAACCGGCGCAACGGGAAGAATCTTCTGTTACGCTTATCCACCACAGCAGTGGCCAAGAACCAGCCACACTTCAGAAAGCAGAGCTGATCAAATAATAAATGAATATAGAGATTTGTGAATACTTTCCAAAAAATAAAGACCACCAAGCAAACATTTTCATTAACTTCAATGGGTTTTGGATTAGGGCCTTGGATTGCTATGATTTGTGGGTTCATACTGCTGACCAGTACGGGTATCTGGACAATTCCTGGTTTATTACTGCAAATGCTCACGGTCTCCTGACTGAATGGTTATATATGGGAAGAACCTGGGAAGTGTCTATAATATTTTATGGATATTATGTCCATAGGTTTGATTGTTACTGTGTTTAATATATTATGACAATGGATTAATTCTAGCAGGAACTATCATCAAGGAAAAGCAGGAAAGGAGAGAAAAGCTTCAGATAGTCCATTTACTGGTATTTAAAGAGATGATGCAGGTTTATTTTCTGTGAAATTTCATTTCAGTTCATGCTGAGTTCTACTAACTGGTTTAGGACACCAGATGGAGGTGGGACTCTAGGCAGGATGATGAAACAAAAACGTCTGGATTGGTAAAAAGGCAGCCCCTGGAGAACAGGTGAGAGAGACAAAGAGTTCTGGGAACTCCAGTTCCTGGATGCGGGGTGTCTGGCTTAAGCTAGCCTACCTAAACTTTAGGTCAGATAGATATGAGTGTAACCTCTGATTGTGGTAAGAACCATTCTTTCTGGTTATGCTTTGTTCCTACTGTTAAGACAGAACGGTATTTTGTTTAGGAAAGGCTGTTTTCTAGTCTCTATTCACCACTGGTTACAGTTTCTAAAGGGAAGTCTTGCTGGTAGCCAACCCCATTGGGCCTGCTGAGTAATCAAGGTGGTACCCAGGACGCTGTGGCCCCACTCTAAAAAAGTAGGAGGATAACTGTGGGATTCCTTCCTAGGGAAGGTGAAGGAAAGAGGCCTAACACTTTAAAAGGCACACTTGGAAAGACTGAGAGGGGTCAGAAGTGCAGCTAACCCTGAACCGTGACAGATTATTCATCCAAAATTTCTCACTGGAGGTGAATTACTTACTTGCTATTAACTAGTTTCTTGTTTCACACTTTTCTTTCTTCCAGCCAGGGAACAGAAATAAAAACGTGATTTATATTAACATCCATGAATAATGAACAGGAATTAATCAAAAGGAAGTGTCTGTGAACAACCCAGAATCTGATGAAATCAGATGAAATTTAATGTTCATAAATGCAAAGTAATGCACATTGGAAAGCATAATCCCAACTATACGTATATCATGATGGGGTCTAAATTAGCTGTTACCACTCAAGAGAAAGATCTTGGAGTCATTGTGGATAGTTCTCCGAAAACATCCACTCAATGTGCAGCGGCAGTCAAAAAAGCAAACAGAATGCTGGGAATAATTGAGAAAGGGATAGATAATAGGAAATATCATGTTGCCTCTATATAAATCCATGGTATGCCCACATCTTGAAAACTGTGTGCATATGCGGTCGCCCCATCTCACAAAAGGTATATTAGAATTGGAAAAGGTCCAGAAAAGGCCAGCAAAAATGATTAGAGGTATGGAACGGCTTCTGTATGAGGAAAGATTAATAAAACTGGGACTTTTCATCTTGGAAAAGAGATGGCTAAGGGGAGATATGATTGAGGTCTATAAAATCATGACTGGTATAGAGAAAGTAGATAAGGAAACGTTGTTTACTACTTATAACACAGGAACTAGGGGTCACCAAATGAAATTAATAGGCAACAGGTTTAAAACAAATAAAAGGAAGTATTTCTTCACACACTGCACAGTCAACCTGGGGAACTCCTTGCCAGAGGATGTTGTGAAGGCCAAGACCATAACAGGGTTCAAAAAACGAACTAGATAAATTCATGGAGAATAGCTCCATCAATGGCTATTAGCCAGGATGGGCAGGAATGGTGTCCCTAGCCTCTGTTTGCCAGAAGAAAAGGAAGTATTTCTTCACACAATGCACTATCAGAAGTAATTCCATTGGGCTGCTGTAAATGTACACACTCATGCGCCACACATTTCATTTCCTCACTCTTGTGTCCCACCCCGACATCAAGTGGCAGGACCTTTTACCAGCTGTGGAGGATAAGGAACCCCAGTGGGCCAGTCTGTATTCCACCTTGGTCCCACAACCCACCAGGGACGTTAGTTGGCAGCTCCTTCAGGGAGCCGTAAGCATGAGCATGTACCTGGCATGGTTCACTCCCGTCCCTTACACTTGCCCCTTCTGCAGAGTCAGGGAGATCCTGGAACACATTTACGTCAAGTGCGTCAAGTGGCAGCCCTTTTTTTTCTGGCTCCTCCAGAGCCTTCTCTTTAGGTTCTGGCCACACTTCTCCCCACACCTCATGATATACGCACATACTATCCATGGTCCCACAAAGTCCCAAGACCTCCTCATTAACTTCCTTCAGGCGCTGGTCAAGGTGGCCATCCACTGTACCAGGAGGAGGATGCAGGATGGGGAGGTGCTCTGCAACTGTGGGCCCTATTTCTGCTCTTTCCTTAGATCACGTATCTGGGCAGAGTTCCTCTGGGCCATGTCCGGTGGCTCGCTAGACACCTTTGAGGAGTAGTGGTTGCTGTTCAGGTTCTCTGCTTGGTGTCCCTCTCTGACTCCCTGTTTATGACCCCGTGATTCTTATGCCTGTTTCTGTTTTATCTTTAGTTGTCCCCTGGGATTAACTGGGGTCTGAGTCTGGTAGCTCCTTCCCTTAGGCAGGGGGAGGAGTCTTTAGCTGTGGGCGGGCTTGCACCCACCCATCCCCAGATTCCCAATAGGTGCTAGCTCCCAGCACTCAGTCACACCCTCCTTTAATCAAGACAACAGTGAGTTACTTCTCATTTAACTTACTAGGGAAAGATATCTAGCATCTATCCCATTAATATGCTTCTGGGCATTGGGTTCTTTGTTTAGCTTTTAATGTATAGTCATTGCCTAGCACACTGGGCACAAAACACCCATGGGGAGGGAATTTTACAAACTGTGCAAATTACTTTGCATGAGCACATCTCTATTCCCCCTGAGTCCCATTAACTTCAACAGGGCTCTACACAGGCATAGGTGTCCATCAGCATGGAGTAACTGGCATGTGTTTTCCGCCTTCATAACAGCTGTCAGCTGCAGAAAGCTGTCAGTGTCTGCTTTGGGAAGAAATAAGGAAAAATACCATTAAGGTTTTTAATACTTCACCTACTCCAGCAGAGAAAAAGAGTAGAAAACCAGCAGGCTACCCAACTATGTGGTCTCAAGTGCACATACACTGCTCTCCATTGAAACTAAAAGTTTTCTATAGAACAAATGACCATATGTACTAGCATTTCTGTGTTGCTCACAGGTACAGTAAAGAGTTCTTCATGCTTCATATCAGCATCTGGAATATGTTATTTATCTTTTTCATGAAAAGCCCCTCCCTCTAATAAAAATAATGATATTTATGTATTTAATGAGTCATGCCAATCCTGTTAATCATCAGTAAAAGGTTATATTCGTGATTTATTTCTATCAGTCAGTTTTTACTGCAGCCATGAAATTTAGATGTGTTGCAAATGTTTGATGACAGCATTTCATTTAGAAAAGAAAAACCCTAGTTTTTTTACAGATGCTGTGAGAAGTAATAGCAAAGGACTTTATTTCTGAAGGGCTACCTTACACCTCTATGTTGCATATCCTATCATATTTGCAGGTGTCATGCTGCTTCTTACGACTTTCCACATTATGACTAACACTATAATTTTACTTGGGGAGGGAAACTCCTGTTTGTTGTTCCACCAAAAACATTCCAAATATAAAATGAAGAGATGTAAGACACTGAGCTTCTTTACTTATTATACTACAGCAGTTCTTCTCATCTCCCACAAAAAAACAGAATCCTACTTTTAAATCCAATATAAATGTGTCTAATAGAAGCAAAACCTACTTTGAATACGGTTAGTATAATTAGCATTTCAGTGTCTCAGAGTAAGCCTTGCATCTAAACTGGGAAAACTATGATCTCTAAGAATGGTACAAGCAACCTTAGAGACCTTGGTCTTAGTATTTAAGGATTTCAAGGCCTGATCCTGGGAAGTACTGAGCACAACTCCCATTGAATATAGGAACTTAGTATGCTCAGTACTACTTGGGAGGTATTCAGCATTTTTCAAGATATCTCTATGGAAGATGGAAAAAATGATAGTCGTGAAATGAAAATGTAGGTAGGACATAGGCAGTGCCATGTGAGTTATTCCAATAAATTCACTAGGAAGAAAGCTGGCAAAATTGGATCTTACATGTTACATTTTAAAACAAGATACTTTTTGGGGGGAAAGCAATTCTTAACTGACTCTTCTGCCTAATTTACTCAATACCTGAGTTCAGAAAGTTCAGAGTTTTTGGTACCACTAACACCTAAAGCAGTGATGGCTGTCTGGCATGCAACTCCCTACTCTGCTTAAACATTAGATATGCGTCAGCTATTACAGGCAGAGGAAAAAAACATAGGACCCCAAGCACAGCTCTAATGGAGTAAAACACTTCTGTATTCACCTTGAAGTGAGTTTTTCTTTTCTAAAAATGTATTTTTTCTCCAGCACTATTTGATGGCATTGGCAACAGTGCCATTAAGCCTGACACACACCTCCCAAAATTTTCTGCTGTAGAAACCATTAATATAATAGCCAAGCAGACCAAAAAGAAAAACAATATTGCAACCTTTATCTATCTTGTTTTTATTGTAGTTTGCACTGACATAAGCAGAGTATTTTTAAAGTGTCAGCGGAGTAAAACATGAGACTTATTATCAAAGATATCCACAGAAAATGAATATCATGATGTGTACAAAGCAATTAATTTAAAAAGATGCCAGGGTGACTTGCACAAATTGTAAGTGACAAAGAAAAGGATCTGCATGGTGGTCAGATTTGAATTAGACCCAACAGATTAAGAACAAAATGCCCATGATCCTGCTTCCAGTGAAGTCAATGGGAACATTGCCATTATGTTCAGTGAGAGCAGGAGAAACTGAAGGAATCTGTTCATGAGAGGCTCAGAGATATTTCCACATCCATACTGATGCCTAATCATTGTAAACTTAGTCATAAATTAACTTATGATTCCTATGAGTGCAATCTGTGAAAGATAGTCCTGCCATGGAAAGGCTGAACAGTTGGTGCTACACTGTTGTTCCTGGAGACACAGGACAACACTACCATTAACAATGTCAGTGACTTGTTTTTGTGTCCCTTTGGATGTATTGGTATATTATATGGATGACAGCTTCCAACAGTATGCAAAAGAGAGAGATGGATTGTGTCAGCAAGTGGGTTGCACTAATAAGAGCCAGAGACCAGAAAGCTGTTTTTACAAAGGGGACACAAACAGTAACCAATCAACAATCATCACCTTCAAAAGCATTTAATTTAGGAGTTACTAAAAAATGGTTTTGAATACTTTGGTACAGGATTGACCATTAGTGAGAATTATAATCCTGCTCATGTGCCTTGAAGCACCGGGGAGAACATTTATCTGCAATGCTTGATGATGACATACAACTATGCAAATAATTGGAAGAAAGCTTTATAAAAGGAATAGGAGAAACATTTTATAAGGAAGAAAGAGAGTCAACAAAAACAAACCTTTAACATTAAACAAATGAAATATCTGAGTTGAATGCTGATCTCTACACCAACTAGGAATGAATTTATTTACTATGCTATTTTGGAACAGAGCAGATCTGGAGTTTTCAGTTTCCTGTTGGTATAATTCTTGCATATCTTAGTTATAAATACTAGGGTGAATTGAAACAAAAAATCTCTGATTGGTATTTTTTCCCTCAGTAGCCTTCTCTCTCCCCACACCCACACCCTTACTTTTGTGTTTCTCTTTATCTAGTTCCTACAATAACACTGTCAACTTATTGATTTGTTTAATGTGGCATGATCCTACTCTCCCTGATTTCAATGGGAGCAGAAGTAAGTCTAGGGATTGAAAGGCTTTTACTGTGATGTTCTGAATGCTTCGCTGTGCCACTCACAGGATCAAGCCCTAAGTACGGATGGGAGGATTTGGCCCCTACATTTTGACAGTATTTTAAATTGGGTTATTTGTGGCTTGGGAATAATTGAGCCATATTTCTTTCGTTGATAACATTAATTTAAATTAACATTTCTCAATGAACTCTAGTTCTATGAGACTCATATTATTTTTTCCATATAACCATTAACACAGACTAATTAGACACTGACTATAAGATGAAAGTATACTGAGATCCCATTTTACTTTTCTGGAATTCTGTTTTCTGAAATTCTGTTTTGTTACTTATACTCCAATGTGAATAGCAAATGGTCCATAATATATATCTTTATTATATAGGCTTTGAAGTGTGGAGACTACAGCCAGAGGGTCATAGTTTATGAATTGCACCTTTTCAAACCCTTCCTAGTCCTCAAGCAACAGAATACTTTAAAAGAAAAGAAGAAGAAGAAGAAGAAGAAGCTCTTTTCTAGTTTATGTATTGGTGTAACTAACTATCTTTGTGGCACTTACAGCCTGGCTGGAAACAAGAAGTGTAATAAATAAACTGAATCCTAGGAGAAAATCTATACTTGTAAGATTTCTAGCCTAGTTTTGCAGAGCCAAGAATTTGGTTAACATTTGAACAATCATCTGAACTTTCGGGGGCCTATATGAACTGAACCTGCAAACCTTCTGGGGTCATTCATGGCTAACTGATGTACCTCTGACAAGAGCTCATTTATTTCCATTACTTTGCTGTTATACAGCCCTTTGTATTGATCAGCACTCCCCAGTTTTATCTCCTCAGCACATTTCTTCCCCTTAGTACACGTTTCTTTTTCCAAATTATTTATAAAGGCAATCAGCTAATAAATCTGAAAACAAGTCTGAAACTTGATCTTTGCTGCACTCCAGCAATGCATATCTCCACCCTGAACTCTTGTCATTCACATTTGGCCTCCGTCATTGACTTCCAATCAAGTTCTACATCCATTTGAGAAGGTCATCTTTTCTGACACTTAGTGGTCTTGCTGATTAGTCTTTGTATTTTCAGATAGAGGTAGATATAGTCTTTTGTGAACTTCCACTGTGTATATATGTATATAAAGATTTCTTAAATGTCCTGGAAAATTGCAACTACAACTTCCCCAATCAGCTCTTTCTGATACATTTTCAAGAATGAATGAATAAAATTAATTAATTCATAAAATCCAATAAGGTATGTTGGGTATGATTGCTCTTTTGTAAATGTATCCTGACTATCCATAATCAGATCATACCTTCCAAGGGTTTCCCTATCATAGCTTTGACAATTTTTTCTACTCTTTAGCAGAGCAAAAACCTACCTTTACACTTTTTTAGATTTCTCCTATATTGCTTCATAAAACACAAATGTGCATCTTTCCAACCCATTGGTGTTTTCCATGTCTTCTATGTGGCATCCGATTACAATTCATTTTACCCTTTTGTGGCTTCCTAGAGACAGATGGATCCTATCTGATCTTGAAGTTTTGTCTATCCAAAGACAAGAACCTCAATTTTGCATAGGAGGTCCATGCTAGCAAATCCCTAATGACCTAGATTTTGCATCTGGATTTCTACTTCTATTCTGATATGATCTAAATCTTCAATTGACAGCAAGCTGTTTCTGAGATGCTGCCCCAAGTGAACTCCAATTTTACCCTCACCTAAGAAGTTGTGATAGTCACACACTTTTGGGGTGGTTGTTTTGGACTCTACCTGATGTTTCTGATAATGTCACTTGCCCAGTCTTTATGAAGGTGGCCTGGAAAGAAGGAGTCCTGCCAACCATTTTAGCCTCAGCAGTGTGCTGATCTTTCAGATGCTCCTGGCTTTCTCTCTGCTGCTTCATCTGTCACTCTCCCAATATGTTTGTAAGGGGCTCATTTACAGAGGACTTCTGACAGTTGTATAAAGTGGCTTTTAAATGGAGCTCTTAACCTAGCTCCCAGACTACTGCTGTCCTCAGCGGTAAGGACAAATCCTGCTGTGATGGGGGATAGATTATAGTAGGTTATACTAGCAGCTCCTTTCCATTTCCAACTTTCTGTGACTCTACAACATTGGGCTTTTAGTTACGACTGATTTAACGTCAAGTAAGTTAGACTCCCATCTTCAGCAATCAAAGCAATAGTGACTCAAGGGCCCATCTAACTTTAGGCACCCAAGCTTGTAAGGTGATCCTCAAAATTATTAAAGCTTTGTAAAGGATACCTGCGTCAAAATGGGCTTCACTTCAGGATTTCTGGTGCCCTAAAAAGGTTAAACAACATAAACATGGACCAAAAAAGGAGAGAAAGCAGAGACTTCAGTTAGAAATTGAGGCGAGGGAGAAAAAAGCAATTTGGAGCTATTGTAGCAGGAGTCCATTCAGTTTCTCATGCTTGCAGTGTTCAGCCATTCATGTTACTGTTGATGGTAAATTTAAAAAATGAAAAGGAAATAAAGAGTAACTGGAATCATACGAAGTAAAGAAAGCCAAAACAGTGCTGATCGCACTGCCCCCTCTCATTGCAAGCTCCAAAAAATATTAAGGAAAAATACAGCATCAGCACCAGCTGTAACCCAATTAAACCAAATAGTCCCTGGTGCTTACAGAAAAAAACAGTCACTCACAATTACCCAAACAAATCCACTCACCTAAAAATCAAAGGACTTTAAAACAATGCACACTTCCCTCTCGGACCTTTCAAACCATTTTTATCACTGCTCACATTTTTTACCCCAGCAACTCCAATTCTGCATGTGGGAAACACCCACACTAGGGGCTTTTTTCCTCCTCTAGTTGTTTTACAAAAATCCAGCCAATGCTGCACAAGTCAATTATGAGATGGCTTTGAAAAGGGAGAGTTTGGGAGGTAATATGTGAACCTCTTGTGAATCTTGTCATCTCTAAAATTAAAGAAATAGAAATCTATCATTTTCTAGCTGTGAGCTGCATTTTACAACATAAACAAAACAAAACAAACCCCTCTCCGATAGGGACTAATTCTGCAAAGTGATGTTGGCAGGCAACTTCCTTTGCCCATGTGCAGCCTATTGAATTCAATAGGGCTGTATGCAGGGATCGCACGGCGCAAGACATGGTGCAAGATCTGGACAGCAGAGATGCTTGTCTTAACTTCTTTCTATAGCCAGAAACTTCATTAATTAATGGTATTCCATATGTGGGATTGCTCCCTTCCCCCCGCACCTCCCCGCCCTCACTTTGATATCAATGGCAATTGTGCAACTGCCCAATGTTCACGAAGTGCTTTCCAGACGAAAAGCAGTACGAGTGTTAAATATTGTCTCATGTAAAAGGGACTCCCAGTCAGTCCCAGTAGAACAGCCCTGGGAAACCCACTCACCCCAAATTGTCTGCTTCTGCCCTCAGTTACATCAGTACTCACCAGGATTCTGCACCACAGGAGTTTAACTTAGTGGGAGTAGAACCAGGCCCCGGAACTCTACAGAAGTCAGTTGAGTTACTCTGGTGTCAATGAGTTCTGAAGCAGACTTCTAGTGTTCGGTTCCGAAGAGTGAAAGAAATTAAGAAAGAAAAACTAAGTCAATGGATTTGGAATTGAAAGAAGCAAAACTTCACTGTATTTTCTTATGAAAACAGCAGGGGTATAATGAGAATACCAGAATCAGATATGAAACCCATGGTTTCCCTTCGCATCATCCTTCTCTGCCTGTCCTGCTTCTTCTTCTTTATAGCCCTCATTTCATGACAGATGCAAGATTTCACACGTTTGGCTCCCAGGAGTTGTTCCTACATACCTTTCTCTTGGAAGTTATTCCAAATACAGTATAGTTAAACTTAGCACTTAAAGTACATTCTACTTAATATTTCAACAGTGCTTGGAAAATATAATGTTTCTTATTTTAGATGTGAGAGCAGCAGGACATAGGGATGTTGAGAGACTTGCCCATGGACACGCAGCAAGTCTGTGTCAGACCAAGGGTTTGGAATCAGGAGTGCCTGGCTCCCAGTTCTACTTCCAGTCTACTAGATTTCACTAGCTCACAGAATAGGCCCAAAACAAGGATATTGTAGGCTGTAATTAAATAATAGACACCACCTCAAAAGACAAGCTAAGGTGAACACACTCATCAGTTGTCAGAGGGAGAAATTAACTATGTGTCACTATTAGACCCCGAGGGCAGTGTAGTAAGACCAAGTAGAGGGACAAGGGCTTCTTAATAAGAAATGGAACAACTGTCAAGTTTTGTTTCTTTGTTTTTTACAATTAGACTGTGCTTCAGGAACAAAATTTCTCAGCAACATTTCCATGCAATGTTCATGTTTGTTGTAATGAAAATCTAGGGCTCAGTTTGGCTGTCAAGTACAGAAGAGCAATCCCATTAGTTTCATTCACCAGTGTAAATAAGAGCAAAGTCTGGCTCCTATAACATTGCCTAACTTTACTGGGAAACCCACACCTAGCCATATCTTGAGCTACTTTGGTTTTGTGTGCTACCATAAGTCATGTGCTGAGGATGCTTCATGCCATACAAGTTGTTTGTTTATTTCTAGCAGATTACTCTAGTATTCTCTACAACTTTTCGCCTGTGTCATTATCAAACAGAATAATGACAACAGTGTTCCAAAGATGTTCATTGTGTGCCTCAAATCATAGAAATATAGAGCTGAAAGTGACCTCTAAGGTCACCTAGTCATCCCCCTAAGCCAAGGCCAGACCAAGAATACCTAGATCATCCCTGACAAGTGTTTGCCTGTCTCAAAATCCCCCAATAATGGGGATTCTGCAACCTCCCTTAGTAACCTGTTCCAGTGCTTAATTATCCGTGCAGTTAGGTTTTTCCTAATATCTAAATAAATCTCCCTTGTTGTGTGGTACAAGTTTAGAGCAAAGTTTCTTGGACTCCCTTTGACTATTGACTACTTTTCAGTTAAATAATTCCAGTAATGAAGCCACTCCAGTATGCTAGGCACTGATCATTAGATAAAGTTTACTACTTCAGAAGATGACTTCACACCTCTTAATGCTTCCCCATGTCCTTTTGTCCTTTATAAAGTATCTGGAAACCTATATAACCAAGATATTTTTTCTTGCCCAATTTTTCCAGTACGTTTGTTTCCACTGAGCTAGCACTGATGTCCATTTCTATTGCAATTTCGGCCATTGCAGCCTGTCTGTTTTCTAATACCAAATATTCAACTACAGCAGATATTTTAAGTTTCAGCAAAACTGTGCTAGGCAGGATCCTTTTGCTCCTGGGCTCCCAAAAATGTTATTCTGTGCCTGTCTCCTATCTGGACAATATGCTAGATTTTAACATCTGACCCTTAATTCTGCAAGCAAAAGCAATACTAAGAAGGAAGCTATTTTTTTAAGCTTGATTTTCCACTGTGAGAGACAGCACATTTTGCTTTTGGAGTCCTTTTCTATTCCATTCTAATAAAAGAATAGGCTTATTCTTAAACAAATACTCAGATAAGTTCTGACACATTTTACCCTGAGCTGACCTAGCAGTTCATCTAATTAGCCATCTAATAAACTGTTCCACGGCAAATATACTGCTGTACAGCATGTTTTTTCAGTAAAAACCTTTCTGAAAACAATATAATATAGGCAAGAAAAAAACACCTTTTATTATTATCTTTTTTGTTGCAATCATTCCACCGTTATGCATGTTACAGTTAAGAACATAAGAATGGTCATACTGGGTCAGACCAATGGTCCATCTTGCCCAGTATTCTGTCTTCCAACATTGACCAGTGCCTGATGCTTCAGAGATAGTGAACAGAATAAGGCAATTTATGGAGTGTAAGGTGTAAGGCTTTGTGCATCTATAGGCAATCCAGAAGGCAAACCAAATTCAAGTCACAAGGCTTCTGAAAGGTGATGAGATAGGCATCAATACCTCTCTCCTTCAACTGGGACAACAAACTAGTACCTATACTTTCTGTTTACTGAGTCACCAGGTCTCTAGCTCCTCAGTTATGTGAGGTCCAGTTCATGCTGATGCTTCCATTCTCACTCTGCCTCCCCTGGCCTCGATCTGCTCTCTTTTGATCCCAGTCTGCCAATTTCTGTCTCTCCAGATGTAAATTTTCCTTGTCATCTGCTGGTTTTGTCCTCCAGCTACAGCCTCCTCCACTCTACGCTCTGCTGATTTGAGGAGATGGGTCTGGATAGGGCCCAGTTGCTCTTCCAGTCATTGTGTACATTCCTATAATCCTCCACACCTTTCTGGGAACTTCTTATTTTCAGACTGTCCCAGTTCTGCTCGTCCATTCTCATCTCTGTCTCTTGGGGTGCCTGCATACCCTATGGGAGAACTGGGACTCTCATCTGCGTACCTGTCTGAAGCTGATACTCAGTTCTGCCTCCACTCAGCCTCATAAAGCTAAGGCAGAAGCTCAGATCACTCAAGTTCTTTACAGTTTAGCTCTTTGCACAACTCTACTTGCTGATCATTCTTGGACCTGTTCATAATTCTTTTTTCCTGTCTGTCTTTTTCTACTTTCATCCCCAGAAGAATACAAACCCCTCTTTTATCTATTCCTCCTTCTTCAATAATTATTTTTCTGGCTGTTGCCACTTATTGGAAATTCACCCCATCTCAAAACCATCTTACATGCTGCCATCGATATATTATAATTAGAACTGGGTGCCTAAGTGATTTTTTTTTTCAGTTGGGCCTGTAAACTAAAAAATCAGAAAAAAAAATATGTGATTTGGTTCCAAAAATGTTTGGTATTTGTAAAAGTTTGACGCCTAAGTGCTTTGCTGGATTAGGACCTAGGGGAGTTAGGTAATATGACCTACCAGCAGACAGAGATAGAAAATATTCATAGAACATCGCTTCCATCTAAGCTTTTCTTAGCTTTTTTTTTCTAAGCTTTTTCCATCCCACTTTTCTTCTTCTCTCAGCAGGGAGAAACAGTTTTGTCCATTAATTGAGGAATTTATCTCTATTTTTCTTTGAAATTTCTTTCCCTCTTTTTTTCACTATCTTAAGATTTTGTAGCATTTTAGGTTCTTTCTAGAAATGGAGTAATTCTCTTACTTCTCTTTGAACTAATATAAGTGGTCACTTGGTTGTTTTTAATTCTTTTTACCCTTTTGTAGAAAAAGTTTTTATTCCAGTGTGCTGACTTCCTTTTAGCAGGCAATGTTCACAAACAACACTCAAAACTGAAATAAATATTATCCATTATCTACAACTGGCTTTGTATTTGGCCCATAGTAGTTTTCAGAGGTGGAAGCTGACATTTTTCGTGCTCCCAATTGCTAAAGTAAAAATAAACAAAAAGATAACATATTACACCTTTCAGAGTAGCATCCGTGTTAGTCTGTATTCACAAAAAGAAAAGGAGTACCTGTGACACCTTAGAGACTAACCAATATATTTGAGCATAAGCTTTCGTGAGCTACAGCTTTTTTCGTTAGTCTCTAAGGTGCCACAAGTACTTCTTTTCATATTACACCTTGAAACTATTTCAGAATATGCCAGAGAGCATAATACCTTGACTTTTATTCAATAAAGCATGAGTTGTCAATGACAGAGCATGGTATATATTGACAGAAGGTACAGTGACAATGCTAACAATGTTCCTCTTCCACAATCTGAGAGTGAGATGTCTTCATTCCTTATCTACCCATGATTATCATTTGGTCAATAAAAATGCCTCCCTTCAGCAGAGGAAAACAAGAAAGTATTTTTGTTAAGAGTTTGCCTTAAGTTGAAAGGTAAACATGACATTGTGGCCTATTCAGTAAGGTCAGCGCTCTGAAGCCGTATTATTGTGTGAAAGGGTTCTTGTTCACTACATTTTATTTGAAACTATATTAGAGGTTCAGGATAGGGTGCTTGAGACAGTTAATGGTTGTCTACACTTCTGCACAAAACACATCAGGTATTTATTTTTAAAATAGTGGCTGTTCTACATTTGCTACACAGTCTTGCATCTGTATTTCCATCTTCATTGAAAATGTGATTTGAATCAAGATGTGAAGGCGGAAAATGTAATTACTGCACCATTCCATAATTGTATGTGTTCCACCAGGCCAAAGTATTATCTCAAAAACCTGTACACAAGGGTATTCTGACAGGGTGGCATTGGCCCTTTAAGAGGGAAGAAGCCAGTGTGACAGTTCAACTTACTTCAGGTGGGCTTAAGAGCAGTCACATGGGTCCCAGAGGGAAGGAGATTGGGTGAATCAGTCAGTCAAGAAAGAAAGAGGTAGAGAGTAGATGTGGAGCTCTCACTGCCTGAGGGAGGACCCTGGCACAAGAGGAAGACCCAAGGCAGTGGCCCTATGGACACTGTCCTGTACAAGGGGAAGGGAGCTGGGAAAAGACGTGGCGTGAGACTCTTGTTAAGCCCAGGATGGGTGGATATTGTTTGTGTTATTGTTTCTTTTGAGCTTTTGAATGCTAGTAGGAGACTCTGGGAGCAAGCCCAAGAGCACTAAAGTCTGAAGGAATCTTGAGACAGAGGAAGATCCTAGAGTCAAAGAAAGCTGCAAAGCCAGAACCTTTTGAGTGATGGTATTGACTGTATTAATAAATTTAGCCATCTCATATTCCACTCTGTGTTGGAGAACTGTTCCTGAGAAGCCCTGAGAAGGAGAAACAGAGGGTGGGGGCACATCCTGGGCCACCCTATGCCAGAAAGCGTGCTCCAGGAAGGTGACCCTATGACAGGTATCTTCCTATACAGTAAGGTTTGATTGTTGGGAGTTAAGTACTTTTGCCTACAGAGTTAGGTGGGAACAAATCTCCACAGTGCATCAGGAGGTCTAACTAGCCAGAAGCTTCCATCAATATAAGTTCCTTTCAATGCCATTTCCTCTTAGTCTTCCTCCTCCCTCCCCCAACACCCCACATTCTCCCTTCCCAATTCCCTGAGCACTTCCCTTTCCCAAATACCCCCTTCACGACTTTCATCCCCCTGCCCCACATTATCCTCTCTTTCCATTTCTTCACAAGCCCCTAATTTTCACCACACCTTTACTCTCTGAAAGCCCCAAGCGATCACTATCAAAAGTCACTCAGCTCTCCTTCCTGGGGTGATCCCCTTCTAATTGTTCTATTTACATCCCTCTTCCTTCTGCCTCTCCCAGACACCCTCTCCCACAAGTGGTCCCCCAAGGCTCTATCACCCGAGGGTCCCTGTTTATGTTACTTCTACCTAAGACCCCTTCTGTGCCAGCACCTACTCTCTTCAGCTCTCCTTCCCAATAGCCCTTCAGATCAAACATCTGCCTTTTCCAGATGGTCACATATAAATCAAGGCACTGTGGCAGGTGTTCCAGAAGGCGAGGGAGGCCAATAGTTGCTCTGGTGCAGAGCTGCAGGCATGCCACGTCTACAAGGAGCTGCATGCCATCCTCAGTGGCGACCCCACTTCTACCGCCAATGGCCATTGTGGGTACTTTGGGTGGGGCTGGAGTCACAGGCTACTGGAATGAACCCTGAGGATGAGGTGCTGGATGAGGAAGAGGAGGAGGATGGAGGCAGGCAACAGGGAGATCCAACGATGTGATAAGCCAAGACCTCTTTTGGACTCCTGAGCAGTCTGGCCACTCCCAGGAGTACAGCTCTACCAAGCCTGATGCAGCAGAGAGAACTTCAGGTAATGCTCAGATTGATTCAATACTGCAGAGATACATCTGCTCATGTACTACTTTTTTAATCAGGCGAGAAGAATTAGAGAAATAACCTAATCACTTCAGCCACACTATCAGAGGCTCGTTCACCTCCACATCTACCAATGTGATATATGTCATCATGTGCCAGCAATTCCCTTCTGCCATGTACATTGGTCAAACTGGACAGTCTCTACCTAAAAGAATAAATGGACACAAATCAGATGTCAAGAATTATAACATTCAGAAACCAGTCGGAGAACACTTCAATCTCTCTGGTCACTCGATTAGAGACCTAAAAGTGACAATTCTTCAACAAAAAAACTTCAAAAACAGACTCCAGTGAGAGACTGCTGAATTGGAATCAATTTGCAAACTGGATACAATTAACTTAGGCTTGAATAAAGACTGGGAGTGAATGGGTCATTACACAAAGTAAAACTATTTCCCCATGTTTATTTCCCCCCTCTACCCCCACTGTTCCTCAGACATTCTTGTCAACTGCTGGAAATGGCCCACCTTGATTATCACTACAAAAGGTTCCCCCCCACCTTTGCTGGTAATAGCTCACCTTAAGTGATCACTCTCTTGTTACAGTGTGTATGGTAACACCCATTGTTTCATGTTCTCTATGTGTATAAATCTCCCCACTGTATTTTCCACTTAATGCATCCGATGAAGTGAGCTGTAGCTCACAAAAGCTTATGCTCAAATAAATTTGTTTGTCTCTAAGGTGCCACAAGTCCTCCTTTTCTTTTTGCAATACAGGTACAGTTGCTCTCTGCTTCTCATTCCCTTGTACAGCTAGTCAGCGGGGGTCCTGCAGAATAGTTTGATTATGCACAGTGGAATGTCTCATGAATCCTCCACAGATATCTAGAGAACTTTCGTGGTGGTAATCTGCAATCCTGAACTGAAGGTTACTTGCGAGAGCTACCTTGTTTCTTCCCCTGTGGTAGGACACTTTGCCCTGCCACTCGGCAATTACTTCAGCTGGCACCACTGCAGCACCCAGGCTAGCAGCATACGGACGCGGTCTGCAGACAGATGCATGCAGGAGCTGCTCTCTTGCAGCCTCGGTTCCCCTCAAGAGTGAAATATCAGCTACAATCACTACGGGTGGCCTTTAGAAAATGTTGCCAGTATTCAGCACAAATCACGTATGCACTTGTACTGATACCCCAGTGCTACCCCTTCCCCATTATCCCAACTCACCTCCTTCCCATTAGGCCATATGCACCATAGCTGGAGCTGCCACCATGCTCTGTGACTTCCAAGGCAAGTGAGAAAGTTGTGCTTGTAACTTGTTTGACTCAAGGGTTGTAAGTGCAATGACAATAATAGCTCTGGCCATTGTTGCCTTAGCAGTTGCAGATAAGGCCTTGAGGGTCTCTTCAAGCACACTGGCAGAGTGGCTCGGCCAGATAAGAAAGAGAAATAAGAGGACTAAGGAAGATTATTCCAAGAGGTCCTGAAAGCCTCTAATGCTTCAGATTGTGAGTAGAGGGCAGAAATCAACAGGAAATTTGGGCAGCAAGAGGTGTCAGTGATGCTGAGGGAGCAAACAGACATGCTGCAGTCTCTGATGGAACTTCAGGATGAGCACATCCATGCTTACCTCCCTCTGCAGCCCAGAGACAACTGCATTCCGGGACCTAACCACACTCCCTAGCAGCACCCAAGGCACACCACCCCCTGGAAGGGTTGTACAGTCACAGCTCATCATCACATACCTGCATAATGATGCAATCCCACCAGTCAGTTCTTGTTTCTTGAACCCAGAGCCAATGGTCCACCGTGTGCAGCTGCTCCATGAATGCCAACAGTAATCTTGAATTGTTTCTTTCCATGGCACACAGCAAGGTAGACACCATCATTGTCATCAGACTCACAGCTCGGGAAATACTGCAGGATCAGGCGTGTGGTGTTCATAACATTCAGCACATTGAACATTGAAGGATCCGTGCTTTCTGACAAAGATGGCAGGCATGCAGGTTACAGGGGCTGTTGAAAAGTGGTGCAAAACATACAAGGATGCCTATAGAATGATGGGATGGAAAAAACTGCATAATGGGAAATTGAACCTGCCCCTATAAGGCAAGGCAATCCATTTCCAAAACACTGTAAGGTAGATGGTGGCAAGTTGCACAGTGGGATAGCTACCTATGGAGCACTGCTCTCTGTGTCGATGCAAGAGCTGCTACAGTGGACGTGCTCAGCCAACACAAGGAGCATAGTGATTTAATTATCTATGTCGACATAACTTAAATCGACTTAACTTTGTAGTGTACACAAGCCCTGAAAGTTGATCAAAGTTTGCAGGAGTTTTGGTTGAGTAGCTTTAGAGTTATTATAAATGTTTCTATTTGCAGTGCGGGAGAGATATTTTTAACAAATGTATCTTAAATGTAACTTAAATGCCAACAAAAAGATGGAAAACTTGTTTGCATGGGAATTCAATTTACACATTCCTTTAAATTAATAGGTAATAAGGTGAGCCAAATACTTACATGTAACGACATTATGCTTAACTACAATTCCCATGGACACCAATTATAAGGGAAACACAAGACAAATTATTCTGTATAGCCATGCCCACCCAACCCCACTAAGTTTACAAAAGTGCTGGACAAAGGGTGCTTATCATTTTTGAAAATCTGGCTACTTTATTTCTATGACAGAGCCTAACTTTTGACTTCTGTTTATGACAATTTTGTTGTAATTTTTAAAATTTATTATTAATTTATTTATTAAAAGTACCTATACAAAAAATAGACAAAAATCAGAATGGAGATTCTTAGATGATTAATACATGGATTAATACTGTGCAAAAAGCCAGTAAAGATAGCTGTCAAGCACACTCCATGCTTAACAAGAAGCCACAGGCAAGCTTTGAGTGCAAATCCTCTAATCCTATTGATCCTGCTTATGAAAAGAAGTGAAGCTCTTCGGTGACACAGAAGGGTGGCAATATACTGTAAGTGTACACGGCAGGCAATGTATGCTTCAGGAAACTTAATCACTTAACCTTCTTCGTTACTCGAAAAATCACTCCTGTCAATACTCCAGCCACATCCTCACTGACTGCAGCTGTTTAAGATGCTGTCAATCTTCCTGTATGATTTTGTGAACCAAATACATTCCAAGCCATTTAAAGGTGTTATTATCTCTGCTGATAACATCACCCCATTCATGAGTCTCAGAAATAGGAAAACAAAACTCATTTCAGTCCTTTGTTCTGGCAGTTTCTCAGTCTCTCAACATAAAAACACAGGGTCTCAACCAGAATCTGAGACTGAGTAAGCATTTAAATGCATTCTTATAACCATAAACGTGTTCATAAACAGAGAATAGATTGCTATTATAATTCAAAGCAGAGGTTATTTTTTTCTTTATAGATATGCTTACCCTTGAAAGCACATGCTCATGAATACCTGAGATGTTTAAATAACCTGTCTGCCCAACTTTATTGTAGATCATATTGCCCAGGATTGTTCACATTGCCCAGTAAAGGGGATTTTATCTCCCTAAACTGATGATTATTCATGTGTCAATGAAATAGATGAATGAATTAGATGCATAGCTCAAACTACATAGCTCAAGATAGGCAGCATCATTTACCACTGATTCGGATTTGATAAAAGGGATGGGTTTTTTTTTTTAATTTGAACTTTTGCAAGGTTTTTCTATACCAGCAAAAACTGCATTCTTGTGGGTGGGGAGAAATCTCATTCAAATGTTGGTTGAAGGTTGAAGCTGATGTTTGAATGGTAAATTCCACTCACTGACTTACTCAATATGCAAGTGATCAGCGCTACTTTAGACTCATAAATAACAGTGCTTAGAGAGAGAGAAGGGACTCTTATTCATGGATTATAACCATGAAATCTGGCCCCTGAATAGGGGGTCATGTGTCATTGTGTTGCTGCAGAAGGAAACAAATTGTGACTGAGACTCATAGTTCTTTGGGTCCCTACTTGCTCCAGGATACAGTAATCTGCCACCATCTTTCAGGAACACAATACTTTCCTCTCCATGTTGTTTCAGCTCTGCTGGTTGACAGACTGGGGGCAGAGCTAAGACTCTGCCCATTCCATGCCCCTGCCTGCCCCCTCCCAGCCAATCTGGTGGGGTGTGGAGGCAGAAGGGAAGTAGTAGACAGGAGGTACCGGTTCCCCCAACTTCACCGTGACTGGCTGTTTAGGCCACCAATATAGAAAAGTAGGGACATACCTTATATCCCCTTACTCCTTGGGGTGGGGAGATGTGGCAAGCAATACTCTTGCCAAGACACAGTAATGTATAGAACAAAATCACCAATATTAGCTAACAATCTCTATTTGCACTGTTGCCTTCTATTTTGGAATGCAAGTATATATTTTCTTCTTAGTTTATATTGAAATCAAATTGGAATAAGTCTAAAATGAAAAAAAAAAAGTCCATCTGCTGCAGTGGAAGGATACAGCATGTATACCACTGGCCTTTCTGCAGGATGACATAAATGGCCAATCCACCCACAGATTACTCCAACCAAGTTCCTGTCTTTAGACGAGAGGTGTGTTTGGAAAACCAGGCAGCAGCAACATGACTACTGACCTGGCTGTCCCAGAAGAGGAGAGATCTCCAAAGGGAAATGTCTATGCCATCTCCTCTGGTATTCTGCAGTCTTTTGATGCAGGGAGTCACCAGTGTCCTTTTCTTGAAGTCCTTAATTGAAGCAAAGTCTGGTGGCACAAATATAAAATACTTCTTAGGTGGACTTAGGAACAGTTGACATCAGAGAGACTCAGCCCCAGTGCTGACTCACTACTAGCATTAGAAGAAGTACCAGTGAGACAACCTGAAAGAGTCAACACACAAAGTCATAAGGGAACAGAAGTGCTTTTGCAGCAGTCCAAAGTGATTAGATGGTCACTGGTGGTGTAATCACTCTGTTTCTTTCCTTTCTTTATGGAGTTAGTGTGCAGAAACATAATAAAAATATTCTGCATATGTTCAGAGTGCCTTTTATGTAAGCATTTTGGAATACTTTGAAAAAAATATTTTACTAAGTCTTACGACACTACTGAGAGAGGGGTGAGGCTTATATATAAGGACCATTTCACTGACCACTGAATTGAAGCCTCCACTAGACAGCAACTGTTTAACTACAGAACAGAAAGTAATAGCTAAAAGAAATGTCAGAAAAATTCTATGTATTCAGGCAATTACTAGAGCTGAGGAAAAAACTTGCAACAAATAATTCAATAGGCAAATTTTCACATATTTTTCAGGACCCCATATTCTTAAATTCCTTTGTTCATAATTGTCCACGAATATCTTCAGTGGGAATTACAAATTATATTTGAAGATACAGTTTAATTTGAAATGGCCTTTTGGGGAATATTAAACATTAACATTTGCTTCTCATGAGCATCCATGCTAGTAAATTCTGAGTTCTCAAATATGCATAGAAACCAACTCAAAGAGATCATAAATACGGTCAAATTGAAAGTCACTTTGAAGTTCAAATGAAAATTCCCAGACTCTTTTTTCCCACTGAATTAATAGGAGTTGTGGAGGCCAGGGAGAAGATGACAAGCCATAAGGGCTGGGGGAGCAATGTACATCAAATCTCTCCGGCTCCATGGAAATTAGCCAAAAAGATGAAACAGATAAAATCTTGGGAAGAAGATGTATTAGCTTTTCTACAGAGCTTCCACATGATCCCAAGGAGCTGCTGTAACCACATGGGAGTCCCTGGCAGTGTAGCTCCAATGGACTTGTACTAGAATCCCATCAATCATGCATGTTCAGTAGCTTTACGCTACCATACCTCAGATGTGAATCATCAACATGAGCATTTCAAAATACTTCATTAATTGCAAAATGTCCTTTATGTTAAACAAGACAACCATGCTAGGTTGGAGAAGTGCAATGACCAGAAGAAAAACAAAGTAGAAAAACAGCCCACCATCATGAAACTGAAGATGTTTTTTTCTTTTATTTACTTAACTCTCATTAAACAAAACACTCCCTTGCTGAGTCTTTCTATGCCAAATGTCAGCCTTGAGTGCATCTTTCCTGGAGAGTTATAGACCCCTGAAAAATGGAGTTTATAATGGAAATGCTGACAGCTGGTTAGCAGTATTACTTGACACTGCAATAATATAGTAGTCTCTAACTACTCTAATTCTGATAGGTTTCAGAGGAACAGCCGTGTCAGTCTGTATTCGCAAAAAGAAAAGGAGTACTTGTGGCACCTTAGAGACTAACCAATTTATTTGAGCATGAGCTTTCGTGAGCTTGTAATGCAATTCCCAATCTATAGTAGGCCACATAATTTTTTGTTGTTTATGGGCCTCATTATAGGAAGAGAAATGCAAGTCCCACTGGAGAAGGCTGGCAGAAGGAAGTTCTATGTAACTTTGCTTCTATTTCACCGTTGCCTGAATGAGGGGCTGAACGAGCTAATGTGCTAATTTGGAATGAACAACATTATCAACACTCCTCAGAAAATGCATTCTGATGAGATGAGGCTCTAAATCTGATCAATCGTGCCTTCCATCTTAAGGTTTTCTGTGTAAGGGGAACATCACCCATGCCAGAACTAGAGCCATCTCTGGTGGCACACAGCGGTCATCCTGCACCTGTAATACTAACAGTCTTTAAACGCAGGGGCAAAAAAAGAAGGAAGTGAAGAATAATTTCTCAGCTGAAACTGAAACCTTCACACAGAGTTTATTTCTAACATTTAATAAGGGGAAAGTAGACAGCTTTAGACTGAATGCTCTTCAGAGCCATGCACCTTCCACGTGTGCAGCAAAAAATTCATAAGCTTGTTGTAGCGAGGTAAGGGGGTGTTTGTTATTACTAGAAAACAGAGTGTGAAGTGTTCATTCTATTAGTCTTGTTCTAGAATGGCGCTGGAGTCACACAACGCCTCTGTCCCCCTCCAGCCGCGGGGTTGCACTTGCTACAGTTTGTGCTACTAGAACAGAAAGGGAAAACAAATGAAAGTATGCTTGAAGTATTTTATAAAGAGCAAAATAAAAATACATCTTTTTTTCTAAAACCTCTAAATACATTTTTCTCACAACCTATTTCTGCAGTATTCAATTATACCCTTTGGTTTTTAATAAGTGTTTAAGTTCAGAAAAAAGTGTGTGTGTTTGTGTGAGAGAGATTATATATAAACTATATCACTTCAAGAATGCATAGTGAAATGCAATTGCTATTAATGACAGTAAGCAACAGAGGTAGATAAATATGGGTAGCTTTTAGCAAATGGGCAGCTTAGACCACTGCTGAAGATTAAAAAAAAAATAAGAGAAAAACTTTTGGAATGGAATAGTAAATAGCAGCAGAAGCAGGGCAAAGGCAAAGATACAATCAAACTGTACTGATTTTATTTTTTTTTTAAGGAGTCAAAAGATTATGACCTCGGTTTTGTTTTACCCTGCAGATTATTCAAAGCCCTTCTTGAAACCCCAAGGATCCTCCACCCCCAACATATTTCACATTTCATGTCAACCCTATGTGGGGTTGACCTTACTTTCAAAAGAGTATGCATTTCCCACAAGATCCTAGCAATGTCAATCTGCAGTCAGGGAGAAATTAATAAAAGGAGGTGTAGAGAGCTGTTCTTCCATGATAACTCACTGCACAGCCAGCACAAAACCTCTATTCCCATGGCACCAACCTTGAATCCTAAATGAGGATCCCTTGCCTGATAACACACTGTGTAAATACTAGACCTCTGCTCTGATCCAATCAAACACCTTTAGTAATTGTCAGTTAATATCCCAGCATTTATACCTAACAGAGAGCATGTTAACACCAGTACAATGCAAACTGAATGAGAGGATTATAAATGTAATATCAACTACAGTCATCATTGGTCCTCAATTTACCCCCCACTTGCACTCCACCTACATGAGTAAATGGGCTTTGAATGTGAAAATCATATTGTTTGTGTTTACAAGTGACAATACTCAATGATCACATTCACAAATGTTTTTTATGCACAAACAGGCTATATTTTGAAAATGTTTCCTATAGCCACTTTAAAGCAATAATAAGTGCCAGACTGATAGGGCACTAGTTTCCAGAACTACCTACCAAGGTGACCATTTGGGTGTATGCTTGAAGAACACTGATATTTATTGCTAGTAAAGAATGTGTCTGCTTATTAGGAGTTGGTAACTAAAAGGGAAATTCAAAACACCGGCTCTCTTGGAACTGCAGTGGTACCTGGCTATTCACTTCTGGATGTTACCGTGAAGTGTAATGACCGATAGGACCATCTAATGTTTTACTTCCCTATATATGTCCTGTTAAGGTCAGTAGGGTACTTGTGGTCAGAACTCTTAGATTTAATAATCGGTGAGCTCTTGGCAAGACACTCTCAGTAGAGGGTTCTTGATTCTAATTCACTCCCTTGGCTTATCTTCAAGTCACAGTGCAGGGTCCTTCACTTTCCCAGTAGTTTGTTGGATAGAAGCTTTGGTGGTAGGGGAAGAATGAATTATCTAGGAGAATGCTTCTTTCTATGCCTCCACACGAGGCAAATATGTATGCGTTTTCCATTAAGTTGCATACACTGGCCTTGAATATGTGTATGCCTACCTTTGTGGTTTCTCACAGTGACTACACTACATATAAATAGCAAGGAGAAAATGGCTCCTGTAACTCAAGTGGCAAACGCCCATGCCTGGGATACTAAATGTCCCAGGTGCATGTCTCACAGCTGATTATGGTACACATATGTGACTTTGGGGGTTTCTCACCAAAGTGGGCAGGGCACATTTTCTCTAAATCTGGAAGAAAGAGTAAAGGAGGTAAAGACCAGGCAACAACTGTGGAAACCTCACTATGTTACCCACTATTGTACCTCAACCCTGACCGAGAGGGGCCATCTGTATATCAACATTAAACGGCTTTTGTTCAGCATTACAACTATTGGCCCATTTGAACTGATGTATATATTGTTTGGAGTTTACATGTCTTTCCAGAATTGTTACAATGGGTTTTCAAAATTTTCAATTTTGGCTGACTATCCAAGTTTTAACATTCATTCATTCATAGCTTCCAACAGCAGAAAGAACCACTATGATCATTTAGTCTGAACTCTGATATAACACAGGCCATAGAACTTTCACAAAATATTTTCTAGAGAAGATCTTTCAGAAAAAAAATAAACCAACCAATCTTGATTTTAAAATTGTTAATGATGGAGAATCCACCACAGCCTTTGAGAAATCGTTTCAGTGGCTAGTTATCCTCACTTATTTCCAAGCTGAATTTGTCTGACTTCAACTTGGATCATGTTACATCTTTATCTGATAGACTGAAAAGCTCATTATTAAATATTTGTTTCCCATGCAAGTATTTATAGACTAATCAAGCCACCCCCTTCTTTGTTAAACTAAATAGACTGAGTTTCTTGTGTCTTGTACTGCAAGATATGTTTTCTAATCATTTAAACATCCTCACGGCTCTTCTCTGAACCCTCTCCAACTTTGCATTCTTGAATTGTGGGCAGTGGACACACTATTCCAACAGTGGTCACTCCAGTGCCAAATAGAGAGGTAAAAAAACATTTCTTCCTCTACACAAGCAAGTGTATGACCAAGCAAGTACAACTCTGTCCATTTTATGTTGTGTTAGGATGACACTTCATGCCATCAAATATAGGTAACATATAATACTTGCACAATGTGATGTGGCAAAAAGTAGGTTTAATATATAAATTAATTTTTTTCCAACTCAGACACTGTGTGGAGCAAAATGAATATGTGTAGCAAAGCAGCTGCCCTCCATTCCTTCAGTTTATTTTCCTAGTTTTTGATCACATGAAAACACTTTCTGTTGATACACTTGAAGGTCCCAGTTAGTCCATGCTAGGAGGTGCCTGCTGGAGCATCTACAACACCTCTTTATTCATGATTGTAAACTATGCAGTGTTGCACTGCCTATCAATACTTATGCTATGCCAGAATATTTTTATTCATTATATATGGTCTGGTGAGCTCTGTTTCATATGCTAGGTATTAAAAATAACACTAATATTTAGCTTTGATGACCCCTCGTGCTTGTGTTATGAGACGGCGTAAAAAACACTTCCTTATGTACTTTCTCCACACTAATCATGATTTTATAGACCTCTATCATATCCCCCCCCCCCTTAGAAGTCTCTTTTCCAAGCTGAAAAGTCCCAGTCTTATTAATAAAAAGGAGTACTTGTGGCACCTTAGAGACTAACCAATTTATTTGAGCATAAGCTTTTGTGAGCTACAGCTCACTTCATCGGATGCATTCAGTGAAAAATACAGTGAGGAGATTTATATACACAGAGAACATGAAACAATGGGTGTTATCATACACACTGTAAGGAGAGTGATTACTTTTTTCATGTTCTGTGTGTATATAAATCTCCTCACTGTATTTTCCACTGAATGCATCCGATGAAGTGAGCTGTAGCTCACGAAAGCTTATGCTCAAATAAATTGGTTAGTCTCTAAGGTGCCACAAGTACTCCTTTTCTTTTTGTGAATACAGACTAACACGGCTGCTACTCTGAAACCAGTCTTATTAATCTCTCCTCATATGGAAGCTTTTCCATACCCCTAATCAATTTTGTTGCCCTTCTCTGTACCATTTCCAATATATTGTATCTTTTTTTGAGATGGGGTGAGCAGATCTGCACACAGTATTCAAGATGTGGACATACCATGGACTTATATAGAGTTAATATGATATTTTCTGTCTGATTATCTATCCCTTTCTTAATGATTCCCAACATTCTGTTCGTTTTTTTGATTCCTTCTGCACATTAAGTGGATGGTTTCAGAGAACTATCCACAATGACTCAGAGATCTCTTTTGTGAGTGGCAACAACTAATTTTGACCCCATCGTTTTATATGTATAATTGGGATTATGTTTTCTCATGTGCATGACTTTGCATTTATCAATATTGAATTTCATCTGCCATTTTGTTGCCCAGTCACCCAGTTTTGTGAGATCCCTTTGTAACTCTTTGCAGTCTGCTTTGGACTTAACTATCTTGAGTAGTTTTGTATCATTTGCAAATTTTGCCAACCCACTGTTTACCCCTTTTTCCAGATCATTATGAATATGTTGAGCAGCACTGGTCCTAGTACAGACCCTTGGGGGACACCATTATTTACCTCTCTTCACTCTGAAAACTAACCATTTGTTCCTACCCATTGTTTCCTGTCTTTTCATCAGCTACTGTTTTTTTGCCATTTCAATTAGGTACAGCACTGTTCTTCACTTCCTGCCCTCTCCTACTCTGAGACTTTATCCTGCAATCTTTTCCCCAGACTATCATCTATGAGACCACTTGCATAAGTAAGGAAAAAAGTTTGTACACTCAGCACATTGGATGTAAGATTAGGACTTTCTCTTGGATCTGGACCATGCAGTTATACAGTGTGATCCTGCACTATTTTATCTTTGACTTCATTGGGTATAGGATCAAACCCTTAAATATTTGTCATCCTACAGCTGACTGCATTTCAATGGTATGTTAACTGATTCATATTTTCATAGAAAGTCCAATCCTGCATTTGCTTTGGCAGGTGTGTAACACAGCAGAAAGCACTTGAAGACCACATGAGTTCCACCTGTGGACAATGTTAATAGACTTTATTACACTGATGCCCAGATTACAAGATTTTTTTTTTAATTGGAGCATCTTTCTGTAATGAGGATGGAGTTAGTACAATGTGATGTTTAATACATGCCCAATGTAATGGGATCTTGAAGAGATCATAAAAGATCAAATACTAGTTTATATTCCTAACAATAGCATTACTTCCTTCCTGTAGAAGGAAAAACAAAGGCACAAACAATTTACTGAAAACTTGGACAGCAGGTCACATTCAAATATTATTGCTTTTAAATAAATTCATGCAAAAATATTTTAGGTGCTGAATACTTTACTTTGATTAATAAATATTTTATTAGATTCAACCACAAATGCTATTTAAACATGTGATAAACCTGAATAATAATTTGCCTGCAACACTTATCAGCACAAAAAACAGATCACGAGAAAAAAAACAGTAAAAGTGCAAGCCTTGCATAAGATCTGAAAGTAAAATCTTAGATGAGGCACAGAATCCATAATAACCTTCATTAAGGTTACTACTGAAAATTGATTGGGATCTTTCAATGCCCTACTTTTACTACTGCTGTCCTTTCATCTTAATTTGAATGAAATCTTCACGGGCTTCCCCACCCCCACCCCCAAACTGATAATTATATGAAGAAAGAATGTGACAGACTCATACATGAACTCCTCACATGATAATTTTCTTCCTGCATTGTTCTCCCTTCTGAATTGGTTTTCTTCCATTAAAGCAGATTCTGCCCATAACTGTCAGGCTACTTACAAAGCAATTTCAGGAAAGAGTTTTTGGGTCAGTCAGCTTTGACCATTTTGGTTTTTGTTGTTTTGAGTGAGAGCTGGGTATGTGACAGGCTGACATGATTACTGCTGTGTTTTGTCCTGCCTTTTTAAGCTTATCTGCAAGACACACTGACTCTGAGACCCTGCACTGCTAACAGACTGACAAAACCCATCCTGTTAGTGACTGATTACTCTCACTAGCAGGAGGTAGAACTGATCAATGAATGGATAGACTTGTCAGAATTTTTTTGGGACCTCTGTGATATAGTACGGAGCAGGTGTAACAGCAGAAAGAAAAGCAGTGTAGGGCTCTATTCCTACTTCTTTTATGTGCATGTCCAGGCTCTTATTTTCTGCTGTTGGTGGCTTTTCACCATGGCTTGATAAGTAGATCATTCTTTTTCTGGAAAACTAAATTTAAAGTGATGATATGCAGTAATTTCATTGATACCAGCCTGGACCTTATGGCATTTACTCTTAATCCTAACAAACTTTATTATGTAATTGCCTAAAAACAGTATTTCACCCTATTGAACAGAAAGGAGTTCTTGTAAGAGTTCAATTTCATGGTGAAATTAGCAGTGCCTGGTTAATCAAAATATTTTAATGATGTGAGGGGTTGCTACAGGGAGGAAGAACTAGGAGATTTCCATTGACTTAGATGGGCTTTAATTAAGGCTCTAGGAGTCATTGTAAACTAAAGCACAGGATGAGACCTCAGGTGATCTGGATCTTTTACAGGTTTTGCCCCAGATTTCCTGCATAACTTTGGGTAAATTCCAGGCTAACTACAGCATGGCCATCTATCTAAATATTATTGTGAATCTCATGCTGTTTGGTGAGAGATTTCATGCAAATCTCAGCTTTCATTTTTTTAAGAGTAATTTTTGAGTCCTCATGGTTGTAGGGAAAAGCTTGAAAAACATGAAGTGAGTGAGTCCTTAAGGCTCCGAAGCCAAAAAGCAAATACAAAGAATCCCAAAGTTTAAAAAAACAGAAGAAAAAGAGGAGGTTACTTACCTGAAACTTGAGGTTCAAGATGTGCGGTCCCTATCTGTAGTTTACTGTGGGTTACACATGTGCAACATGTGCCTGGAGCCAGAGAATGTGAAAGTAGCGTTGATTGGTCTATGCATGCACTCAGGATCACCTCTTGCTTCTGTCGAAGGAGATAAAAGGCAGGGTGGACCTATCACCTCTCCAGTTTTTTCTCTACCTTGAATTAGATCAGGACCAAAGCAGAGGGAAAGGAGGACAATTAGTGGAATAGTGATAGGGACCACACATTTTGAAGAACCTTCAGTCACAGATCAGTAACCTTCTCTTCAAGTGATGGTCTCTATTGTATTCCACTCTGGGTGTTTGACAAGCTGTACCTAAGTAAGAGAAAGGCGGAAGAGATAGAGGATAGGGCTGAATGGAGGACCGCTGTCCCAAAGGGGACATCAGCAGAGGAGTACTGTCTCACAAATGTGTAAATGGAGCCACATGTGGCTGCTTTACTGATGTTAAGGAGGGGTACTTCCTGATGTGATGCCACAGTTGTTGCTTGTGCTCTGGTAGAATAAGCGGGGTGAGAAGGGGGCAGAGAAAGTTTGATAGCTGATATAGTAGAATGCAGTCAGAGATCTATTTGAAGATTCTGAGTTGAGAGGCATGCCCCCTGATTCTTTCTGCTATACTGACTAATAGTCTTAGGGATTTCCTGATTGGTTTTGTTCTTCGCAAGTAAACGCCCAAAGCCCGGCAAACATTAAGGGAGTGGAGTCTTTGTTCCCCTGGAGAGTGTGGGGTTTTGGGGAGAACACAGTTAAGTGAATTGATTGGTAAAGGTGAAATTCTGAAACTACTTAATGGGTGAATTTGGGTTGTAGTTGCAAAGAAACCTTATCCTTATGGAATATAGGGTAAGGACAATCAGCCATCATCACTCCAAGCTCTCCAACCCTTCTAGCTGAGGTGATGGCTGCTAGGAAAGCAGCCTTCATGGAAAGGAGAGAAAGTGAGCAAGAAGCTAAAAGGTTCAAAGGGGGCCTTGTGAGTACTGAGAGAACAATGTTCAAGCCCCACTGAAGAGCAGACTTCTGAATAGGAGGGAAGATTTTGAATAGGCCTTTCCAGAATCTATTGGTCAGTAGATGTGCAAAGACTGAATAGCCCTGAGAAGGTGGATGGTATGCACTGATTTCCACCAAGTGGACTCACAAAGAGTAAATTGGCAAGGAGAGGACATAGTCCAACATCAGAGGAATATCTGTAGTTTCTGGGAGAATGTCTCTGATGTGCCCAAGAAAAGTGCTTCCATTTAGGTAGGTAACATCTTCTAGTAGAGTTCTTTTTTATTGTTAGAAAGGATGTCTCGCATGACTGTGGAGCATGAACATTCTAAGGACAATGCCCATCCAAATACCAAGCCCAGGGGGGGAGTATATGCAGATCAGGATGCTTGATCTTGCTGTTCCACTGGGTCAGCAGCTTGGGAAACATTGGGAGGATGTTTGGTAGTCAGAATGTCATGCTCTGTCAGGATGATGTGTGCTCTGTCCTGCTGGGTTTTGCATAGAACTCGTGGCAGGGTCGGTAACAGAGGGGAAGCTTACTTGAAGTGTTTTGACCAAGGAGGGAGAATGGCAATCTAGGGGTCCTCTGGAGCAATATGTGATGCATTTGCTCTTTGCTTGAGAAGTGAACAGATCTCTGATTGGGGTTCACCACAGATTTAAAATATCACAGAATAGCAAGTCATGGTGTTGTCAGCTGTGGTTGATTGTGAAATGTCTGCTGAAGGAGTCTGCAAGTACATTTTGCTTCCCCAGAAGATAGGCTGCCTACAAGGTGATGAGATTGCTGATACACCAGTTCCAGGGACTGACTGCTTCTGCACATAGGGAAATGGATCTCACTCATCCCTGCTTGTTTATGTAGAAAACTGTCAATGATGTCTGACATTATAAGGACATGGTCAGTGAGAAAGTACTCACATTCCTTCAGGATTTCTTGCCGTTCCAGGATATTAGCATACATCCTGGTCTCCTGAGACATTCAGGTTCTGTCTGCTGTGTGGCTGTTCATTTGGGCTCCCCAACCTAATAGGGATGTATCTGTAATAAAGTTCCTGTCCAGATAGGAAGGGAGAAAGGAAACATCCATGCATACCTGATGAGGATTTGTCCACCATATCAGGGAAGGTGCTATCTTAGTCAGAACTATTACCACAAGGTTCATGGAATGGCAGATTGCTGAGTATACCAACTGCAGCCACATTTGAAGGCAATGAAGGTGGAGTCTTGTGAACTGAGTGATATAGGTACATAAGACCATGTGACCTAGGAGAGAGAGAGATGTATGTCTTGATCGGTACTCAAGGGTTGCTTGTGATCTGATGGTCTGGAACCTGACCTTGATCAGGTATGCTTATGCTTTTACAGTGATAAAAATTCAAGGTGGCCCCAATGAAGTCCAGAGATTGTGTGACAGTGAGAACAGATTTTTTGGTATTTCGGTGACTCCCAGTGAGAATAGGTGGTGTATCATGATAGAACTTGGTATGTAGGCTTCCATGTTCTATTGCTCCTCTCTGCTGTATGTTAAACACTTGTTTGAGAATACTCTTGTGAGAGCGGCCTTCTGAAAGGATATGGAGAGGGGCGTTTAGGAGGAGCTAGAGATGCAAACTCTATCAAATAACCAGAGTGGATGACGTTCAGCCCCCATTTGTCCATTGTTATTGCACTCCAGGTGTTGACAGACTGCTTGACGAACCCCAGATGGTGTGTGGGGTGGGGAGGAAGAGTCAGGAGGTGCTGGGCTTAGTGTTCTCAGCTCTCAAGCTCTTGTCAAAAATAACATCTAGCCAGGGGCTTAGATTGAGATTCTGAGCCTGTTGCAGAGGGTGGGTGAAGTAGGACTTTTGAACTATCTGTCTTTTGTGAAATAGTTCATAGGGCCTCTGATGGAAAAAAAAAACTGCTGAGCCATACCTTTAGGTCTGAATTGGTGGGCAGTGAAACTTCCTCTTAGGGACAGGCATATATATCTCCAGTGAGCAGATGGTAGCCATGGAATCCTTCAGGGTACGGAGGGACTCAGTCTTCTGGTTGAAGAGGTTAGATTCATTAAAGGGGAGGCCCTCGATGGTATTCTGGACTACCTTTGGAAACCCTGATGCATGCAGCCATGACTCCCTGCACATGATGATGGCAGTAGCCATAGCTCTAGAAGAAGTATCTGTGGCATCAGTGATAGATTGGAGAACAATGCTGGCTATCAGTTTGCCTTCGTATATCAGAGAGTTTTGAAACAAGCTCTGTCCTGCTGAATAAGGCTGACAGTAAACTCTGCAAAGTTGACATAGTTCAGAAAATCATATTTAGACATTAGTGCCTGATAATTGGCAGGAACTGGAGGCTAGATGATGAGAAGACCTTTCTTCTCAAACTGATCCAAGTGTTTTCCTTCTTTATTGGTAGTAGACTAGGGGTGTTGCTGTTTAGACCTTTCAGATGTGGCTGGACTACCAGTGAGATGGGAGGGAGTGAGAAAACAAAAATCCCACTCCTTTGGTTAGCACATAGTAACACTTCTCCACTCTTTTTGGGGAGGAACTGCAGGTAGCAGGAGTATGCCGAACCGGCACAGCCCTGGCTCCATCCTGGCTCCAGTATGGCTTCATTAACAGGGAGAACTATTCTGTTGGATCCAGATGACTGGATAATATCTAAGAGTTTGTGCTGGGAGTCCTAGTTTTCTTCAAGAAGTATTTGAAGTTCTCCAGCAACTCTGTGAAGAAAGTCCTGGAACTGTATGAAGTAATCAATGGGGGTGGAGACGTAGGAATCACTGCTTCATCCAGAGATGAAGACAGCAGTCTCACTGGTTCCAGTGGAATTGCTGGTTCTGGTGCATAATGTTCATCCTCCTCTTTTGTCAGATCCAGGGGCAGATCTGAGTATCCCCTTACAGGGGAGGCAAAGGGTGACTCCCTAGCAGATTGGATCGACTCTGGTCCCAAGGCCCCCAAAACAACCCTAGAGGGCTCAATATGTGATCCTGGGAGGCCCCCATGTCATAGGGTATCAATGGCTCCAGGTTAGATGAGAAGGAGGTTTGTCCCAAACTGATGCAGGTCTTTGAGCACTGGAGGATGATAAAAACGGTTCATTGGGTGGTTCAGAATTTCCTGATGAAGAGAAGGCTGATTCGAATACCAGTGATGGTACTGGTTGGAGGGAAGTTGTATTCTGAGTGTGGGACAGGTGACAAACTCCTTCCAGCAGCTGACTCCTTCCATGGCATTATTATGTCTCTGGAGACAGAGGGACCTGATGGGGGTGGGAGGAATACCAGATCCTGGAGAGCAAAAATGTCCTGTGGAGTGGCAACGGATTCAGATCTCCCCTGTGTGAGAGAGGTTCTACTTGTTCCACCTGCCAGAGCCAGTGAGGAAGGTGGTGACCAAAGCTGATGGTGATCAGACTTTGTTGGTGCTGGTGTATCTTGGGGTTTGGGAGAATGATGGCACCAATAGAACACGGTCTGGTATTAATGGAGTCCAATGCTATTTGTCATGCCTCTGGGACTTAGGACATACTAAGTCTTCATAGGCCAAGCTGATGGGCTTGTTTACAGCCAAATCTGACTTCTTTGAAGTGGATTTAGAGAGAGAGTCTCATGCTTACGAGAGTGCTTCTTGACTTCCCAACAAGACCCCACAGTGGAGTCTGTGGAGGTAGATTCTCCTGCACCAGAATTGCACTTCACAGCAGGAGGCACATTCCTTGCTGAATCAGGGAATGTACAGGAATGGGAGGTTCCCCAGCCTGGGTCCCATTGCAGCCTTCTCCATGAGGTATTTGCAGAGATGAAGTTCCCCCCCTTCTCGGGTTCAGTTTTGGAACAATAGGCAGATACTGCACCTTGCTGCAGTGTGGGCTTCCCAAGGCAGTACAGGCAGCTCTGGTGGTCGCTACTGAACAAGAAGGATTGCAGGCAGGAAGCACTGAGTTTAAAGCCCAAGTCCACAGCATAGTCTGGTACCCAGAGTACAGAGGAAGGAGATGGTTCCCCCAGAAGACTAATCTAAGCATTAAAGCTAAAAGCTATTAAAACTCTATACACATGAGATAATTTTGATAGGACAAAGACTAAGCTGCAAATACTGAAGGTTCCAATCCAGCCCATGCGGCAGTGAGAAGGAACTAGAGAGGCGGTCAGTTGACCCTGCCTTTATCCCCTTGGACGGTGGCGTGAGATGAGCCAGGATGTAGCTGTGGACCAACAACACTACTTTCAAATTCTCTGGATCCAGATGCATGTTTAACTCACAGTGGGATACACTAGGGACCATCACTCAAAGAAGAGCCATTGATATCTAAAAAAAAAAAAAGAATTGTGTGTGTGTGTTGTGGGGGGGACGGGACTCCTGATTTTTGAATGCTTGAAGTTGGCAAAACTGCAACTCATTAGTTGAGATGGATCAGAAGCAAAACACTGCCTCTGAATCACATGTAGTTTCTGGAAAGCTGGGATCCAGGTCCACACTTCATGGCTCAAGATCCATCTCTACTCAAGCTGTGCAAATAAAGGTAATTCAGTTTTGTGGAAGATTTAGACATTTGAAATTTGGTCTCATCCCTGGTGGCTGTGATTCCCCTTACCAGGGCTATTAGTGCTTCTGAAGCTTGCCAGGTAGAATGAAAGGGAGCTGGGACCCTGAAAGCCCTGGAAGCACAGGCTGAGAGTTTGGGAGCCAATGCTCCCAGGGTCCAGCTATCATTCCACCTGGCAAGCTTTGGACGCGCCAGTAGCCCTGGTATCTCTGGGAGCTAGCTCTATGGCAGCCTGCTACACAAGCTGTGGAGGAGCCAAGAAGCCTGGGAACTTAGAAGCTGGTGTCCCCAGCGCTCCAAGCCCTTGGGTCCCTATCAGTGCACCTGGCAGGCTGCTAAGGAGCTGCACACGCCAGCAGGAAAGAAACCAGCCTGATTTCTGACAGAAACCTTCCTGCTTCCATTGGACTTTCATTTAAACAGAACTGGAAAAAAAAACATTCTCAAATGGAAAAACATTCCATTGGAGAATATCTGGCCAGCTCTTCTCTCTGCTCACTAGGAGCAAAATCCATGCTACACCCCCACTAATCTTGAGGAATGTGTTTGCAGCAGTGGGGCTTCACAGCAGCTGAAGTTGTGTGTAAAGACATTCTATCTCTTCCAAGCTGCAAAGTGCAACATTTCACAACCACCACTACAGCCCTAGAGCTGCCCAACATGCCAGGGCTGCTTCTCTTCAGGAGAAGATCCACTGTGTGGGTTCACTGTGTGGAAAACCTGCTAGTCTTCCTCCTATTACTCCCCAAGGCCAGTACAGACCTACCCCGAACAAACATCACTAGACAGGGATCTCCTGCAGAGCTGACCCAGTCGGGGTGTATGTGAATCATTTGTTAATGTGCTCAAATCCCAACAGCCTCACAGACAGTGGAGACACATCATTTCTAAAGTCCCGTCTAAGGGTATATCTACACTGCAATTGGGGTGTGACTGCAGCACAAGTGGACATACCCAAGTTAGCTTTGATACAGCTACCTCCACTAACACACCACAGGTGGCAGCATGGGCTGTACAAACTTGCCCAGGACCAAAAGTGTGTACTTAAGCAGCTAACCCATGCTACCACATGAGCTGCCTCGGTTTAAGCTCACTATATCCAAGTTAGTTCAATTATGTCTATACATGCTATGATCACACGTATCACATGTGGACATACCTCCAATTGCCATGGAAGAGGGAGACCTATAGAAGTGAAGGGGAGCTGGATTGCACTCTACCGCACTTGTTCTGTAGGATAAGTAGAAGTCTGTGCTCTATAAATAAACAGAGACTTTCATATCCCAGAGCTGTCAACATGACATCTTCCACAAGCACTGAATTCACATTATCTATTTATTTTTAAAAGTGCAAGTAAATGAGAATGAATGGGACTGAAGTATGTGATAATTACCTTTCCTGTTCTCTTCTTATTCTTCGGTGTTTGAGGTAACGAAGCAGATCCTGGCAGTTCATTAAATTGTGAGGGTTATACTACAGCTCTCAGTCATGGATTCAGATTGGGATTCCAGTGTTGATGTCACTCAAGCAAATCCTAATGAAGGGGAAAAAAAGATTGGATAAATTAAAGAAATTGAGTGATCCGAGGTAATGTTTTCTCCCAACAGCTTTTTAAGAGACTAAGTACTTCCCGCTTCTCTCAAAATAACCACAGCAATGTTTACTCTTGTTGATTTCATATGTATGGTCCAAGACATATAGGGTATATCTGCACTTCAGTTAAAAACCTGCCCCTGAGCTCAGACTAAGGGGCTGTTTAATCACCATGTAGACATTTGGGCTTGGCCTTGAGCCTGGGCTCTAGGACCCTGCAAGGTGGGTGGATCTCAGTGTTAATCAATAGAATGCAGGGCAGGAAATCCTCTTCAGGACAGGGTTCCAGGACTTCGTTTACAACTCTATACAAATTAACGTCCTCTTCAGACAATGTGAAAAGCCACATACAACCTGCAAATTTAAATGTGGGTGTTTGTCATCCCAAGTGATAATATATGGCCCTGGACCTCTTTCTCTCTTAAGGGACAGCACTCTGGAAACAAAGGGAGAAGGCAGGAAAGGCGGGGAGGAGGGGGAGAACAGCAGAGAGAGAAGTGCTGGGTGACTTGATGGGAGCTGCAGTTGAAGGAGAGGGACCACAGCCAGAAGTCTGGATGTTATGTGCCTAAATATATTGGTGAGCCAATAGAATTAAACCAGAGCGGCAACAGATTAGGGGATGGGGAGGGATATGTCCCTCCACACAGCTGTAGGAGTAGTGCATTTTTACACTCTGTTTTCATGAACTGAAGTCAGGTTACAGGTAAAATGAATGTAGTTAGATCTATCCGGTCTGACTACACATCATCAAGCCTGCAGAGTATGCGTTACACCTTGTGACCTAGAGATCAAATAGGGAAAGAACAGAGAGGAAGAAAGTGTGACCTGTTCACACACATGAAATGTTTAGTAACTCACTATAGGGATTTTTAGACAGAGCATCAATTTCCCAATGACCTAAGAGCAAAAAGCACTAGCTATCACAAAATACAAAATGTGTTTTAGTTGGATGTAGAATGGACATATGTAAATAATGGTGATATTATGCAGCAGAATATAAACGTAATTCTCATAATAGGGAATCCAGGTAGGATATTACCAAATCATCTAGTGCCATCCAGTGTAACAGACAGCAGCCAAGGGCTTGAACAATTTTCTTGATCTGGATGAATCATGACCCCAATAAACTTTGTTTTTATAATTGTTGATCATCTATCAGCTCCCCCCCCCCATATTTGCTTAGATAAACAGAAAAAAAAAACCCTACAAGTATCTGGGTAACCCTACATGCTACAGGTCGGTCATAAGCTACAATGAAGTTTCCTTATGGCTAAGAAAAGGATGGAGAACATATTGTGGTCTCCTTACTGCGGATATTGTTTATATTTTGATAACACCGGGAGGCCTCAGCTAACATTGGTGCCCCATTTTGATGGGCAGTATGCAAACTGAGTAGGAGTTGGGGTAAGCCCATGCCTACACTACAAGCTGGGGGTGCGATTCCCAGCTCAAGTGGACATACTTGTGCTAGCTCTCCATTGCGTTAGGATGCTAAATGGTAGCATAACTGTATGGTAGCTGGGCAGCAGAAGTAATGGCACCATGCTAGCACAAATCTGCCTGAACTCTGTGGGTACATACTCAGGGCTACTAGCACACATAGCCACTGCCCATGCTACCACAGCTACACTACTATTTTCAATGTGCTAGCTTAGATGAGAGCTAGAACAGCTATGTCTACACAACCTGGGAATCACACTCTTAGTTTTAACGTACTAAGAGTAAAACAGTCCCTGCTCCCCGGACTCTGCAGTGTAAATAGACGAGTGGTAGGAGAAAGGTGGTATTATTATCCACATTTTACTGAGAATGGAGGCACAGAGAAATCAAGTGACTTGCCCAAGGTCACACTGGAGATCTGTAGTAGAATCAGCCTTCAGAATCCCATGCCAGTACCGTAACCACAAGACCAGGGACAGGAAAAAAAACTGGTCTGATGGAAGAGGAATATCAACTCTACATTTTGCTAGGGTTTATGCCATTGACTTGTTATCTTTTGTGACAAAGTTCCTCCACTACCTTGGTGGGTCTTGTGCTTATTGGCAGATTTGCTCACCTTGGAGCTTCACAGCAGCCCTCAGTTTGGCTGTTTTCATGAACCCACAGTCCAGGTCAACTCCTCCTGTGTCTGACCAGGAGTTGGGAGGTTTGGGGAACCCGGGCCTGCCCTCTACTCTGGGTTCCAGCCCAGGGCCCTATGGAATGCAGCTGTTTAGAGTCCCTCCTGGAACAGCTGTGCGACAGCTACAACTCCCTGGGTTACTTCCCCTTGGCCTCCTCCCAACACTTTCTTTATCCTCACCATAGGACCTTCCTCCTGGTGTCTGATCGTGCTTGTACTCCTCAGTCCTCCAATAGTATGCGTTCTCACTCTCAGCTCCTAGCACCTCTTGCTCCCAGCTCCTCACCCACGCACTGCAAACTGAAGTGAGCTCCTTTTTAAATCCAGGTGACCTGATTAGCCTGCCTTAATTGATTCTAGCAGCTTCTTGATTGGCTGCAGGTGTTTTAATCAGCCTGTCTGTCTTAATTGTCTCCAGAAGGTTCCTGATTGTCCTGGAACCTTCCCTGTTACCTTACACAGGGAAAAGGGACCTACTTAGCCTGGGGCTAATATGTCTGCCTTCTATTACTCTCCTGTAGCCATCTGGCCCGACCCTGTCACACTTTATGTTCCTGATCACAAAAATCAAAGCATCCAGATAGTGAAAATGGTATAACACAACCATGGGGAATAATTAGCTTTGTTAACAAGAAAACTCTAAATACTAGGGCTGATGAAATACAATTGTGTCTTCAGATCTCCAGTGCAAACCTCACAGGTCATTTCACAAAGAAATAGTAAGGGCTAAAAGATCACAGTGGTACATTAAAAACACATGTTTTAAGAATCAAAATATATCCTTTCAGACATTTTGGTGTTTATCATTTAATGGACCGTCGAGCAGTTATTTACAGGACCACTGAGGTAACAAATTCAATATCTTTTAATACTAAATGGAAGTGAAATGATTTCTGCCATTAGAGCCATACATGACTGATTGCTAAATGGTACATGCTTTTCCTCAGTAGTATATAATGACCTCCCCATAATACAACAGCTATGTAATAACAAATGGTCAAGTCAGATTTCCAACTGGGGATGCTGATGCTGCATGACAAGCTATAGAAATCTTAGTGCAATGAAGAATTGTATCAAATCCAGATAAGAATATTGAAAAGCACTACAATAAAACCGAACAACACTATTTTTATATCCATAGAGGCTGTCACACAGACATGCTTAAGATATTTCATTTTAAATGGTTGCAGAACTATAGCAACACAGAAGGTATAGCACTGCCAAATGTTGATAAAAAGGAAGGCACATACAAGAGTGAGATCAAGGACATATTAATTGCAGTTATAGTGAGGAAACCAAACAGTGAAAGGATTAGATTTGACTTTGTGATGAATAATGAAATCTTAAAAACTGGCAGCACTGCACAAATAGTATGGTAAATTGGGCATATTTTTACAACACATAAGGCTTTCTCTGAAAGGATGACTGACGGTATGTGATTTTCTTTTATGGACAAAATGTAAAAGCTATTAGAAGAAAACATACATTTTAAAAACAATCATCTTAGGAAGAAAAAAAAAGGATACAATTTAGTATCTGTCCCTTTTCAAGAAGGATCTCTTGAATCATCATTAAGAACCATCAAACTTTCACAAATATACAGTACATAGGTATGGAAATGCCTTATTTTTGCTTTTGTTACAATGCAGTGCTGAGGACCAGTACAGAACTCATGCACATTTAAATCCCAGTTAAGCTCCCAAAATACAACATAAGTGGAATGCAACCCGTGTGTTGGCTCTCTACACAAGGAAGAATTCACTCTAAACAATCTTTTAACAACAAATGAAACAAACAATTAATACTGAAGTTTAATAAATTATTTAATTATACTTTATTCAACAAATTTAGCTTCTTTCTCTTAGAAGAATGTCCTCAAACAGATCTCAGATTTGTTAAGTGCAATAGCTAGATGACATATTTCAATAATATTTACTTTCAGGATTTCTAGTCACTATTTGATATGTGAAATTTGAGATGCATTGCTTGTTTGCAATTGGTCACAGAAGTCAAATGGCATTGTTTCTGTTGTGTAACTGGATAAACATATTAGATAGCAACAATGTAGTTAGAAACTTATGAGGTGTTTTGCTGGTGCCAGGAATCAGTGGGTCCCAAATAACTATTTTTTTTAAGTTTTTACTTTACTTTTGCTTTTAATTTCTTAATGCCTGCCCTCTCAGTTACCTAGTACCTCTGGCTTTTCTAAAGCAATTTGAGAGGTTTCTACCAGTTTGGAAAGTCTGAGTATCTCTAGCTATGAAGACAGGTTGGTATTAGATTTATAGCATGATCAGTATTTGACCTATTGTGATGGACGATAGTACATTTCTGGGGCATGCAATACGAAGATGAGGTGGAAGATCAGATTTTCTGACCTGGTCTCTGCGCAGGATGCAAGGATTAACAGTGCAAATCCAGACACAGGTGCAGCTAATTAACTATCAGGAGATCAGTTTGGAAGATAGAAGAAGAACAGAAAGAAGAAGAGAGTTACTGGAATTGGGTCTAGCTGGGCAAATCCAAGTACAAGCACTTGGAATTATTTGGTTACAAGGAGCAGCGAGAGAGCCAGAAAAATACTCAGTGGAAACAGGCTGCCTGTGGAGAGATGCCATCTAGAATGTCTCTGAATTGGTGTAGCTTTGTATCGTGAGGAAAAGAGTTTAATTTCAGTGTTTAAAGTTACTTGTGTCAGAGGGAAGAAACTTAAAGGTCTGTTTTGGCTGGGTGGTACTCTGGGGAGAAGTAAATATCCTTGTGAAAGACAGTGGGAAGAGTTCAGGGCACAGAGTTGGGTCCAGATCCTCCAATATATTTAGGCACCTAACTCACATTGAATTCAATAGGTGTTAGACACTGAAATACCTTTTGAGGTTTTGGGCCTTGATATCTGCCTTGTTTGTTGAGCACTAAGAGGAACTCTGTGTTATCACTATCAGCACTATAAAAGTACATCCAGATGTAAATGGTCACAGCACCGTTAACTTCAATAAAGTTATGATAATTTACACAAGTGTAGGATCAGGCCACCAGTATTTTATTTGGATAGGAATGAGATATCCCTGCCACACTAGAATACGCTGACACAAAATCGAGACCATCTAAGTATTCAAGGTCCAATTTTGTTGTCAGAAAACTGTATATGGACCCATTTCCTATTGACCTAAATGAGGGTTGGAACCATATATGAGTGTAAGAGGAGAATCAGTAAGTAAGTAATGGTGTAGCTAATTTACAAAGGATACAAAATATTTCACTATTTAAGTAGACTGAGGCTGTGATTAGCAATTGTCCACTGGTGTCATCAATAACAACACTGCTATTGTACTCTAGTCTAGTCTTCTATTAGTGTTAATACAAGATTTTTTACTGAAATCACACACACACACACACACACGCATTTCCTTCTTGACTTTCAATTTCATTTATTTTTAGCTTCTGGTTGAATTTAGTGTGTGTGTAATATGCAGAGAAATAGAGAAAAGAAAATCCAAAGCTCTCTCCACAGAACTGGGGAGGTATAGCAAAAAAGTAAACACATTCATTGTTTTACAAAGAAGAAAGTATTGACTAGCTCCTGAGGAATGGAGTGTTGTGATGAAAATGAGGCTGCAATGGAAATAGAATGAGAAATAGGATTTGCTCTGGGGTGAACTGAACAAACCTATCAGACTACACACCTAACTGGCAGCAGCCCCATCAAACAAATTCCTGATGACTACATAATATAAAATAAAGATAGAAGGACTGGGGAATAAGAAAAGCGAAAAGAACGGAAAAGAAGCTGCTAAATGAAAGAGAACTGTTTCTGCAAAGGTCAGTAAAGGATAGGATTAGTTTGGACTAAGCCCATATTACAATGTAATTTGCAATATTTTCAAACACTTCTGAAAAAGCATTCCTTGCTACTTCTAATACAAGCTCTGAGCCATAACTATCTAAATAGGACAGAGTGGGCATTAAAAGTTCATAGGGCTTGATATTACCTGGTTAAAAAATGAGCCCCTATTGAATTTTGCTTTGTTACTAACCTTTATTAGCCTTGTAGCCAACGGTGATTAAGGTATTGTGGCATATCTGTCAGCATGCATGGAGATTACTAGTAAATGCGCTTAAAAGTCTAGGAGCCAAAAGCTACAACCCAAAGCCAGGAATACTAATTCAGGCTTCATTCAGTATAAACAGTCAAAGGGATGGATAAAGCATGCTGTCTCCTTTTGTTGGCATATTTATGTATCATTTTGCTCTCACCTTTTTTGGCATGTAATTAAGGCAACAGAAAATAGTACAAGTTTTTAGATTATTCTGAAAGATGGGAGAAGCTGGATGAACCCCTGTAGCCATTTGTAACATACTATATGCTAATTGGAATGCCTTTTCCTCAAGCTTCTGAAAGACATGTTTGAAAACTCACCATTAGAGTTGGGCAAATAATTCTCTACCCAGCAACTGTAGCTCCTTTGGCATGTTATATCTGAACATGCATAATTATTTTTAAAACACGGTTAGCTTTTGAAATTGTTTGAATCTTTAGTAAGAACAAATTAGTCCTGGCTCTTAACCCAAAACTGTTCACTGAGCATAGTTAGTATTTGCAGTTCACTATCTGAGTTGTGTGTGTGGTCACAGGGTGTTTCTGTTCTCTGACTACATGACCTAAACGTAATAAGCTACATCCCCTTCTGCCTAAAATGATTTTTTGTTTTGCTCAAAACAAAATTCACTCTGTTATTAAATGGATTTTGGCTACAGCTCAAAATATACTTTCAGCAAACATTCATATTAACCAAATTTTTCTCACATGAATGCTTTCAAAAGGTGAACAATAAAGGGCACAATCATGATGAAATTGAAATTCCATTTAGAAGTCCCTGAATGCATGTGAATAATCTCTCTCATTATTTGTCCATCCCTATTGAGCACTACTGTTTGGAATAGATTGGGGAAAGCTTGGCAACATAAGACAGACCTGTCCTTTAACTGATCTTGCTACCAAAGCTAGAATTGCCAGGGAGTATCATCCATGCTGAGATTGCTCAGAAGTTCTTTTCCAGTGTTGTGCTATTATTGACCTACTATAATGGATTGCCTTATGTAAAAAGTATCTCCACTGACACACACAAACAAAACAAAAACAACTACACAAAAGAAAAACAAAACAAAACAAAAAAAAACACTACATGCATAGATCTTTTCTGGGTTTTCAAAACAACAACAACAACATTTTGTACTCTTGCCTTCCAATTTTGGCGCAAACGGAAATTTGTTGTGAATTTATTTTATTTATTTTTTTAAAGTCATACTATTTTCAGGATGTGGATTTTTGCCATTTTCATCATGAAGAAAAAATCTGGCAAAGGCAAAACATTTGTCATAGATTGAAATCAGACACGAAAATGAGTCTTCACTCGCAAATGTAAAAAATAAGTTTGGTAGTTGTGAAGACTTTCAGACTCTTGTACAGTCTCAATAGCACTCACAGCTACCACTGATATTGTGCTACCTGTCACAGAGATCTTTAAAGGCAAAGTATGGGCAGAACTACTCTTACAAAGACTCAGCCTTTAAGGCCAGATAATTAGGGTGACTGTGGGTCCTACCTTACAGGCATCATGGCCCAGATCCACAAAGGATTTGGGCATTGCAACACCTAACTTTCGGGTGCCTTGAAAATCACTGGAATCCAAAAAGCCTGAATTAGGCACCTAGAGTTCCTTTACAATGAGAGTTAGTTGCCTAAGAATGGAATCCACAAAAGCCAGAGTGTGAGGTGAGAAGCTGCCTAAATTAGCCAATGGGAGATGCCAGCAAAAGATATTTATTCTAATCCTCACCCCTCTCATGGAGTTCTATGCCTATCTGTAGGGAGCAAGGGCGGCTCTACCAATTTTGCCGCCGCAAGCAGTCGCCGCCAAATTGCCGCCGTGGGACATGGACTGGCGCCCCATTCTAAATGCTGCCCCAAGCGCCTGCTTGGAAAGCTGGTGCCTGGAGCCGGCCCTGGTAGGGAGGTACCTATCTGTTTGTGATCCACAGCCAGGAACCCTCTCTAGAATCAGTCAGCTTGGACACCTGCTGAACTCCACACAAAATGGCTGGGATTGAGGGGTATGTGCAGGAGGCCTCCCATATAACCTTTAGCCCAGTGGATAGGGTACTCACCTGGGATGAGGGAGACATCCAGTTCATTTACCCCCTGCCTGATAAGGAGAAGGGATTTAAGCACATCTCATGTAATTGCTTAACCAGTGGCCTATGGGATATTCTGATGTTGGTCTTTCTGTTCCACTCTGAATACATAATTAAATATTAACTGAGCTAGAGTAATTCTCACTCTGTCTCTTTAGTCCAGTGCCTAAGACACTCACCTGAAAGGTGGCTGATCCCTGTTCAAAATTCTTCTTCTCAGCCAGTAGGGGTGGGAATTGAACGAGGGTCTCCCATATTTTGAGTGAGTACTCTAACCCACTGGGATAAAAGTTATGTGGGAGACCACAACTGATGCCTTACATGTCCATGCCCACCCCCAGCCATTTTGTTTGGAGTTAGATGCACTCAAAGAGAGGTGGAGAACACCCATCTTCCCCTGGTTTGAGTATCACACCAGGGCCTAGGTGTAAGTTAGGCATTGGGGCTCCTGCCCAAGACGTCAGTGAGCATGCCCACAGGCAGAAACTTAGGCACCAAGAGATCTGTCACAGTAAAAATTTAAATGCTGAGCAGGTTTAGATACCTACAGGGCTAGGTAGCAGCTGAGCAGGGGTTTTATGGATCACAGTGATGCCTCATACTGGGACTTAGGTGTCTAAATCCCTCTGTGGATCTGGCCCCATGTGACCAGGAGAGAACCAAGTGACTGTGGGCAAGACTATATAAGAGGAAGCCCCTTTGCTTTCATGGAAGAGAGACCACAGGTGAATTAAGATCTAGAATGGGGCTCTCCACCATGAAAGGTAGGGAAATAGTGCAGGATGGACTTGTGTGTAATGGCCTGGGAGAGAGCCTGAACAGAAACAGGAAATGGAGTTGGGAAAATAGTGGAACAGAGCACTCTTGAATTTTGGCAAGTATTGCTATCCCCTTACTTAGGGACCTACAGACTGTAATAAAGAAGGCATGGCCACCTTGGATGCTATCTGGGAAGTAGAAACCCCTGCTATAAAAATGTTACTGTTAAGGCTGGGGAATGAGACCTCTTTAGCTAGCCTCTGAGAGCCAGATCGCTCTTTATTTAGGTTTGTGACTTCGTTTGGACTTGTTTCCCCTGGAAGGTGTAAACTCTTGATTTGGCTGGAGAAACTGAGGCACAGTAAACCTGACATTACATGCTATCTGAATCTAGAAGTGGTTGAACATTGTTTAACTCTTAAAAGTTAGTGGGTACCTTTGTATGACAAGGTTAGAAAGGTATGTCATAAAGCAGTCAAGAGAGTTGAAGATTCACCACAAGAGCATGAAGTTTGTGTAGTCTAGAGTTAGATTAAAATAATGACACCAGCTATTTAATATCATTACAGCTAATTTTGATGACAGACACAAAAGGTTTAAATGCTTAGCCACTGGCCCTCCACATTGTGGTTTCTAATTATCTTTAGAGATTCTACAAGTCTTTTCTTATCTTGACTTACACAAAAGAGTGCTAGCCAAAGATGTCGGCATCTGTTTTATCCCTCCATCAAATTGTTAAAACTTAACTTTCTTCATAACTCTTCTCCTCTACATGACACCTGCATATTTACCCGAGTTCTCAATCAGATACAAAGTACCCACTGGAGTATTAAAAAACATTAATTACTTGTGGACTTTGAGCCTATAATACTGCACCAAATGCCTGAGGAAGCAAGTAACTTAATGGAAACAGTGTGGTGAATACTTGCACAAATACTCCTGGTAAAAGTATTTGTGAGGCCATGAAAGCTGTCTTTGAGTTTGAGTCCTCCAAACAGGGTGCAGAAGAAGTGCCATGTGACTTAAGTAACCAATGTTTTGGGAAAATTTGAATAATAAACTTGTAAAAATGTCTGCAGATAACTAGGAAAAAAGTGGTATACTTCTTTTCCCATACAGTTTGACTTCCCATAGTTCTAGCTATGGAGGGTGTGCTGTAATTCGTAATCTGTTGCTGATCAATCTTTATTGATTGACTTTTTATTCTAAGTTTTCTGGTTCAGTTTAACGTATATATGAACTGATACTTTATGCTACACACTGACTAAACTGTGCCTTCCCTTAAATTTTCCAAATTAAATTATTTATTGAAAAAAGGTTTTTGGGTACTTAACATCCCTTGTTCCTTTATTACCTTAATCATTTCAATATCATGTCATTCCCATTACAGTTTAAGGAAGCTTTTTGCAATGACAATTGAAAGTAGTATTGTTGGCTAACCTATATTCCTGGAGTTACTCTTTAGGGTTTTTATTTGTATTCCAGTAGCAGCTCAGAGCTCCAGTTAAGGTTAAACCCGATTAGGCACTTTACAAACATCTATGGGCCCTGATCAATTCCCTGTGACTTCCATAGAAAGACTCCCATAGGTGTTGGATCCAGCCAAAGGAGAGTAATAATCCCTGGCCTGGCCTGAAGAGCTTGCAATCTAATAAATCAAACTTGGTAACTACAGATGTTAATCTTACTCCTCTACATTTTAAAATGTAGATCACATCTTATTAAATACTACAGTGATCTGACTTAATCAGTGGAGCAACAATTTTGCTGCTTCTGTATCACTAATACTTGTTTAGGCTCCCAGTTTTCATCTTCACAACGTTTAATCACCCCACTTACAGCCTCTATATTGACATATGTACTTTGGTTTGCTGTAATTTTCTGCTCACTTCACATATGACTCCTTTGCTTATTGCTTTGTTATAGTAGCTTTTCATCTGCTCTTTTTCTTTTACCCCATTCTCTTTATTTATATCATACTCTCAAATCACCTAGAGACTTATTACAAGAATTGAGATTTTCGCATCTGTTAGGGTCACATTTTTCACAGTAGGAGTACCTGATGTTTAAGTAGATTCTATCCTCTGGCTACTAATATAATAGTACCCACAATGGTATTGTCTCATTATAAAGAACCAAGTCTTGATTTCATGCTTAAGCTTAACATATTTGTCTCCTGTGACTTGTAGTTTCACCCATTACTTATCACTTTTACGCTTTCATCTATGTCTGCTTTTTACTCCTTCTGGGGATGGTTTCTTAGTGCTGCCCCTGCCACCCACTCCAACCTGATAAACTGACAGCTCAAATTGTAAATCTTGACCTAAGTCTGACCTTTCCTTGAGATATAAATGCTTCCATTCAAATGGGTAATGATGCTTTAACAAGCATTCTGGATTCAAGCCCCACACCAGAAATGCATTGTTCAAAAATCCAACCAATGGCTATATATTTATGAATGGGAGACCGTAGAGATCAGTGCCAACCCAAAATATGTAGGAGGATTCAAATTATTTGTTTTTGACAGTTCATATGAATCCTCACTTTAGGTCTCATATTTAATAGTTTGTTATAGGCAACATTAATGATAAGAAACTGCAAAATTGTAAGTTGCCAAACCATTCTAAAACTGTAAAAATTACTTTATATATTTAATATATTGGCTGTGCAAGGAGAGCCGTCTGAAATGGACTCTCAGAACTTTAGTGCCCAGAAGACGGATGTTCTCAAAAGTCTAATGCCTTTGGCTGTCTGGAAACCAGTCTCCAGAGTTACACTTTTGTATATTTCAGTGTGAAATTAACTTATTATTTCTGAGGAGGTTCTTGCTGGCCACTTTCTTGCCACTTAAAAAATCCCAACAAAAAGCAACAGTTGAGATCCTGTTTCAAACTTGCATTTTTGTAGCTAACATTGTCTGCAGAACTTCAGTACAATCTGAACCATGCTTTGGATGGTGAATCTCACTATGAGCTTAGATCAGGTCATGACACTAAAACATGTTTATATGCATCTTCATTTAACTTTTTGTGCTAGTTTTAGAAGAAACTATGTAGATTTTTGGCTCTTTAGTCTTTTACATTGTAGTTCATTGCATCTGTTCTGATGATTGGCAGCATTCTGTAAAATTTCTTTCTGATAACACTTTGATTTCAGACTGTGATCTTAAAATGGGAATCTTTAACCCTATAGATGTGTACCAGGGGATCTACGCTGCTTAATATTGTACCTTATTATTTTCAGTATCAATATGCTTTTTTGACTGCTGAAATACCAGTCCAAATTAAGCCGGTCATAAAATTAGTTTTAAGAGCATGATCTTTATAAATCTTAGTAGATAATATGGAGCTCATTAACACCTGGTGTTGAAAATGTTGTCAACAGTCCTTTAGATTTAAGTTTCAGTTTTATCTTTACACTCAACTTTATTCGAACAGAACAAGTTTAGTGCATTGCACTTATTAACTGTTGTATCCAGAGGCATTTTATAATATACTTGCTATGAAATAATTCACACTTTTTGTTGTATTGTGTAGCAGTGCAGGTTATCCAGTCATGTGTATGATTTTTAACTGTTAAAACTTGGAAACAGGGTCTCCCTCCCTTAACTTTTTTCACAGATATTAAGTATAGCAAATGATTGCAACACCTGACCTTTCCTTTTCTGGGTTAAGAGGTAGGCTGCCATAGCCAATTATTCAAAGGTAATGTGGCAGCATCTTAGATAGTTGGGTATCTTGGCTTCAGCCCATTTCTATTTATTACTTAGTTTAAAGACAGTTACATTTCAAAGAGGTGAGGGAGAAGGGAAGAAAAGAAATTAATGTAACCTGCTAGTGTTTGTAAAGTCAGCTGGAGGCAGACACTGTTAGCTAGGATGACTAGGATCAATTTTATGTACCTGATAAACACTTTTGCTTTTACACGTTAGGTTAAGGAGGTTAGCCTACCTTGATTTCCACCCCGAGATCATTTGATGTATTGACCAGACAAACGCATCTCAATTAATCTCTGACTACAGATATTGAACCAAATTCTGAAACCAATTGGGCTATACAGAAGAGAATTTTCCCTATTGAGTAAGAGTTGGTGTATTTTAGATAAGTATTTGCCCTTTCTACAAAGCTGGTAAACCCCACACCATCCATACTCTAATACAAAGATGAATAAAATATTCAAGTTTGGTATACTTGTTTCATATGTCCGGCTTGACATTATCAAGAAAATACTAAGCAAACTGTCTATTTAGATAGTCCAATAGTTAGAGGCATATTATATCTACTTCTAACTGTGGTTTATGTGACTCAAAATATTTTCTTATGAGGTGCCTAACCTGCTTTCACTTGCAAAATTCAATTGTTGCAGGAGAGTTTGTCAGTTGACAAATGGATCCGGGTTGTTGTCAAAGGGCCCTGAGATGTTTCAAAAAACTGATGAGATGGCTGGTGTACTTCTTTCTCGGGCAGTTTTGTATAAATCCAGTACGTGGAAAGAGGCTGAAGCACCTGGTGTGGTTATGGCCAAATGCTTAAAAAAATTTGATTCTGCTGAGTGGTGAATATCTATAGCACCTTGGCTCTAGAGTTGGTGAGGAGGGGAGAGCTGTGTGCGTGCATTAGTATATTCCTCATTATTACCCTAAAGTTATCTTACAGTAGACAACAGTGTTCATCTAGAATACTGGCATGGAGGGGGATTAGGAACATTTCTTAAAAAAAAAAAGAAAGCATACTTTTTAAAGATTTAGCAATCTGGCTGCTACAAAATGTGTTAAAGCCTGCTACATATACATTACCATAGTGAGTGACAGTGTCTCTTATTCCAATCGTCTTACTAAATAATGGTTTATTTGAATGGAAAATTTGGCAAGAAGTAGTATCTGTTTCCCAAAATGACAGCATATCACACAAGCTAAATCCATTACAAATCTGTGTATGACTTCACTTGTATCACTAAGCTGCATGTTTTCCCTCTGTTAACTTAGTGGTTTCAGTACCACCCATGGGTATGCAACAAAACAACTTGTATCTGTTCTTCCAATATGCTGAAGTTACTGTCATCTACCATAAAAAGCTGTTTGATACATTTGTTAGTGAATGACAAAACATAATAGTTATTAATGGCTAGATTAAGAGAACACAAAATATTTTGAGTCACTGCTGTGTATTACTAATAGTTGTGTCTCAAAGCTAGCAAGAAACATCTTGCATCTATTTTACTAACTATATTATGACAATGTCTTTAAAAAAAACATTACAGAGCAGAAAATTTATCTAAATAACTGGCTGAGTAAATAAGGCTGATTATGAATCAATCAGTTTGAGATTTTCTTGGTTAACTAGGGTTCCCAGTGTTTACAATAAAATACTTTAAATATTATAATTCTCAGTAAATTGCAGATACTGCATACCATTGTGAACTCCTTACCTCCACTCTCTTCAAAATCTAGGGAAATGTGCATGGTGCTTTGCAGAAACCCTATTGCTCATCACAAGTATTGCACACATATAGTGCAACAATGAACTCCCTTGAAGGACATTCCATATCTAGAGTGTCCCAATTCCAGAGAGAGCTGTGCTTACAAGACCTGATGTAAAGCTCCTTGAAGTCAATGACAGTCTTTCAATTTACTTCAGCTGGTTTTGGTTCCATCACATAGTGGGGAACACCACCAAAACTGGTAACTTTTCTAGCATCAGGAAACACATACGTGCTGTTAACCTTTTGCTATTATAAAAATTGGTCATTTAACCCTAGTCTTGGTTCCCTGTCTTAATCACAATATTTTGCCTCTCACCATTGATTACTAAACTTCTTTAGCCTTCTGCGAGACATCTTGACAAAGGGCTTTTGGAAGTTTCCTTTATTCAATACTTTGACACATTCAAAGAATTCTAAGATTAGTGAAACACGACTGCCTTTGCAGAAACCTTGTTGGTTAGACCCATCTGTAGTAGAAAGAGAGCCTGAGACATAAGCCCTTGTATTAGAGTCCTGATATAAGGCCTGAAGCCTGAATTAAAGCAGTGGCCAAAACTTTGCTGATATGAAGCAAAGTCAGGTTGTGATATGAAGCAAAGTCAGGCAGGCCTTGCTGAAAACTGAGTCTGTGGATTTATTGGGCAATTTAATTATCTTCACTATCTGCGCAGAGCTGGAACAGCACACTAAATGAATGCACATGCAGCCAACATCTGACCACACCATCATATCATGACTTCCCAGATGTTGTTTGACTTTATTTTAAATTTGTTTCAAGCAATTTATCGTGTGTAGATTTAGCACTTGTAATATTCCTCTTATATGATGCCTGAATTGGATTGTGAAAGATGTTTAATAATGCTATTGTAAGGTAGTACTTAATCAAGTGTATTACAAAAGTTTCATGATTTGTTTTAGTCCATGTGTTATGTACCCATTGTAGATAACTAAAAAGCCCATTTACTCATGAAATAGTGGTGTTTTGAGTTCCTATTTTTAGAATAAGGGAGAAAATTCTCTTGTACCCCCAATACTTGATTTTTAGTTCCACCTTTAGTATGTAATGTAAAAAAATAAGTTTGTTTCCATGAAATGTTACATTCAGCCATCTACAGTAGCTATGAAACACTTGATGTTGCATGTGCTGTGGGGAGGAAAATTGACATCCTCTAATCCTGGAGCTTTTAAACATATCTGAAACAATCACTTATCCAATAAGAATATAATAAAGATTATGCAAAAAAGCCAATTTCATTTTTCCCCCTGGAAAATTGGATTCAAAAGTCTTATAACATAACTACATCTGTGCTTTATCAATAAAACTTGATGAGCCAGAAATTGTATTTTATGCTGGAGGCACTAAGCCTATTGCACATATATGGTTGTGATTGTATTCCGTCTGCCATGAGCTAGGTTAAAAACCTTATCAACTGCATTTACTTGCAGAATTTTAAATACTGAAACACCCAGCCAAGGATTAGTTTTCAGAGGTAAGGAGGACAAATTTGGACAAACAATCAGCACTGACCTTGCACAATTAATCTAACACGGACATCTGAAGAATAAAATATATACTATAACAATGGCAAGATTTTTACCATAAAGAAACCTCTTTGCTACTAACAGATGATCCAATTGTTTTACATAACATCTACATTTATAGAAGTCTGAAACAGCACGGTTGGTCATGGTGTTCTATTATGACAGCTCCTGATACCATTTGCTGTGATGCTGTCAGAACTTAGAAGGATACATGCATGGGTTGGAGATATCAAAGGAATATTTCGATGCTACTGATTATGGTGCTAATGACTTAGTGGCACGTTTCCCTATGAGGCAGTTCTGAACCAATGCCCCAGTATAGTGTCAGGAGGCATACAATGGGCATGACATCCTGGGCAGAGGGGTCGGTTGAGTGGCATGTCAGAAGTAGCTGTATAGCACTCAGAAGAAGACTCTTTCCCAGAGTATGGACACAGCCTACCACAAACGTGTTGCACGGCTCCAGCCAGTTATTGCAGAAATTGAAAAAGTCAGAATTTGGTTCATAATATACATGTAGCATGTGCTGTGGAATGCTTACTCTTTTTCATCAAGCAAATAAATCTCCCTCAGACTCTCAAATGGAGCCCACTTG